>NW_027204271.1:1060000-1525798 GCF_024711535.1 Dipodomys merriami | reverse complement strand
GTCACAATGACAATGTGGTGTCATAGTGGTATGATGTCATTGCAGATTTGTGATGTCACAATGACCTGATATTGTCAAAATGACAATGTGATGTCACACCAATGATTATATTGTAAATGCGTTGTGATATTACAATGGCATATCTGATCTCAATTGGTATTTCACAATGAGGATACGGATACACAGAGGGACTGTGATGTCACAAAGGCCATGTGTTTTTTCAAAGGTGCGAAAGATGTCATAATGGGTTTGGGAGGTATCAAGGTGATTGTAATGTCACAATAGCAATGTGATATCACCATGGCTTTGTGATGTCACATTGGTGATGAGGTCACAATGGACAGGACAGGTTTGTGATTTCAGAACAGGCTAATGATATCACAATGGCACTGTGATGTCACAAAGGAATTTTCATGTCACAATGGCTTTGAGTTCACAATAGATTTCTGATATCCAGCAATATTGTTAGCTTGTAATAGAATGAAATCACAGAATAGGAATTCACATATGTCTCTAATGTCACTATGACATATAATGCCATAATATTATGATATTTAAGTTTAGTGATGTCAAAATGGCATGTCTAATCTTATTGGTAATTAAATTACCATGAGGATCCCAAAAGTTGCTATGTGCTGAGTCCTTCAAAAGGCACATTGTGCTAAATCCATTACACAGAGTTCTTAGTGCTTTTTTTTTTAAGTGTGCTGTGTGCTGTCATCCCAAAAGATTCAATGTTCTGAGTCCTTGAGAGGACAATCACACAACACACACACACACACACACACACACACACACACACACACACACACACATACACACACAAACTCGGAGCATTATCTTGCACCTGCTTGGTGTGTGGTGTGGATGGAGAAGAGTCTCCCCAAGTGATTGGGCTGAGGGGATCTTCAATTCCCCCAGGCAGCTGCTGGGGTTGGGGGGAAGCCCTGAGCTGAGGTGAGGCTGCTTCTGCCATGGCGTGGTAGTCTTAGGGCAGAGTCAGGGCAGCACAAAGCCAGGGGCGGGGACATGGCCAAGGTGGGGAGGGAGTGTGACTGAGGGGAGGACAGGGTGTGGCTGAAAGGGCACATAGTTGCTGCAGCCAGGGGCACATGGGAGCTGTCATACTTGTGCAGCAGGGGCTGGGCAGCCTGCATGAAAAGTGGGGGCAGAGAGCGAGCAGAGAAGAGCAGGCACATGCACCAGGGGTGTCAGCATCCATGACTGGCCTCCGCTGCTGTATGAGCACAGGTCTGGGCCAGGAGCACAGAGGACACAAAACCAGCACAGCAGGCACATCCCTCTCAGCCACAGGGAGGCTCAGAGGCCAGGTAGGCCCTGAGTCCAAGGCCCCTGCACCAGGAGCTCAGCTGTGGAGGGGGCGAGCTCAGCCCTGCCACCTGCCCACCCTTGCCCCGGCCCCTTCTCCTGCCCTCCCCGTGGCACCTTGTTTGAAACAGGTTGCTGCCAGCTTGGACCCATGGTGCCTCTTGGAGTCATCCAGAGATGGTGCATCCCTGGCCTCCTTGCGGCCCTGACCCGGTCCTGGTCCCCAGTGGAAGCCCCTCGGGTCTGCACCTCATGACCTCCCCCTACCCCACACCCCCCACGGACCCAGACCCAGACCCGTGACTCCTGCTTCCCCTCTTGTGTCCCAAACACACCTCCCCAGCACCAGGCAGGCCAGCCCTGACTGCCACAAATGCACCCCAGGAGTGGGGATTGGGGGAGTGGATGTTGATCCGGGAATCCCACCCCCATCCCTAGTGGCCAGTGTCCCAGGAAAAAGGCAGATGCAGGGATGGGTGAGCCGCTGGCCTAGAGCAGGGGGAGCCACAGAGCCATGCATCTTCACCCTTTCTCTCCCTGGGGGAACTCGGTGGCTTTAGTCAGAGGTGGGGAGCAGCACCTCCACACCTGCCTTCTTGGGAGTTTTCCTTTTTTCTGGTGGTGGGGTGGTGTTAGATGCAGAAGATAACCCCTCCTTTTGTGTGAGCCCTTGTCTTTTGTGCTCGGTCACCCTTTCCCCTGAGGAGGGTCCCAGAAGAGCCCACTAGGGAGATGAG
Organism: Dipodomys merriami; assembly: GCF_024711535.1. Lineage (NCBI taxonomy): Eukaryota > Metazoa > Chordata > Mammalia > Rodentia > Heteromyidae > Dipodomys > Dipodomys merriami. Next base: position 1,523,732 of record NW_027204271.1, on the reverse strand, counting down.
GGCACTAGGGATCAAATAGAAGGTGAATGTCTGGGAAGAACATGCCCCTCCAACACAGATACACCCTGCTGGTCCCCCTCACTCCAGCTGTCAACAGCACTCACAGGGTGATCACATTTCCCAGCTCTGCCACCATCTGCTGGTGCTCCAGGCCCATCTGGTTTCCTCATCCTCCCCAAGAATCCACCAAGTCACCCAGAAGCATCTAGGCTGGAGTAGGAAGTTCATCCATGTATGTAGCCTTTAGGACCTCACCCATTTCCCCAACACTGCCCCCACCCCGGGTCAGACACTTCTCTGAGGGCACCATGACTTCCTGCTTGTTTTCAGTCCAGGCTCAGAAGAGCCACCTGTCTCAGGACTCCTTCACCCAGAGTCCTGACCTAGGGTTTTGGTGAATGGGGAGTCAAGGCTGGTTATTCCCAAGGGAAAGTGTCTGGTCCTGGAGAAAGGGAGAGGCAGGTGTTTCAGCATTATTAGAGCAGTGCTTCCTTGGGTCGAGCCCCTGGTTCTGACAAGGGAACTCCCGTGCTCCAGCTTGTAGATTGTCCCAGATGAAGAACCAACAAACTCAGGAGGGGCACTACTCTGAGTCTGTGTGTGTGTGCGTGCATGAAAGAGAGACAGACAGAGAGACAGACAGAGAGAGAGAGAGAGAGAGAGAGAGAGAGAGAGAGAGAGAGAGAGAGAGAGAGAGAGAGAGACAGAGAGAGACAGAGAGACAGAGAGAGACAGAGAGAGACAGAGAGAGACAGAGAGAGAGAGAGAGAGAGAGAGAGAGAGAGAGAGAGAGAGAGAGAGAGAGAGAGATTGACTGTGCTCAGGTGAGTGATCAGTTGGCAAATTGCAGGTGCTGCATGGATGAGTCTACAGTCACTGTTCTTGATTTGTGTGTGTGTGTGTGTGTGTGTGTATTTGTTGTTCTTTTTTCAGCAATGCCAAGTATGAGACCAGCCATAATTTTTGTTTTCACCTTCACTGTTTCATGGCTCCTTTGGGGAAGATTTCAATAGATGTTCCTTTCCACCTCTCTCTTCCCCCTTTCCTACAGCCCACAGTAGCTGCTGGGCATGTGTGGGTCTCCCTTAGGAGGCCTGTGTGAACCACAGACCAAAGTGGACACCTTCTGTCTTAAGCCTGAAGGCTTGTGAGACGAGTGTGACCACAGCCGCACTTTTCCAGCCAGACAGTCTGTTCTCATTTGTGTAGTTGGAGCTAATTCAAGGGTTGGGAATGTGTCTGCCAAATGTAATTAGGGAACAAGATGGAGGGGGGGGGTAGGGCAGGGGCTGTGAAGCTAGGAGGGTCTGGGAAGTGGTGAAAGGTGTGACATTGCAGATGGTTCATCACTACCAAGGATCAGAGGGCAACCTTACCCAGGGCATTGATGGTGTCCATGGGCATCTGGGCAGGGGGCTCTGGGCTCCCACTGGTGGCGTGGATTCCCTCCCTGGGGAGTGCACTGGTGGGAAGTCCTCCCTGGAATCCTGCAGACTCTAATCTATGTCCTGCCTGTGCTGTTTCCTGCTGGGCAGTGGTAGGCAAGTGCATTCCCCCTGTTGGAGCCTGCTCGGTATCAGGGCATGGCAGTTAGCTAGGGCTTGCTGAATGCCAGTTTCTGTAACCTGCTGTAAGCTGTCTGGAAAGAAAAGGGGACAGCTAACTTTGGAACCCTTTAAGTTTGATTGGGACAACTGAAATGACACCTTTTCCAGGGTTTTTTCTTGAAGCTGGCAATTTCCACTAACGCCTGGGATTATGGCTCAAATTAGATGAACCATTTCAGCCTACAATCAATGACATTCAAAGTATCACAAGCAGAATTCCCAAGCCAGATGGTCTCCTGCTATGAATGTCGTGTCTTGATTGCTTTTATGAGGCAGCTGTTGATTCTCCTCTGACTCTCTCTAGTGTGACCACCACAGTTGAGTGAAGGGTTAAAGTACTTGAGGCAGTGCCCATTTGTTGCTTGTTTCAGAGCAGAGCAACACATGGTGCTAAACCTCCTGGTTTTGTGCCTTCATAAGACCTGTAAACCCTTAGCTCGGGGCTCTCCTCCTGGGCTCTGCTGTGTCAGAGTGTAGGACGAGGCCCGAGCTGCAGCCAGTTTAAATAAAATATCTGTAGAGTCTGATTCTTGGTGGTCTTCTTGGTGGGGTCCTGAGACCTAGACATAACATTGAGGATGTCATGGGGAGCAGAGATTGTGACCTCACCATCCCTAGCCTGCCAGCTATGAGTAGAGAGGATTCTCAGCACCTGCACTGGACTCTGGGAGATTCATATACCCAAGATGCCTCGAGGATCCTTTCTCTGCAACATGAAACTTGGGGGCCAGATGTGGTGGTCCATCCTGGCTGGCCCCAGGGGTAGGAGAGTAGGCCCCTTGAGCCTGGCCTTCAGCTCATGGCAACCTCATTTACTCCTGAGTGGGGAATTGAGTGCCACAGAGCAGTCAGCCGCTGGCCAGAGATCTTTGAGAAGATAGGCATCCCAGAGGCCCCAGAATCCAGTGAGCACACAGTGGATCATGTCTTCAGAGCCAAAACAATTAAGCTCAGTTGCACAAGGAGGGTGGGAAGAGGGAGAAGGGAGAACTGTGGGAGAGCTAAATCAGGCTTTGCCCCATCCACCAAGATGCTTACCTGAATGGGATGGGACTTTTCTGTAGTATTTTTGTAGACAGATGCTCATTTATTTTTCCACAAAGAGTTACAGTGTGTGCCAGGCTCTGGAGGGGTCATAGACAATGAGAATTTCCAGTGCTGGTTCCACAGCACATGGAGAAACCTTGGTTTGAGCTGGATGCCAGTGTTTCATGCCTGTCATCCTGGCTACATAGGAGGCTGTGATGGGAGGATGGATGCTTGAGGCCCAAGCAGGAAAGCCTGTAAAACTCTTATCTCCAACTAACTACCAAAAAGAAAACACCAGAAGTGGATGTGTGGCTCAAGCCATAGTCTGTTGGCCTTGAGTAAAAAGGCTCAGGGACAGCACCTAGGCTCCGAGTTCAAGGTCCAGGAGTGAGAGAAAGGAAGGAAAGAGAGAAAGAGGAGGGAAGTCCAGATGGAGAAAAAGAGGAAAGGAAGGAAGAAGGGAGAACATGTGAGACTTGGTTTGGAGTCCCTGGAACATGGGAGCCAACCATTCACAATCAATGTGGGGACAATTTCAGAGCCTAAAGCCAGTATGTAGGACCAAGCTACTGACACCTCAGCAACTTTCTGATATCCAGGAGCTGTTTGGTAGCCGACTGCAGAGGGAAGTAGCCTCAGGTAGACACTAGGACTCAGGGCGGGTCACCAGGTTTCAATCATTCCTGGTGCCAATGAGTTTATTTTCTGGTCAGATAAGAACAAGCTGTCCAAGGGCTAGGGAGGTATTGTTGTGAGGGAGTGTCGGGGGGGGGGCAAGGAATAAGCAGGAAGATGAAGAGGGAAGAGAGTGTCAGGACATTGTAACCATGACTTTGCCTGACAACCTAGACCAAAAGTGATAGAGCCTTTGACCCAGCCACACTGCTATTAAGAGTCCTGGCACATTGCGTCACCATTCACCACCTGGCTATCATCCATTGCAGGATGCCTGTGCAGTACATCCTTGGAGCCTGGGACTTTCCAGGGCTCAATCTGAATTTGACACCTCCCCCCTCCCCCGTTCTTTCCTCCACCGGAGACAAAAGTAAGTTGGCCACTAGCACAGGACAGCCAGGGAATGAGGATGGGAGTAAGGACCCTTGTTGCCCCAGACTTCCTCTAGGGGGCACGAGGACCCTGTGATTGCCATTCTCAGAGGCAGAGATGGTTCTCTTTGCAGGCTCAGCCTTTAGTCTAGATGCAGATCTGGGATTCAGAGAGGGCAGACTGAAGGTGGGGCAGGTTTGGATAGAGGCTGGTGGGAAAACCAGAGGCACTGGTCTCTGAGCAGGGTTGTTTCTTTGAGGATACTCACAAACCAGGAACATTCCTGGGATAGATCAGCCCTTTTCTCCTTCCTGAGAGAGAGGGACCTGGAGCCCTTGAGTCTGTGTCCCTTGACCGAGAAATCCTTTCATTCCCACATCCTGTGGTTGGATAACTAGACCTCACCTCCCTACCCACTGTAGAGGCAGGACAGTGAGAGATCTTGAGTCTTTGATAAGGTCAGGAGATCCTGAATATGCGATTGTACTTGAACATCCTGACGGTGCATGGTAAGTTCCATCTAAGATTACCATGATGTAGGACATAGAATCTAGAGAATCAGATCAGGATGGGGTATGTTCTGGGAGTCTTGAGTATTATGTGTGAGCTTTCAGCTCCCGTATGCCCACCTGCTTCCCTTTCTTGGGTGGGTCTTTGCTAGAAAAAGCTTGAAATTAGGGAGTGGGTCCTATCCCTTGTCATTTATACTCAAAGCTAGCACTCTACCATTTAAGCCACAACTCCACTTCCAACTTGTTTGGGTGTTTATAATTGGAGATAAAGAGTTCTCATGGACTTTGTTGCCAAGGGTGGCATCCAACTGCAGTCCTCAGATCTGAGTCTCCTGAGGGGATAGGATGACAGGCATGGAAAAGTATCTTTGGCCAGGTGGCACTAGCTCATGACTCTCATCCTAGGTACTCAGCAGGTGAGATCTGAGGATCAGGGGTCAAAGCCAGCCTGCGCAGGAAAAACCCTGAAGCTCTTATCTCCAATGAACTGCCAGAAAAGCAGAAGTGGTGTTGTGTTGTGGCTTAAGTAGTAGAGTGCTTGCCTTGAGCTGAAATGCTCAGGGACAGCACCCAGGCCTAGGGTTCAAGCCCCACAACTGAAAAAAGAAAGAAAGTAAAACATATTTGCCTGCAAAGGATGGTCCAGGTGTGCAAGGGATGAAAAAGGGGGTGCTGTGGTTTGGAGACCGGGTGCTCACCCCACTGTACAGACATTTCTAAGAACTCCCCAAGTTTACCCCAGCTTGAAGCCACAGCTTCAAGCGGACATGGCTTGTGGCAGGCAGTGAGTGGGTGAATGGGTGCAGGGCTGGGATTGCTGTGTCTGTTTTTTCTCCAGTAAAGGATGGATTTGGATTCCTGTTGACAAAGTCTGAAGTGAAGGTTGCAAGGAGTTTGTGGCCTTATGAGATGGTTTTCCTCTGTGTATATAAGGTGGCTGAAACCGGAAGTCGCCAGTCGCTCACAACTGTCATCCTACCTACTCAGAAGACTGAGATGTGAAGACCATGGTTCAGAGCCAGCTTGGGCAGAAAAGTCTGTGAGACTTGATATCCAATGGACCACCAGAAAACAGGAAGTGGTGCTGTGGCTTAAGTGGGAGAGTGCTCACCTTCAGCTGAAAAGCTGAGGGACAGTGACCTGGCCCAGAGTTCAAACCCCATGAGCAACAACAAAAAAAGAGGTGGCTAAGTTTTCTGCATAGCAGTGTGTACGGTGTGAAATGCCATGCTGGTCTATGAGACATTCCAGATGTGTGAGAGGCTCAATGTTTTGTCTACAGTGGGTCTGAGGTCGGTAGTGCCACCTTCTTGTGGGTGGGATGTGATCCTAATGGAATGAGTTCATGGTTCTGTTCTCAGGGACTGCTGAAGCCTTGAGCTGTCCCTGTGTGTGTGTGTGTGTGTGTGTGTGTGTGTGTGTGTGTGTGTGTGAGTGAGTCGGCGAGTCTGTGTCTGTGTCTGTGTGTCTGTGTGTCTGTGTGGGTCTGTGTCTGTGTCTGTGTCTGTGTCTGTGTGTCTGTGTGTCTGTGTGGGTCTGTGTCTGTGTCTGTGTCTGTGTGTGTTTGTAGGTAGAAGAACTGGGCCTTGAACTCAGGGCATAGGTATTGTTCCTGACCTTCTCAGCTCAAAGTTAGTGCTGTGACACTTAAGCCACAGGTCCATCTCTATCTATTTGGTAGTTCACTGAGGATAAGAGACTCAGAGCCTTTCCTGCATCGGCTGGATTTGAACTGTGATCCTCAGACCACAGCCTCCTGAGTAGGTAGGATGACAGACATGAACCACCTGTGCCACTGTGCCAGATTTGTGTGTTTGTGTGTGTGTGTGTGTGTGTGTGTGTGTGTGTGTGTGTGTGTGTGTGTGTGTAGAAGTGGGTTGTAACAAGGAGCGCTGGACCCTTTAGTAAATTCTAACTGTTATCTTTGGGTGGGTGCATGGATATTGTGTCTTAGGTTTGGGGGCCTGGAAGGATGAAAAGCTTATATTATAAGACCAAGGGATCTGTGTTCCCTGGAGCTGTCTACTCCCTTGTCCCTGGATGGTGGCAGAGGGAGCTTGGGAGGACCTGGGGGTGGGGCCCACAGGGGGTGGCTCCCCAGAGGGACAGAGAGCATGGCCAGCACTTAGTCAGGATGCCAGCTCTGTTATTATGGAGCATACTGGATGGGTCAAACTCTGGGTCTTCTCATCATGAGGTCCGATGGGTGAGGCCAACCCTATTTTAAATCTTGACCTATGATCTTCAGATCTCAGCCTCCTGAGTAGCTAGGATTATAGGCATGAGCTTCTGGCACCTGGCCTCTGATTCTTTTTGGTATATTAAGGTTTGAACTCAAGGCCTTAGGCTTGCCAGTCAGGTATTCTTCCATGAAAGCCAAGCCTTTCTGTCTTGGGCATTTCTAAGATAGAGACTAAATATATGCTCAAGCTGGGCTGGATCACGATCCTCCTGTGACAGGTGTTGGCCACCATGACTGGTTCTCTGTATTGGGATGCTAGACAGGTAGCACCACGTTTAGTTATCAGTTTAGATGGATTGTCACAAACTCTTAGTCCACAGCAGCTAATTCTTGACCACAGTTGAAGCTCTGGGCCTTACCATTGGACCTCAGTATCCTCCTGGGACAGTTGTGAGGAAACAAGGGATCAATATAGGGGGATCACTGGGGCAGGGGCAGGCATAGAAGGAACAGTTGCCAGATATGGTTCTTGGAAATTCTGTGAGCATATGACAGGAAGGTACCCTGCAAGGGCTCAGATGGGGCCTGTTATTTATCATGCAACAGATATGGGATTATGAAACAAAACATGGCTCTCTTTCATCCTTACCCTATCCCCATGTGGAAGGGGATCCTTCACTGTGTTCAGTTTTGCAGCTGGGGAAAATGAGGCACGAAGAAGCTGGGTGACCTATTCATGAACCCCAGTTTACAGGAAGCTCAGCCTGACTTCTCTGCCATGCTCCCTATGACAATGGCTGCTATTCAGTCCACTTATTGTGGTGGATAATCCACTTCTTGTCAGTCCTGAGGCTTGAACTCTGGGCCTGGGTGCTGTCCCCAAGCTCCTCAGTTCAAGGCAGGTGCTCTACCACTTGAGCCCTCAGCACCACTTCTGGATTTCTGGTAGTTCTTTGGAGATAAGAGTCTCACATAACATTTCTGCCTGCGTTGGCTAAAATCCATGATCCTCATATGTCAGCTTCCTGTATAGCATTATGCCTGTGCCACTGGCATCAGGCATAAGTCCAATTTTGATTTTCTTTCTTTCTTTCTTTCTTTCTTTCTTTCTTTCTTTCTTTCTTTCTTTCTTTCTTTCTTTCTTCCTTTCTTTCTTTCTTTCTTTCTTTCTTTCTTCCTTTCTTCCTTCCTTTCTTCCTTCCTTTCTTTCTTTTCTTTTCTTTCTTTCTTTCTTTCTTTCTTTCTCTTTCTTTCTTTCTTTCTTTCTTTCTTTCTTTCTTTCTTTCTTTCTTTCTTTCTCTTTCTTTCTTTCTTTCTTTCTTTCTTTCTTTCTTTCTTTCTTTCTTTCTTTCTTTCTTTCTTTCTTTCTTTCTCTTTCTTTCTTTCTTTCTCTTTCTTTCTTTCTTTCTTTCTTTCTTTCTTTCTTTCTTTTCTCTTTCTCTCTCCCTCTCCGTCTCTGTCTCTGTCTGTCTGTCTCTGTCTCTGTCTCTGTCTGTCTCTGTCTGTCTGTCTGTCTATCTGTCTGTCTGTCTGTCTGTCTGTCTGTCTCTCTCTCTCTCTCTCTCTCTCTCCCCCCCCTCTCTTTCAGAAACTGGTTGAATGTGTCCTGGAGCAGGTGGCTCAGCGTCTCCATGTGTGTGGGACCCATGGTAACCCTCTCATTCTGGAGGTGGGCTGTGGGTCAGGAGCTGTCTTGCTCAGCCTGTTGAAATAGCTCCCTGAGGTCAGCCACTCTGTGCCCGGGCTAGAACGTGACGGTTATTCATTGTCCATCCATCCTCTGAATACTTCCCCACTACCCTCTGCTAAGTCAGTTAAAGGAAAGTGGATGAGGAGGCATTGTGTTGTCCAACAGCCTTGCATGATCCTGGGCCTCTGATCCTCACTGCCATCTATCTGGCCAGACCCCGGTTATAAGAAAATGAATTCACTCTATGTCTACTTTGCTTTGCTGGGGTGTGTCATTTCAGGTAGGGGGGCGGGGTTCAGAGGAAAGACTCCAGACCTGGCAGCTCTTGTGGTACCTTTGTTCTTGTGACAGAGCCGCCAAGTTATTGCTGTGGATAAGGACGTAGCTGCCATCAAACTGATCAGATACAATGCTCAAAGGTAAGTAGGCAGGCTGTTGAAGTATCAAACCCACTCATGATTACTTCCCACTCACAATAAGGGGGGGTGCAGTGCAGGTGGCCGGCTCTGGCCCTAGAGGAATATAAATGGATGGTGGCGTTCAGGTGCTGGTGGCTCCCATCCATCATCCTGGCTATTTGGGAGGCTGAGGTCTGATGGTCATGACTAAGAGCCAGCACAGGCAGCAAAGTCTGTGATATTCTTATCTCCCCAAAACCACTTCCCCCCACCAGAAAAAAAGCCAGATGTGGTGCTGTGGCTCAAGTGGTAGTGCCTCAGCCTTGAATGAAAGAAGCTCAGGGACGACACCGAGGCCCTGAATCCAAGTCCTAGGGCTCAGAAAAAAATGATAAAATAAATGAATAGTGGGCACCTGTTATCTTACTACTAAAAAAATGGATTCAGTCTTCTCTTTGGTACTTGTAGCCAAAAGTAAGGGGCTTCTTTGATGCTCCTCTAAACCTCCCTTTCTCTCCATTAGCTCTCTAGGCTTCAGTTTCAGGATAGAATTCAGATCATCCCACTCAATGTGACCTTATAATACCCTCTCCTACCCACTTTCCTTGGGGTGGGGATTCTGGATGTACTCACCACTGGGAAGATGAGGCACTGCAGAGATGGGGGTAGGTATCCCCGAAACTCACACACACATGCACACACACACACACATACATACACACACACACACACTCACCTAGGCCAACTCAGACTAGCCTTTTCCAAAGGCAAATTATCTCCTTGTATTAACTGACCTAACAGAGGAACTTGATCCCTTGTAAATGACTATTTTAACTACGGCTTGCTTGTTGGCATGAAATAAACAAAGAAAGGGTCTGGGGCCCATCACCTCTGGCTCAGGTACACGTCTGACACCCTGGCTACTTAGGAGGCAAATATCTGAGGATCAAAGATCAAAGCCAGCCATAAGCTGGAAAGCTGGTGAGAATCTACTCTCCATGGAACCACCAAAAAGTTAGAAGTGGAGCTGTGGCTCAATTTGTGGAGCACTGCCTTGAGCATGAAAACTCAGAGAGACCACTCCCAGAACATGAGTTCAAGTCCACACAGAAAAATGGCCCCATCTTTTTGCCCACAGACTGCCTGGGCCTTGAGTGCCTTCTCACAGAGTGTGATACAACACTGGTCCTAGGTAGTGTATCAGAGCCTTCAGAAATTGGGTGGTGGAAGCCAGGCCTACTCCTTCTTGTGCTCTAAACCCACACCAGCTGGAAGGCAGAGCGTGACAAGGCAGGCAGCCTGCAGAGCAAAGAAGATCTTGCTCTGTCAGGGTGATTGGAGCAGGCTTTTTAGAGGCAGCACTTGAAAGGGGGTTTTTCTTAACAAAGAGGATCTGACAGGAAGCACAGAGAGCAAAGATGCTGTAGATAAATTACAACATAGTTGAGCATGTTTATTTACAGCCAGGGCTGCTGGTGAGAAACTCAGTATTGATGTGAAAGACTATCCCGAGACAGGCCCGAGGGTTCACAGAGAGCTATCCAGGGTTGGGATTGTGTCTTAGCAGTAGTGGGCTTGCCTAGCACATAGGAAACCCTGGGTTCAATTCCTAGGTCCTGCATACACAGAAAAAGCCAGAAGCAGCACAATGCCTCAGGTGGAAGAGTGCTTGCCTCAGAAGAAGCTCCTAGACAGTGCCCAGGCCCTGAGGTCAAGCTCCAGGACTGTGAAAATAAAATAGCACTCAGATGGACCTTGGTGACAGGTGGTTGGCTATGCCCTGTAGCTCTTAGTAAATCCATCCATGCTTAGTGTCTCCTTCTTTGACAGAGGAGAGCTGGATATTCCTTCTGCCCTGGACACCTCTGGAGGTGGTTATCAGCAACCCTCCCAACATCTTCCACCGGGGAAATGGCCCCAGAAATCCTCAGGTACAAGTTGGATGGGGTTGGGGGGATACAGGGCAAACCCCAGAAGTCCTAGTGGGTCTGACCTGTCCCAGAGGACCAGTCCATCCAGAGGAGGCAGATGGGAGCTTAGAGAAGGGTAGAGATGTGGAGGGAGCTCTTTAATGCCCATGGCCCTAACCAAATTCCAAGCCTTTCTTTGCTTTCTGTGGGGGAGATAGAGGAGTGTCTAGGTGGTAGTGTATAGAGGAGGACTACATGGAAATTCTAAAGACTGAGACACAGTAAGCCTTGTGCTGGTGGCTCACACCAGTTATCCTGGCTACTTGGGAGGCTGAGATTCAGAGGATCTCATTTCCCAGCCCAGGCAGGAAAGTGCCAAGGACCGGCTCTGTCGGGATGATGGAGGACACCTAGTGGAGGAACTGGAATAGGTGGGGAGATGGCAAACAGACAACTCATACACAAGAGGAATGGATGATGAGTGCGATTTAATGCAGAGGATAACAAACTTTTATAGCAAAAGTCTCCAGGAGAAAGGGCAAAAGGTTACACAATCTTGCTGCAGGGCTTCATTCTTGGGTGGTTACCAGCTGGTCGCCTGATAGGCACTTCTTTCTGGCTTATCTCTATTTTTAAGAAATACAATGGGTTTTGATGTTTATCACCAATTAACCATTACCTTTTTCTATAGAGGCCTTAACTGTCCCATAAGATCTTTCCTGTTCCTTCTTTAATAGTAAGCACCAAGGAGGCCTAGATCTAGCAAGTCTCTTAGTAAATGAAAGAGAGTAACAGGAAATTCTTTCTCCTAAGTAGTTCTCCCAGCAATTGCCATACATTCTTTCTGTTCTAGCCAGCCTACAGCTTCTTGTAAATCTCTTACAAACAATTCCTTCTGCTGTCGTGAAACCCCCAATACTTTTATATTTACTTATGACTTGTCTACTAGCGTCCATAAGAGGGGCTTTCAGGGTAGCACTTAACTCTGGTGAGTTAGTCATATTTTTAAGACACTCATCAGATGTTGGAGTCGTCAACACTCTTAAGAAAGAGCTTTAAATAAGGGAACATTGAGCATGAGTAAGTACAATGAGCAGCAGAAACAGTAAAAGATTGATAAGCACTCTTATACAGTGAAGAAAAGAAAAGCAGGGACAGAAACACATCTTTCCCAGGGGCTTGCCAGCCTTTCCAGGAGGTAGGCCTCTTTGAAGCCCCATTCTCTGAGGTAGATTTCGGTGAAGTCCCATTCTCAGAGATAGGTCTCTGTGAAGCCCCATTCTCAGGTCTGAAAGCAGGTTTCCCATGTTAAGCAGACTCCACCAGAGTAGGCGTGGCAGGAAAGTCCCATGAGAGTGTCATCCCCAATCTCCAAACAGAAATGGCACCATGGCTCAAAAGATACAGAACTGGCCTTGAGCAAAAATCATCATCAGGGACAGTTCCCAAGCCCTGAGTTCAAGCCCTTCAACAACAACAACAACAACAACAACAAAAACAGAGATACACTCTTGCTTGCAAGTGATGGTGAAGCAATGGGGGTCCTGTCATTGGGAGACCAGATGCTAGCCTAAGTGTACAGAAATTTCTAAAAACTCTCCAGGTTTGCCCCAGTGTGAAGTCACAGCAGGGTGGGCGTTACCTTACCAACAACTCCAGAAGTCGTGGCCTGTCTTCGGCAAGGAGTGGGCTAATGGGAGCAGGGATGGGAGGGTAGTGTCAATTATATTCCCTCCATCCATGGAAATATAGTTTTGGATGCAGGTGGTAAAGTCTGAAGTGAAGGGTTGCATGTGGTTTGTAGCCTGACAAGTTGGGTTTCACCTGGCTATAAGAAGGTAACTGAAGCCGGGTGCTGCCAGTGTCTCACAACTGTCATCCTAGCTACTCAGGAGGCTGAGATTTGAGGCTTGCAGTACAAAGCCAGCTTGGGCAGGAAAGTCTGTAAGATTTTTATCTCCAATGAACCACCAGAGAACCAGAGGTAGTGCTGTGGCTCCAGTGGTAGAGCACACACTTTCAGCTGAAGAGCTGAGGGACTGCGTGCAGGCCCATAGTTCAAACCCCATGACCGACAACCAAAAATAAGGTGGATGAGTTTTCTGCATAGAGTTATGTACAGTAGGAAATGCCATTCTGTGTTATGAGCCATTCCAGACGTGTGAGAGGCTGAGATTTGTCTACAGTTGGTCTGAGGACGGTAGTGCCATCTACTCGGGGTTTGGCATGTTCGGGTGCTCAGGGACTGATGAGGCCTTGGGCTACCCCTGTGTGTGTGTGTGTGTGTGTGTGTGTGTGTGTGTGTGTGTGTGTGTGTGTTTCCTCATCTTTCTCTGTCCCCTTCCTGGGTTCCTGTCTTCCTCTTCCTGACCAGGGATGTTGCCCCTCTTCCATTACAACCTTGCCTTTTGCCTCGTCAGGGTCTACAATGAGTCTTAAATTGCCAGAGACCTGCATAGTCCAGCTTTTCATTGGGGCCCAAGTCTGGCTGTCCATATCTTTGGCCACTTCCAGGGGATTCTGTGTCAGCAGGGCCAGCTGGCATAGGTTCTCCCTTACCTCTGGAGGGGTGGGGTTCAGTCATGGGATGTCTTGTCCTTTTCCTCAGCTGGGCCTCTGGCTGCGGGTCCCTCCCAGCAGGCTGGCAGTGGAGTGGGGGAAGGGTGGTTGCCAGTGGCTCTGACCAACTTGAGCTTGATAGCTGACTGAAGGCTGCCCAAGCAAGGATTTTGGGCTGCATAGAGGTGAGGCCCAGGTGGCTTGGAAGTATCTGTTGTTGTCTAGGAAATGTCAATGAACATTATTGCAGCCAAGTCTATCTCCCAGCCCCAGCTTGGCCTCTCAGGTCCTTCTAGACAATTCTGGATACCCAGAATACAGAGGCACAGACTTAAGATTCCAGGACCAGGGAACTGGGGGATGAAAGACTGGTATGGCCAGTAGCGCAGTGTTCTGGGGCATTAGCCTTGACCTGGTTATGCCTTCCTTGCGTAAGTTCACTTCTTAACCCGTGGCTGGCCACACACCGGCCATTTGTGGCAGTGATATGGAAGTGGCAGGAGCAAAAGTGAGATCTAGTACGACCAAAATCTGGATTTATGGTCTGTGGGGGTGGGGAAGGCAAAGGGTGTATATTAAAAAAAAAATCTCAGAGCTGGAACTCAGGGCCTAGGCACTGTCCCTGAGCTAACACTCTACCACTTGAATCATAGATCACTTTTCACCTTTTTTAGTAGTTAGTGGAGAGATGAGTCTCACAGACTTTCCTGCTTGGGCTGGATTCAAGCTGCCATTCTAAGAGCTCAGCCTCTTGAGTCGCTGGAATTGCTGGTATGAACAATTGGCTCCAGTTAAGGATGATAGTGGATGCATGTGCTTGCATGCGTGTTTGTGTGCATGCATGCATGCGTGTGTGCATGAGTGTGTATGTGTGTGTGTGTGTGTGTGTGTGTGTGTGTGTGTGTGTGTGTATTTACCAGGACTTGAACTCAGAGCCTAGGTGTTATCCTTTAGCTTGTTTGCACAAGGTTGGTGCTGTACCACTTGAACTAAGGTATCTCTGCTTCCCAGCTTTTGGTGATTCATTGGAGAGAAGAGTCTGCTCAGGCTAGCTTTGAATCTTGATTGATCCTCAGGTGTCAGCCTTGAGTAGCTAGGATTATAGGCATGAGCCACTGGCACCCAGTTGCAAGAATGTCTTTTCAAACGCTCTTCTGTTCTAACAGCTGTCTACTTCCCCTGGCCTAGATCTCTGACCTCCACTTCAGCTCCCAGCATCCCGGGACTGTGTGGAGAACATAAACCTCTAACCTGATCCCATTTCTTTGTACTCATGAGAGGGTATGTTTCTTCTGTAGCCTGGGGAAGGAGGGTAGCTGTAGATGGGCGCTGGGCTGGGGGATAGGTAGTCTGTTTCAGCCAAGAAGGAAAGTGTGGCCAGATGCTAATAGCTCATGCCCTCCTAGTCCAAGCTCCTCAGGAGTCTGAGATCTGAGGATTGCCATTCAGAGGCAGCCCAGCTTGAAAAGTCGGTGAGACTCTCCTCTGCAACTAGCCACTGAAAAGCTGGAAGAAAAGCTGTGGCTCAAGTGGTAGAGTGCTAGCCCTGAATGAAAAAGGTGAGGCACAGAGTCCAGGCCCTGAGTTCAAGCCCTAGTACCAAGATGTTTGCAAGTGTGTGCAGGCATACATACACACACAGACACACACACACACACACAGAAGAAGGTGGTAATGATGAGCTCAGCTAGAAAACTGGGGGCACTCCTGAGGCATAGTCATAGTAAACTCTCAAAGCAGATCAAGTGGTTTTTCCCTAAGTCATTCTTGGGCTGAGGGGTCTGGGTCATGCCAGTAAGTTCCATAGAACCTGCCTTTCTATCCATGCACGGGGCCACAGGACCAAGGGAAGGCATTATGGATGCTCATTTGTAGTCGGCCCACGATTGCCCCGAGCACAGGTAAGGAAAGTAAGGGTCCGAACCCTGTGACTCCAGGGATAGAGACTGCTACCAGCAGCAGCCTGCTGGCTGTGGATACCTGAGACTACAAGTCTTTCATGAGTCCAACTCAACACCCGCCCAATGTGTGCCTGATAGATTCACACTCTTGTGATACTCGAGTGAGTGGGCATTACCTGCTGTGCCATCTTGCAGCTCCTGCCCCTGCTGGCCCAGAACCTTGGTCAGCCATGACAGATGCCATTCTGATGAACAGATTAATGACCTCCATGCTCAAGGCTCCAACCCTCTCTGATATTGTGGCCTGCTCTGTAGGCAAAGGCCTCCAAAGAGGCTGCTCTCAAGACTTGTAGGACACCTAGTCATTGGGAGACCCTCAGTGGCCCACTTGAAATTACTCTGCCTAGATCCACAGAATGAGGTCCAAGCAGGCCAGGTGTTGGTCATGGGACTTGAACTCTGGGCCTGGGGCCTGTCCCCAAGCTGTTTGGCTTGCCACTTGAGGCACAACACCAATTCTGGTTTTCTGGAGGTTCCTTGGAGATCAGAGTCTCCCAGACATTCCTGCCTAGGCTGGCTTTGAACCGTGATCCTCACATCTCAGCCTCCTGAGGAGCTAGGAGGACAGGTGTGAGCCACCGGTGCCCGGCTGATCTGGCCTTTCACCACAGTAGACTAGGAGCTTCTGAAAGCCTTTATTTTTTTAGGTGCAAGTACTGGGGCTTGAACTCAGGGGTTAGGCTCTGGTCCCTTAATTTTTTCCCTCAAGATTAGCACTCTGCCACTTGAGCCAAAGCTCCATTTCTGGCTTTTGGTAGTTCATCGGCAAGAAGAGTCTCACTTGCTTTCCTCCCCTGAGCTGGCTTGACCCACGATCTCTATCTCAGTCTCCTGAGTAGCTAGGATTTACAGGGGTTGAGCCACTGGTGGCATTGGGCTAGAAGCTTTTCTTAAGCAAGTGTTCTGCCCTGAGTTTGCCCTAACTCCTCCATGCAAAGGAGGTCTGAGGGTCAGGAGCTCTGAAAAATTAGCTTCCAGCCACAGGAAATGGCTGGGGTCTCTGGTAAAAAGCCAACTAATCTTCCTCCTGGGCCCCATTCTGGGACTCCAGCCTCTGCCCTACCTGTGACTCACATATAAACCTTGACCCAGCCTTGAATGTCCTACCAGACTTGTCTGAAGCCACAGAACCTTCATTCCACCCATACCATCTGCTCTAAAGCACACCTCAGGACCTTTGCCCATGCTGTACCTTCTGCCTGAGGCCCTCTGTCCTGAATCCACATCATGGAACTCCTGTGGAATTTTGGCATTGGTTATATCACCTAGTGGAGCAAGTCTTTCCTTCCCTTCTCCCTCTTTTTTTTTTTTTTAATATTGAGTTTCTAGAGATGGAACTTGTGCAGGCTGACTGGCAAATGCTCTATCTTGGTGTGTGTGTGTGTGTGTGTGTGTGTGTGTGTGTGTGTGTGTGTGTGTGTGTGTGTGTGTGTGTGTGTGGTGTGTGCATGTGTGTGCCAGTCCTGGGGTTTGAATTCATGGCCTGGATGCTATCATATCCCTGAGCTTTTGTGCTCAAGGCTAGCGCTCTACTCTACTACTTGAACCACAGCTCTATGTCTGGCTTTTTGGGTGTTTAATTAGAGAAAAGTGTCTCATATAGACTTTATTGCTTGCAATTGGTATCATCAGATCTCAGCCTCCTGAGTAGCTAAGATTACAGGGGTGAGCCACCAGCACCTGTCCTCTACTCTACCTCATATCTATAACTTCAGCCCTCGTCTGAGTTCCAGAGCAAAATATCACACCAGGATGAATTTTTTCTTTTTGACAGTCTTGGGGATTGACCTCAGAGTCTCGGCATTCCCCTGAGCTTCATTTGCTCATGGCTATCTTTCTATCACTTAAGCCACAGTACCACTTTTGGCTTTTTCTGTTTCTGTGGTACTGAGCAATCAAACCCAGGGTTTGTGCATGCGGGCTAGGTAAGCACTCTAGCACTAAGCCACAATCTCATCCCAAGGCTCCCTTCTAACGGGAGTTATGAGGGTGGGGTTTATTGGCTTACCCCCTTTGGTGTAGAAATCTCTATTTCATATCTTTGCCATGATTTGGGACCAGTTTGTGACTCGGCAATGAGGCATGATAAATGAGTGATAGCCACAGGCCCCAGAAGTCTAGCCTGTCATCCTACAGAAGGATAAAGAATATGGAGCCAGAACCTTTGACAACTCCTACAGCCTAGGAACTGTGCTTTCCCTGGAGGCAGTGGCTGGCTTCATGGTGTCCCGATGGGACACCTCGGCCAGAACATAAGGCTTCAGTTCTTAAATGGCAGAGAAGGATTCTTTGTTCATGTTGCCTGCTCAGACTTTGTACTCTCTGAGGGCTTGTCCCAGCTTGCCCAGGTTGGGGGGCTGGGCATGGGCAACCTGCTGAATGCCCATTGTCCATACACAGATACATGGAGTTATTGCCTCGGTTTTTTTTTTTTGGCAGGTCCAGGGTTGTACTATGAGCCTAGGCTCTGTCCCTGAGCACCTCTTGCTCGAGAGTAGTGCTCTGCCCTTGAGCCACAGCCCCATGTATGGTTTTGTTTCCCCTGTGATCTCTTAGAAAGAAGAATGTCATGGACTTTCCCATCCTGGATGAATTCAAATTGGCATTCTCTACATCTTGGCCTCCTGAGGAGCTAGGATTACAGGCAAGAGCCACTGGCACCTTGCTTACTTTTCTTCTTTTTTCTTTTTTTTAATGGTAACAATCTGAAGTCTTCACGGTGTCACTCCAATGGTTTGCATTATAATTAAATGACCCAGGCCTGGAGTTTGAATGCTAGGACTGCAACCCACAAAAGGAAGGAGAGCCTGACAAACTTATTCCTGTTCATGTGAATGCTTATAGAGTGTTGTTAATGTAACAATAAATGTGCAGTAGATTCATGACCCTATTTTAGAATGCCACACAAAAATTATTGGGTTTATGTTTTCCATTCTAACACCATGGTATAATTAAGGATATTGATTAATTTTTAATTAATACTTTTATAAGTATTCAACCTGGATACTTCATTAAATGGAGGCAAAATTTATTAACTAATAATTGGTAATAACATATATAATTTAATATCCTCACATTCCCACTCTCTGTATATGTATATATTTGTATATGTTTATGTCTATCTCTCTATCTACTTCAATCTACATATTTATCAACGTATACATACATATATATGTATATATATATATGTATAAATATAAATATGGTGCAAATTCCAAACCAGTGCCTTATTACTATTATTATTACTATTATTATTATGAAGATGATGATGATTATTTTGCCTAAGCACGTGGCTTGAACTCGGGTCTTGGCATCTCTGCCACAGTTGGTGGTGGCATCCTAGGACCCGAGTTCAAATCTCGGGGTGGAAAAAGAAATAAAAAACTGTAAAGGAGAAGCCTAAAACTGAGAAGTTCAAGGAGGTAGTTTTCCTTTTTATTCCCTTTGTATTGTGACCATCCTGGGTCTAAATGACAAGGCCCAGAAAGCATACATTATCTTGCATTGCTGATGTTTGGTGGGGTATTAAGGAAGCCATAGCCAAAACCAGAAACTTAGGCCTGGAGGTCGAATCCCAGGACTGCCACTAATGAATGGAGATTCTCAGAAACCTATTCCCATATATATCCATATGAATGGAATGTTATAAAATTAACAAATTAGTAGTTAGTATACGATATTATAAAATTATACACAATTATACAATATTGACTAGTTTTCAATTAATACTTTATTATATATTCAATCATGATAGTTAAAAATGGAAGGAATAATTTAATTGCCAATAATCGGTATTAATATTGTTTATGCAATTTCATAATATACAGACATCTCTCTCTTGTTTTATACATATACATCTATTTGTCTATCTACCAATCTATACATTTATCTGTTCATACAATTGTCACTCCTGGGGTTTAATGATAGAATGTTCGCCTAATAAGTACAAAGCTCTGCATTCGATTCCTCACTACTGTGTACACAAAAAAATCCAGAAGTTATGCTGTTACCCAAGCAGTCAAGCACTAGCTTTGAGCATAAAAATTTAGGGACTGTGTCTAGACCCTTACTCAAGAGCCAGGACTGGCACAAAAAAAAAAAAAGATAGAATGTTCTGACTGCAACAATGTAAGTATAGTACTACAAATACCTCATCACAAGTATGGGACTACAAATACCTCATCACAGAGCAAGTAGGGAGTCTGGTGCTGACAGCTGCCATCTAACTTGACAAAATGTCCCATGATACTATTATATATTCACCACTTAGAAACTTGAAGAGGAAGCTGGGCATCGGTGGCTCATGCCTGTCATCCTAGCTAATCAGGAGGCTGAGAGATGAGGATCATGGTGCAAATCCAGCCTGGGCAGGAGATTCCTTGAGATGCTTATCTCCAATGAACCACCAGAAAGCCTGAAAGGGTGCTGTAGCTCAAGTGGTAGAGCTAGACTTGAGCTGAAGAGCTCAGAGACAGCACTGAGGCCCAGACTTGAACTCCTTCAACTTACAAAAAAGAAGGAAACCTGAAGTGGAGTGCTGGGAACTTGTGTTAGGGGTAGAGTGCTTTGCATGTATGAAACCCTGGGTTTGAATCCTAAGTACCACATCCCTAGAAAAAAACTCTGAAGTGGATCTCTGGCTCAAGCTCAAGTGGTATACTTGAACAGGTGAAACAGATACAATGTTCATGTCCTGAGTTCAAGCTCCAGGACTAGGGTATACACACACACACACACACACACACACACACACACACACACACACACACACACACACACACACACACACACACACACACACACACACAGAGCATAAGTAAAGTTGTGACACAAAATGGTAAAGCACCTGGATTCTCCTCTGAGCTCATTCTCATCACCCTGGCCCTGTGTTCAACCCCAAAACCTAGCCACCCAAGGCCTGACTAGGAGAGGACAAAGGTTTCAAAACCTGATAAGCTTCACCAGATCTAGATGATAGGAAGCATTGTGATTTTGCACAAGTGCTTAGATTTAGCAAACTTCCAGAATCTTAGGGAGGCACCACCATTGCCAATTAGGAATCTTTTCATTAGGTTAAGCTCCCTAGTTGTCTGCCAGAAGGACTCGAATTAATTGAAGCAGTTTGTTTCTACATTGGAACATAGTCTCACAAAGACAGGACAAGTCCAGGGAACTTGGCCTGCCACAGGAGGTGGCACAATTGAAGGCTTCCTGTCAAAACAGAGCACTGGGGAGAGAGTTAGCTTGGGGTACAAAGAGGCCTTTTTCTCCTGGCCTTCAGAGCCCATCCACACTCATCCTCACTAATTGCCCCCGATAAATTGTTTGTTACACAGCTGTACAGGAGTGAAACTTTTTGTCTGCCTGTTCCAACAGTGAGGCATACTTCCTCCAGCAGCCTGGGGTGTGCAGAAACCCTCAAGATACCCTGGGAACAGTGAGGGGAGCCCCGAAATAGGCACTGTCTTGAAAACACCGTTTGTGCTATGAAATTATTCTATTCAAAGCAAATTTCCTAGCTGTGTGCCTTTCTTCATAGCGACCTTGGATGTTCACTGATAGAAATACATACATACACACACAGACACATGGAGTTAATGGCTCTTTTTTGTGGCTTTTTAATGGCTTTTTGTAATGGCTTTTTTTTGAGGCTTGAACTGTGAGCCTAGACATTGTCCCTGTGCTCCTTTTGCTGAAGGAAGCATTTTATTGTCTTAAACCATGTTTACCCTAGGCTGGGGTACAGCATTTACACCCACAGATGATCCGGGGATCCTAGGACCCGAGTTCAACTCACAGCACTGGCAAAAATACATCAAACCAAAAAAAAAAAAGAAATGGAGGAAGAAAAATCCAAGAAGCTTTACACAACCATTTTACCTCTTTTTCCTTGGCACTGTGACCATCCTGGGTCTCAATGACTCTGCTGGAAAATTGTATGTCACCTTGCATGGCCTAAGGCTTCTGGGCTGTCAGTGAAGCCTGAGCCCAACAGAGACACCTAGGACCTGAGTTCCATGATCCTGGGACTGCCACCTACTCACAGCTGAAGATCCTAGGAGACTCGTTCCTATCTATAGGAACACTAATAAGAATGTTTGACATATACTAATTTAATTACTAATTAGCTAGTCTATTATAAGTTTGTATGCAGTAAGTATAAGTCATTGATTAATTTAATTAGTACCTTATTAAGTCTTCTACCATGAGTAATTAATGGAGGCATAGTTTTAGAACTAATAATTGGTAGTAATAGAATATATAAAAATAAGATATAGACAGACATCACATTATATAGAGTTATACACTAGAATCTACATACATGTCTGTCTCTCTATATATACATTTATTTATAGATGAATATACATATGTAAATACACACACAGCTATCTACACATATATCTGTTTATGTATTGGCCCCTCCTAGGCCTTGATCTCAGGTCCTGAAATTTGCTCACCAACTTCACTTGCATCAGACTCTTGTGCTAACATTAACCCATTCGTGAAGTGGGCCTTCTAGGCCTGGAGTTCAAATTACAGAACTGCCAAAAACTTAATCCTCGTGGCAGAAGCCAATTGTCTCACTTGTTTTCCTTATCGGCGAAAGTCCTGGGTTTCAGGAATGATGTATAATACATTGACAAATCTATGTCCTATGTAATAGAATGTAAAAAATGTTATATGTGTAATCATACTCATTAAATAGATTAAAATAAATAAAACACAAAATAAAATGAATAACTACACTAACCACAATATGCAGTAAACGTGCATGTAAATATAAACCATGTATTTAAAATGTATACGAATATTATTTTTTTTCAAGTGCTAGGACTTGAATTCAGGCCCTGAAAACAGGCTTGACTTTCTTGTCCTCCAGCACGGTGAGCTTCCCGTTCCCCCACAATGCTGCAGATTTACCCAGACCCTGAGTTCAAATCCCAGGCCTGGCAGAAAAAATGGTATGAATTCCAAGCCAACGAGCCTCACAATTTTTTAAATATTTTAATATATTTATTTATTTATTTATTTATTTATTTATTTATTTTTGTTTTGTCAAGCACAGGTCTTGAATTCAGGTAGTGGCAACTCTGCCTCCGCTTTTATCAGTCTAGGCTGGGGTGCAGCCACTGTACCCACAGCTGAACCTGAGTTCCTGGGCCCCAAAAACTGACAGGAAAAAAAAATGAAAAGACAGATAAAAATCCGGCAACTTGCAGATGGCTCCGGTTTTACATTTACTTTCTTTGCAAGGTAACCATTCTGGATTTGTATGATGGCTGAAAATTGTTTGTAACCTGGCATTTCTGAAGGTTGGTGGGCTACCAGGGAGGCCATAGGCCAACTCGGAAACATAAGCCCTGTGTTAGAAGCCCATTCCTGTCCCCTACCAATGGAGGGAAATCCTAAGAGTCTCATCCCTATTCATAGGAATACTGATGGAAGGTTATGAATGTCAAGGTTGATTAGTTGTTCCTGAAAGATACCACTATAAAATTAAACAGAGTGATTTTAGGAGGCCAATGGATTTTAATGAATATTTTCTGACACATTAAAAGAATACTTTTAATTCCATGGATGTAATAGTTTCCGGACAGTGGTTGATTCAATTAAAAATTCATTAAGGATGGAAACAGTCATATTAATTACATGGAGGCATAATAAATACCCAAGTGTTGGTAAGAATGTAGTCTATATAACTGAAGAATTTATGGAAACCTCTGGCACTCTATAAAGATCTATATTTATTTGGTTTTTTTTTCAGGGCTTTTTTTTTTGTGTGAGAATACCGTACAGAGAAGTTACAATTAGATGGTCAAGATAAGGAGTACATTTCGTATCAAGCATTGTTGCCTCCTCTTTGTTTCCCTTCCCATCCCTTCCCATACTACTCCCTTCCCTCCACCAGGTCCTCCCCCCCTCCCCACCAAAGTTGTAAATTTCATTTTTCGACATAACAAATTGTACATCTCATTGTTGCAATGGGTCCACCTGTATCCCTTCCCCTCCAAAAATTATACCAACATGAATTAAAGTGAAAACAGGGGTTATACCGTGGGGAAGGGACAAACAATGCAATATAGAAATCATCTTATAAATATGTTAGAAACAATTGCATGAAAGGCAAAAAAAAAAAACAAAAAAAATTTAATACTTATCTTGGGGTTCATTCCCCTAACATCAACTTATATGACCTTTTCTGCTTGACTCAGACATATACCAGTTATTGCATATACAGGAAACCATGGTACCTATGTTTCTTTGGGCTTGGCTTACTTCACTTAATATAATTTTTTCCAAGTCTTTCCATTTCCTAACAAATGGGGCAATGTCATTCTTTCTGATGGAGGCATAGAATTCCATTGTGTATATATACCACATTTTCTTGATCCATTCATCTACTGAGGGGCATCTAGGTTGATTCCATATCTTAGCTATGGTAAATAATGATGTAATAAACATAGTTGTGCTGGTAGCTTCAGTATGGTCTTGTTTGTGACCATTTGGGTAAATGCCCGAAAGTAGGATTGCTGGGTCATAGGGGAGTTTTATGTGGAGTATTTTGAGGAACCTCCATACTGCTTTGTGTACTACCATCTGCATGTCAATCTGTTCTTATTTTGTCAACCCCTGGGGCTCAATCTCAGAGCTGGGAAGTGCTTGTCAGCTCCATCTGCCCCATGCTGGCCGAGCTGACACTCATCCATTCATAAATTGGGCCTTGTAGGCTGTGAGTTCAGATGCCAGCACTCACAAAAATTGAAGCAGGGAGTAAGAAGCCCAGGGTAACACATGTTTTCCTTTTCTGTGAACGTCCTGGGTGTCAAGTGTGAAGTTTCATACATAGGCAAATCTATATCCTATGTAATAAATGTAGTAAATATTCCATGTGCAATAAGTCAATAAAATAAATGGTAACTAAATGAATAAAACAAAAAATTAAATGAATAACTACAATAAGTGGAATATTGAGTCAACATACAGGGCTCAATCTCAGGGCCTGGCAACTGCCTGGCAGATGAATTGGCTAGAGGCTGCTATGCTGACAGCCACCCATTCATGAACTGAGTGAGCCTTCTAGGCTCTGAGTCAAGATCCTAGCAATGCCAAAAATATAATCTTGGAGTAAGAAGCTGAGCGGGACCCATGTTTTCCTTTTCTTTGAAAATGCTCAGATAGGATGTATAATTCGGGTGCAAATCTATATACTATGTAATAGGATGTCATAAAGGTAAGAAAAGTCATAGGTGGAATAATTGTCACTAAAATGAATGAAAAACAGATTGAATTAGTAGTGAATCATTCTGGGATAAAATTAGATGCAACAATTTAGGAGGTGCATTAAGTTTAATTAATATTTTATTAAGCATTAACAGAATAAAAATTACATGGAGATATAATTAAATACCTAATAATTGAAAGTAACACATGATACATAATTTAACTATATATAGACATCTATCTCATTCTATAAAATATGTAATTTTATGTATGGATGTATGTACATATGATAAACAACAACAGGACATTGAGTAATTATTGATTAATGATTTATTAATTGTTCAACTGGAACATATCATTAAATGGAGACATAATTTAATACCTACAATTGTTAGTAATATTATCTATAATTAAATAATATACAGACATCTCTCTGTGTATATAATATTTATATACAGCAATCTCTAAGTATACCTTGTTCACTCCTGGTTTCAGTTGTTGAGTGTTCACCTAGCAAGCACCAAGCCCTTGGTTCGATTCTTCAGTGCCACATGAACAGAATACCTGGAAGTTCTGAGGTCTTTCAATCAATTGAATGCTAGCCTGGAGTACAAATGCGTAGGTACAGTGTCTAAGCCCTTACTCAAGCCATAGGACTGCTTCCACAAAAAGGTAGATTGTTCTAACTGCAACTATACAAAGACAACTGCAATGATACCTCATCACAGAGCAAGCTAGGAGTCTGGTTCTGACAGCTGCCACCTAACCTGACTTAGCCAGATGTAAACACTGCAACCTAGCTCCATGGAACCAGACACAACTGACTTACCCAGATCATCCTAGCTGCTCAGGGGCTTTAAAACCCAGTCCTAGCAGGAATTCTGTGAGACTCTTTAAAATGTGGCTCCAAGTGGTAGAGCTCTAGCCTTGAGCAAATGTTACTAGAGTATAATCTCCATGTTTTGAGTTCAAGCCATATGCCTACCCCCCAAAAAAAAACCCCACCACAATAAACCATTAGATGTGAACTTGTGTGGTTTGTGAAATGTTCCTCAAAGAATGGTGAAAGTGATGAAAGCACCCTAATTCAAATAACAGCTTGTGGAATAGAGCTATGTGCTGAGTCCTTCATAAGGTGCTCTGTGCTAAGTCCTGCACATGATACTATGTACTGAGTCCTTCACAGGGTGCAGTGTGCTGAGTCCTGCATTGGGTGCTGTGTGCTGGGTCTTTCACAGGATGCTGTGTGTTGAGTCATGCAAAGAGTGCCATGTGCTGTGTCTTTCACAGGTGCATTCTTTCATCAGGTCCTTGTAAGAGCTCCACAACTGAGATGATTATGCAGACAAGAATATTGAGGCTCAGATACATCCCCATGTCAGGGACAAAATTATGTATTACATAAGACTAGTGAGTTGTCTCCTGCAGACAATTGTTTTTTTTTTCTTTCTTTTTTTTCACAGTCATGAACCTTGAACTTGGGGCCTAGCCACTGACCCTTACCTCTTGGGTACATGGCTAGCACTCCAACCCGTGGAGCCAAGGACCCCCTTGCAGGAGAGTGCTACCTAGGGGTCGATAGCTGAGGACTGTCACCCCGCCTTCTCAAGAAGCTGAGATCTGAGGATCTGGGTTTCAAACTATCCCAGAAACAAAAGGTCCCATGACACTACTATCTCCAATTCACCACTAAGAAACCTGAAGTTGAAGCTGGGTGCTTGTCGCTCATACCTGTCATATTAGCTTCTCAGGAGGATAAGATCTGAGTATCATGGTTTATAGCTAGCCTGGGGAGGAAAGTCTTTAAGACACTTAGCCCCAATGGACCACCAGAAAACATGAAGTGGTGCTTTGGCTCAAGTGGTAGGGCACAAGACTTGAGCTGAAGAGCTCAGGGACAGCACCCAGGCCCAGACTTCAACTCCTACAACCAACAACAACAAAAAAGACAGAAACAAACTAACAAACCTGAAGTAAAGGGGTGGGAATGTGTCTTAGGGGTGGAGTGATTTGCAATTATGAAACCCTGAACTTTATTTCTCAGGACCAGAACACTAGAAAAAGGCTGCAGTGGCTCTGTGGCTCAATCGGGAGAGGGCTATCCTTGTACAAGAGAAACTAGGTACAGTGCTGAGTTCCAGCTCCAGGACTGGTGTATGCGCACTCACACAGACACACAGACACACAGACACACAGACACACACACACACACACACACACACACACACACACACACGATCACACACACACACACAGACCAGAAGTGAAGTTGTGACACAAAATGGTAAAGCCTTGGGCTTCTGCACCGAGCTCTTGGTAGCACCCAGGCCCTGTGTTCAACCCCCAAACCTAGCCACCCAGGGCCTAACTAGGAGAGGTCAAAAGTTTCAATATCTGATGAGCTTCACCAGCCCTAGATGACAGTAAGCTTGGAGATTTCTGACATGTGCTTGGATTTCCTAAGCTTCAAGAAACCTAGGAGAGGAATCATAGGCCCATCATCTCCAACAATGAAATATTTCATTAGGTTCAGTGCCCTAGTTGTCTGCCAGAAGGTCTCCTGAATTATATTGAGCACTGTATCTGAACACCGGAATATAGTCTCACAAAGGCAGGATGAGTGCACAGGACTTGGCCTGCCATGGGAAGTGGCACAAATGAAGGCTTCCTGTCAAAACAGGGCACTGGGGAGAGAGATCGCTTGGGATACAAAGAGGCCTTTTTCTCCTGGCCTTCAAAGCCTGCCAACACTCATCATCACTAACTGATGCAGATGGAGTTGTTTGTTAAACAGCTGAACAGGACTGAGGCCATTTGTCTGCATATCCAGATAATGAGAAAGACTTCTTCCAGCAGGCCTGGGATGCAGAGAAACAATGAGAGAGACTTCTTCCAGGAGGCCTGGGATGCAGAGAAACCCTCAGGCTACACTGGGAACAGTGAGGTGAGTCCCAGAACATGCACTGTCATGAAAGCACTCTCTGTGTTATGAAATCATTGAATTGAAAACAAATTTTCTAGATTGGTGCAATTCATAATAGCTACTCTGGAGATTCACCTATAGGAATACGTCCATATACACAGAGACATGGAGGTACAGGTTCTTTTCGAGGGGGCAGGACCTGGGGTTGAACTATGAACCTAAGCATTATCCCTGAGCTCCTTTTACTCAAGGGTATTGCATTAACCTTGAATCACAGCCCCACTTCTGGGTTTTTCTGTGATGTCTTAGAAATAAAAGTGTCATGGATTTCCCTATGCTGGCTGGATTTAAACTCAGATTCTATACATCTCAGCTTCCTGAGGAGCTGGGATTATAGTCAGCCTCCACTGGCTCTTGCCTTTCTTTTCTTCTTCATTTTTTAATCTGTACAATCTGACTTCTTAACAGGGTCCTTCCAGTGGTTTGAATTTATAAGTAAGTAATTCCCATGTCATTTATAGCTGCTTTCTCTGAGAAGTATTTTCTCTCCTCATCTTCTCTTCTGGTCACAGGTTTGAAGCCAAAAGTGAGAAATGAGTATCACAGGATTTGGCAGCTAATGTCCACATTACATGCCAGTTCTGGCACTTAGCATTGAGCTGCAGTGAATTTACTGTCTAAGGATGAGAGAACCGAAAGCTGGAGCAATCCTCATACTGTCTGCATTGCTCCTTTTTCCTATAAAATGATCTAATAATTATGAATGTTGTGTGTCTCCAGTATTAATTATCTAGAACACATTAGAAGCATCTGCATGTTTCTGTTTTTCTCTAGTACATCCTGAGATTTAGACTAAGGTTTTGTGTGGAGGGGTTTCTCAGTGTATCCCTGAGAAAGCTGCTTGCAGTCTCCTGGGGAGATCACAATTCAAAGTCAGCCTGAGCAAGAAAGTCTGTGAGATTCTTATCACCAATAAACCACCAGAAAACCAGAAGTGGAACAGTGTCCCAGAGGGTAAAGCTACAGCTTTCAGAGAGAAAGCCGAGCAGGAGACACAGGCCAGACCAGGCAAGAAAGCCTGGGAGGCACTTATGTCCAATTAACAACCAGATGGCTGGAAGTGGAGCTGTGGTGGTGGTAAAGCCTCAGCCTTGTACGAAACAGCTGAGGAATGCATTGGGCCCTGTGTTTAAGCACTGGGATGGCTTCTCTTTTCAAAAAGAGAAGGCAAGGATTATGTATCAGGGCACTAACTACTTATGTGTGTATAGTACCTCCCTGAGTGCAAACAGACCATATGCAATGCTTCTCCTTTTATTTACTGGTTCATTTTTCAGATGTGCTCGTTGCACATACTGCACCATTCTCTTCATTTCAGGCCCATGGCTTTTCTCTTCCAGGGTTCCAGGCCTGTGTCCTTATATGATACACACTTAAGCTCTCAGCAGTTTTTATTTACATTTTATTATGAGGCCCATGCAGGAACAGACACAAATCAGGCAGGGGAAAAGAAGAAAAGGTTTTTTAGAAATAACTAGTATTCAGAAAATTTAATTTGGGGATGTAAAATGGTAGTATACTTATGTAAAATCTACCATGAAGAAAAAGATGGGGCTGTGGACTTGGATTACTGAAAGAGTGCTTGCCAAGCATGCAACAACCACTGGGTATGATTACTCAATATCACATACACAGAAAAAGCCAGAATTGGTGCTGTGGCTAGACCTGGCAAACAGAAACCTACGTAGGTAGGTAGCTAGCTAACTAGGTAGGTAGGTAGGTAGGTAGATAGATAGATAGATAGATAGATAGATAGATAGATAGATAGATAGTGAGAGAGAGAGAGAGAGAGATACATACATACACACATACATACATACATACATAATACATAGAAAATAGATAGAAAAAAGATAGATAAATAGAAAGAAAATAGATAGATAAATAGATAGATAGAAAGAAACATGATATATTAACCTGGTCTTGGATGTCAGGAGGAATGAAGGGAACAATTCCCAATCATGATGCCTTCTGCAGTGTTCCGGTCACCAACTTCACCTTCACACAACCACAGAGCAGGAATACTGTCTCTTTCCCACTTCTCAGGCAGCCAAATGCCCCAGAGCCAAGAGGGCAGAGCCAGGTTTTAACTCAGGTGCTTGGAGACAGAAGAGAAAGGACCCTGCTCCTCCTTGGACGGGGAATTTGCATTAATGATGTTCAGAATGAAGGAAGGAGAATGGACTGGTGGAGGTAGAAGAATGGTCTTTAAATATGACAGATGGAGAGTCAAAACCCCACTCCTTAAGACCAGAGAGCAGGGTTTTTCTTCTCTGTTCCTCCCCTCTCCCCCACTAAACTGGCTCTCTATTGTTACCCTAGAGATAGCCTGAGGCTGCCTTCACCTGAGAGAGGAAGGTTAATTAGTCATTGTTTGAAGAGGGTGAGAAAAGTCTGACCCTGCTGTAACTCTAACAAATGTTTCAGGGTTCCCCCCATTGCTGGCTTTTGCAGCTGACTTCCCTGTTGAGCGTGTACATTCTGCTTCCTAATCCTGCAGGCCTAGGTCTCTGCACCTAGCCTGGCTTTTGCAACCATTTTCTGTCCTTCAATTACAGTGTTACACTGGAGTTTTTCTGCAAAGAGTGCTAGGGCTTGGATACTGAGAACTTCATTTGAACCCAGGATGGTTCAATAATGTTTCTTTCCTGCTTCTATAGATCGAGAACTCTAAGAACATTAGAGTGCAACTAACTTCTCATCACCAAGGGAAACACAGGAAGCTCTTGAACATCTGACCTTTCAGAAGTGGAAGTCAGAGTGTCATAGACCTTTCTGCCCTGGCTGGCTTTACCTTGTGATCCTGAGACCTCAGCCTCATGATCTAGGGTGTTGGGCATGAGCTACTGGTGCTCTGCTAGGTTCAGAAATGTAATGACATTGACAATACAAGTCAACTGCTTATCACATAAGGCTCGGGAAGCATATTAAGCCTTTCAACAATGGACCTTTAAGAACCATGTAGGACACAAGGTTCAATGCTAGAGTCTAAGAGGCTGGGAATATAAATCTGCTACATTTGAACCTAGAGCTCTGACTCCAATTCTGGTGTACATCAGTGTTCATTTTCCAGAGAATGTTCTCCTAATTAGCAAATAGGAAAGTACTTAGATTAACCCTCATTTTTTTTCCAGTTGTGTGTCTTGAACTCAAACCTTGGCACTCTCCCTGAGCCCTTCAATTCAAGGTGAACACTCTACCACTAGAGCCACAGTGCCAGGTGGGGTCTTTTGGTGGTTCACTGGAGCTTTCCTTGCCTAGGCTCTCTTTGAACTGTAGTCTTCAGCTCTCAGCCTCCTGAGAAGCTAGCGTTCCAGGTGTGAGCACTGGCATCTGGCCTATTGTTTTTGTCAGTCCTGGGGCTTGATCTTAGGGCCTTGGTACTATCTCTGTGCTTTTTTTTCTCAAGGTTAGCCACTTGAACCCCTCTACAGCTTCTGGCTTTTCCTGAGTATGTGTCACTGAGGATTCAAATCCTGGCATTCATGCATGCTGAGGGAGCGAGCTCTTTACCACTAAGCCACATTTCTAGCTCCACCCTTAAAATTTTATCCCTCAATTTGCCTATCCTCAGGAAAAGGCTTCTGAGTATAAATCATCTAAAGGAATCTCTATAGGAAGATGTCCAAAGATAAGAAAAAACTCAGGGAGGATGGGAAGGGATGGGAAGGGGAAACAAAGGAGGAGGCTATAATGCTTGATAAGATATATACTCATTATCTTGCCCATGTAATTGTAACCCCTCTCTACAGTATTTTCACAATAAAAAGAAAAAGAAAAAAAAGAAAAAAGAAAAAAAGAAAAAGCTCATACTTGGGAGAGACTCTAAACATGTGAAAACTGTGACAAATGGCTCCATTTATTTATGTATTATGTTTCAACACTTAATAAAATATTAAGGAAAATTAGTCAATGTCCTAAGTTATTGTGTATAATTTTATAATAGATGTGCAAAATACAATACTTATTATATGTATAATAATATTAAATACAATAATCAATAAATAAATGAATCAAATAAAAATAAAATACAAAATCAATAATAAAAATCATAATATGAAATTAACATACATATGTAAGTATATATCATACATTCAGTACACATGTACAGAAATATTTTTTTCCATTGCAGGGCCTTCATTCAGGCCCTGGGAACTCTAGCCTGAATTATTTTCCTCAAGGACAGTGGGCTTCACCTTCACCCATGTTGCAAAAGAGTTACCTCGATGGTGAGCTCAAATCCTAGCAATTGCAGAAATATTGGCCCCAGTTCCATGAAAGTGACTTAATTTTTTAATAGAAGCAGTTATTTTTATTCAGTTCCATACTGAACATTAAAAATAGGCAGCGTAGGGCTGGGAAGTTGGCTCAGTGGTAGAGCTTGCCTTGCATGCCTGAGGCCCTGGGTTCGATTCCTCAGCACCACATAAGCAAAAAGAAAAAAAACCAGAAGTGGCGCTGTGGCTCAAGTGGTAGGGCACTAGCCTTGAGCTGAAGAGCTGAGGGACAGTGCCCAGAGTTCAGGCCCCACAACTGGACCAAAAAAAATAAATAGGCAGCGTAGAATTTTGTACAGCTATTCAGATTTCCTTCCCTTACCCCCAAAGTGCTTTCCTGAAAACTAATATGTTTCTTTTTTTTTGTATGTTTTTTATTGTAAAAATGTTGTACAGAGGGTTCACAGTTACATGAGCAAGGTAATGAGTACATTTCCTATTGAGCATTGTTGCCTCCTCCTTTGTATTCCCATTACCATCTCTTCCCTCCCATCTTGAAAACTATCTCTGCCTGCCTAGGTCAGTGACTTAATTTTTCAATTTTGGTTGGCATGGGTTTTGAACTCAAGTAGTGGCAACTCTTCCTTCACATTGCTACAAATTTACCAAGAACCCGAGTTCAAATCCCAGGCGAGGAAAGAAAACTGGCAGAAATTCCAAACCAAGGAACTTTATTTTTTTTATTTTTGTTGAATACTTTCTTTCTTTCTTTCTTTCTTTCTTTCTTTCTTTCTTTCTTTCTTTCTTTCTTTCTTTCTTTCTTTCTTTCTTTCTTTCTTTCATTTATTTATTTTTTGGCCAACCATGGGGCTTGAAATCAGGTCGTGGAAACTGCCTCCGCTTGGATCTCCCTAGGCTGGGATTCAGTCTCTGGATCCATAGCCGATCCTGAGATCCTAGGCCCAGGGGGCTGTCAGGAAGAAAAGAAAAAGCTGGAAAACACAAAAAGTGGCGAGCTGCAGAGGCCTGGGTTTTTATGATTTTTTTTCTTTACACAGTGACCATCCTGGGTCTGAATGACACGGCTATAAAGTGGACCTGACCTGCTATTGCTGTTGGCTGGTGGGCTCTCAGTGAAGCCATTGGCCAACCTGTCAACATAGACCCTAACTTCAAATCTCAGTCCTGATACCAATGACAGAAAATCACAAGAGACTCATTCCTATGCATAGGAATACTGGTTGAAAGAGTAGCTCATGCCTTGGTCTAGTCTAAAATTGGATGCAATAATCCTAGAATGCTGATTGATCTTAATTAATAGTTTTTTAAGCATGAAACAAATAATATTCATTCACCGGCAGTATAATATATACCTACGAGTTGGTAGGAACGTATTTGTTGTCATTCAATCATAGATAGATGGCTCTGTCACTCTTTACTAATATATATTTATTTGTATACCACCATCTGCCTATCTATGTATCGCTGTTTTGGCCAAACATGGGGGTCAATCTCAGCATGTGGGAACCCCCTCACATCTTCATTGGCAAGAAGCTGCCATGCTCAAACTCACCCATTCATGAATTGGGTCTGCTAGGCCCTGATTTCCAACTCTAGCATTACCAGGCATGATGGAGAACACATCTAAAATCTAGATGCTATATGATAGGATGTAAACAATTTAATAAATGGTATAGGTGTCATCAGAGTCAATAAAATAAATGGTAAATAAATGAATAAAACAAGAAATAAAATGAATAACCACGCCAAACACAATTTTGACTGAACATCTATATGGAAGTATAAATCCTACTTTTAAAATGTATATAAGGTGCATCTTTTCCAGGCCTGAATCTTGAATTCAGCCCCCACTACGAGGAGGGAAAGGCGGGAGATCATGAGCTACTCAGTTCTGGACCTAGGAAGAGTCATGGTATGCTATCGATCTCATCCTTGAATGAGTAGTTCGTACATGATGTGAGTAGGAAATGATACGCAAGACTCATGGAGTATCAATTAATTGTAAAGAAGAGTTGATGAAGCTGACAATAATCATCACATTCATGAAATGGAGGCATCAGGAAAGATCCAAGAATTGGTAGCTCCATGGTAGATTGGATTCCATCACAGGACACAATCTCTCCTACCCTATACAAATATGTACTTATTTGCATTCTACTTCAGCTTATGAATGGATGACTATTGTTCTCCCCACTCTCCCCCCCCCCGGGGGGGCTTTCAATCTCAGGTCCTGGGAATGGCCTAGCTCCTTCGTGGCTCACAGGCTGGTGTGCTCATGTGGACCAAATTTCCAATTGGGACTGCTAGGCCCTGAGTTCAGA
Source organism: Dipodomys merriami (assembly GCF_024711535.1). Lineage (NCBI taxonomy): Eukaryota > Metazoa > Chordata > Mammalia > Rodentia > Heteromyidae > Dipodomys > Dipodomys merriami. Next base: position 1,490,073 of record NW_027204271.1, on the reverse strand, counting down.
TCCCAGCCCTGCCAAAAGATTCATCTTGATGTCAGAAGCCAATCATTGCACTTGTTGTCCTTTCCTGTGCAAGTCGTGGGCCTCAGCTAGGATGGAGAATTCATGGGCCACCCTGTTGCCATGGGAATAAATTATTACCCATGTCAACCCAGTTATACCTCTCATCATATACTCAAGAAAATACACAATACATCCATGAATAGCATACAGAAGAAAGAGAGTAACTACACTCAATGCACGATGCAGTCCACATACGGATTTGAATATATATCTCATGTTTCAATGATGCATTTGTAGACTATTTTGGCCTCCCTGGGGCTCAATCTCAGTTCCAGCTCCTTAGTGGCTCACAGGCTGGTGTGCTCACCTGGACCCATTGTGCAGTTGGGCCTCCTAGGCCCTGAGTTCAAATTCCAGCTCTACCAAAAATTCACCTTGATGTGAGAAGTCAGTTGTTGCACCTGTTTTGATGTGTTGTGCAAGTTCTGGGTCTCAGCTAGGATGGAGAATGCATAGACAACTCTATACTCATTGGAATAGGTTGTAATCCAGTTCACCACAGTTATATCAAGAAAATACAAAATACATCAATGCATGAGACACAAAATAAAGAGAGTGATTATACCAAATGCAAGATGAGGCCACCAATGTTTGGAAATATAGATCCTCTGTTTAATTATGAATTTATGACTATATTGCTCCCCATCAGGGCTCTATCTCAGTTCCCTGGAATGACCTAGCTCCTTAGTGGCTCACAGGCTGGTGTGTTCATCATGACCCATACACCAAGTGGGTCTGCTAGGCCTTGAGTTCAAATTCCAGCACTGCCAAAAGTTTCATTCTGATGTAAGAAGCCAATGGTTACACATGTTTTCCTGTCCTGTGAATGTCCTAAGTCCCATTGAGGATGGAGAATGCTATATAGACAACTCTATAGCCATGGCAATAGGTTGTCATCCACATCAGCAGTTATATCTGTCACCATACTCAATAAAATATACAATACATCCTTGAATAAGACACAAAATGAAAAGAATAACTACACTGAATGCAAGATGCATACCACACCTGTAGGTAAAGAAAGATCATATGTTTAAAAAAGGTGGGCTTGCTGTGCTGGGACTTCCAATCAGGCCTTGGACCAGGCCTGAAATTCTATTCCTCAAGGATGGTGAGATTCCCCTTCTCACCCAGTGCAACCGAGCTGCCCAGACCTGCGTTCCAATCCCAGCACTGACAAAACATTCATGCTGATATCAGAAGCCAGTTGTTGCACATGTTTTCCTCTGCTGTGAATGTCCTGGGTCTCAACTAGGATGTAGAATGTATAGGCAACCCTATAACCATGGGAACAGGTTGTCATCCATTTTAGAACAGTTATACCTGTCACCATACTTAGTAAAATATGTAATACCTCCAAGAATTAGAGACAAAATAAGAAGAAGTGCACCAAACACAAGATAGTGTCCACACATGTATGTCAATATAGATTCTATGTTTAAGTAATGAATTTATGACTATAGTGGACCACTCTGGGGATCATTGTCAGAACCTGAGAATGTCCGAGCTCCTTAGTTGCTCACAGGTTGGTGTGTTCACCTTGACTTATTCTCCAATTGGTCCTGCTAGGCCCTGAGTTCAGACCCCAGCACTACCAACAAGTGGATCATGGAGTAAGAAGCCGAGTGTGAAATTTGTTTACCTTTTCTCTGAGAATCCTGGGTGTCAGGCATGATGGAGAACGTTTCTACAAATGTAGATTCTCTGGGATAGGATGCCATCAATGTAATAAACAGAATGGGTTTCATCATAGTACAATTGATGTTAAATAAATGAATAAAACAAAAAATACAAGGAACAACCACATCAAACATGTATGGACTGAACATCTATAGGTAAGTATAAATCCTATCTTTACAATGACTATAAATAGTATGTTTTCCAGGATTGGGGTTTGAATTCAGGCCTAGTGAACAGACCTGACTTTCTTAACTTCAAATACGGTAATCTTCCCCTTCATCCACATTGCTGCAGATTTACCCAGATCCTGTGTTCAAATCCAAAGCCTGGAAGAATGAACAGCGGGAATTGCAAACCAAGTAGCTAATTTTTTAATTTTTAATTTTTAATTTTTTTTCTCAGCACAGTGCTTGAACTCAGGTCGTGGTAACTCTGCCTCAGCTCTGATAACCCTAGGCTGGGGTGCACCCCCTGGCCCCATAGCTGCTCCTGGCATCCTAAACTCCCAGGCCTTGCCTGGAAAAAATGCACAGAAAAAAATGTGGCATTTTTATGTTTTCTTACTTTGCATGGTGACCCTCCTGGGTCTGAATGACTCTGTTGCAATGGGTACTTCAACTTGCATTGCTGAAGGCTGCCAGACTATCGGGGAAGCCATAGGGCTACCCGGCAACATAGGCCCTGATTTCGAATCCCCATTCTGACACCAACCAATGGCAGGAGATATTAAGAAACTGATTCCCATCAATAGGAATAACAATGGAATGGTGTCCATGTCATGGTTGAAGATGTTGATCATGAATGATGCTCCTATAAAATTAGACAGCATCATTTCAGGAGGTTGATTAATTTTATTTAATATTTATGAAGCATTAAAAGAATATAATTACTTACAGGAATGCAATAAGTTCAGGACACTAATTGATATCATTAACATTTTAAGGATGAAAACAGTAACATTAATTATATGGATCCATAATAAATACCCAGGAATTGGTAGGAATGTAATCTGTATAACTGAAAAATGTATAGATGTATCTGGCACTCTATAAAAATATATATTTATTAGCATAATGCCATCTGCATGTCAATCTGTTCTTATTTTGTTAACACCTTGGGCTCGAACTCAGATCCTGGAAACAGCCTGTCAGCTCAATTTGCCCCAGGATAGCGTGATAACATTTACCCATTCATGAGTTTGGCCTTGTAGGCCATGAGTTCAGATGCCAGCATTCCCAAACAATGAATCGTGGAGTAAGACGCTGATGGTGACACATGTTTTCCTTTTCTGTGAATGTCCTCGGTGTCAGGTATGAAGTAGAATACATATATAGAACTATATCCTATTTAATCAATGTAATCAATGTTCTATGTGCCATAATAGCCAATGACATAAACGGTCAATACATGAATAAAACAAAAAATAAAATAGATGTATTTAACACAATAAGGAGTCAACATATGTATGTAAATAAAAATCATATATGTAAGTTGTACATGGATAGGATGTTTTCTATTGGTGGCGATCTATTTCAGGCCTAATGATCAGACTTGAATTTCTTGACTTCAAGGAAGCCAGCTTTCCTTTCCCACACAGTGCAACAGAGTTACCCAGACCATGAGTTCAAATCCCAGTCCTGGCAGAAAAATGGAACCATTATAGTATGTACTGCTCAATTCTTAAGAATTTCATTATGCCTCCATTATATGTATATGATTGTTTAAATGCTTAATAAATTATTAACTAAAATTGATCAGTGTCCTACAATATAATTGTGAATAATTTTATGCTAGAATCATTCAAGATCTGCTCATGCAATCATGACATATATCACATTCCATTGGTAATCATATGGATAGGAACAAGTTTCTTAGGATCTCCTGCCATTTGGAGGTGGCAGGACCAGGATTCAAACTGTGGACTACAGCTGCCATGACTTCAACCCATGGATAGGGAACTCACCAGTCTGTACAAGAACATCAGCAAGACCAATGATGAGGCAGGCACCTGTGGCTCTCAGCAGTCCTCCTAGATACTTACCAGGCTGTGACAGGAGAATCATAGTCACCCTAGGTAAGAAGGTCCTTGAGACCCCTGTCCAGCTTCATTGCCAACAAAGCCAGAAGCCTTGTGGCTCCAGTGTGGAGGGCCAGCCTTGAGCAAAAGGAGATGACAGACTGTCCAGATCCTGAGTTCAAGGTCTGGGACTGTAAACAGACAGACATACACAACAATCTGTGCAGCTGGCTATCTGGCTAAAGCAGGTCACCCTCTTATACCCAGCTGAATTGGACAGAGTTCTCTGGGAAAAGGGCTGGGGGAGCCGCTGTCATCTTTACTCCACCCATGCTGCTTGCATTACAGAATTCCGGCCACACCCACATTCTTTCATGTTTCTTTCTGAACAATGGGATACAAGAATGGTGGCCATGCCCACATTCTATGCTGCCAGGTAGCACAGGGATTCATTCTGTTGGTTGACACCACTACCAGCAGTTGAGGAAGGCAGAGGTCGCTGAGTGCTCAAGAGAATTTGAGTATAGTAGGATATTGATACACCAGCCCATGCCCTGGCCCCCTCCCCTCCTTTCCCGCAGTGCTGGGTTTCATACCTCAGGCAATGGCTTGCTGCCAGCTAGCCTAAGGCCCCCACCTGGTCCCTGCCCCAGGTCCTCTGCTCTGTGCCCATGTGTCTGCAATGCTGCTGCCATTGCTGCTACCCCACCTGGAGCAGCCACCAACAGCTTCTCCCAGCAGCACAGGTGTATGGCCACCCCAACACCAACCCTAACCCGGTTCAGACACCCATCTAGGGGCACCATGATCCCCTGCTTGTTTCCTCTCCCCAGCTCTGAGGAGCCACCTTTCTGTCTTGGGAATTTCTGAGATAGAGACTCAATATATACTCAGGCTGGGCTGAATCATGGTACTCCTATCTGTGACAGGTATGCTCCACCAGGCCTGGTCCTCTGTAGTTAGGATGGTAAGGCATGTAGGGCCATGCTCAGTCATCAGTTTAGATGGATTACCCCATACTCTTACTCCACAGCAGCCAATTTTTGACCACAGGTGAATCTCTGTGTAGGGCCTCAACAATAGGACCTCAGTCTCCTCACAGAATAGTTGTGACAAAATAAGGGATTTATGCAGAGGGATTTCGAGCATGGCTAGGCACAGAGGGAGTGGCCTTCAGACAAGGTTCTTGACAATTCTGGGAATATATGACAGGAAGATAGCAGGAAAGGGCTAAGGTGGGGCCTGTTATTATTCATGCAACAGGTCTGGGATTATGAAACAAAACATGGCTTTCTTTCATCATTACCCTATCCTCATGATGAAAGAGATCCTTCACTGTGTTGAGTTTTGCAGCTGGGCAAAGGAAGGCATAGAGAAGCCAGGTGACCTACTTATGACCTCAAGTTCACAGGAAGCTCAGCCTGACTTCTCTGCCATGCTCTCTAGGACAATGGGTGCTATTCAGCCCACTTCTTGTGGTCGAAAGTCCACTTCTCGTCCATCGTGGTGCTTGAACTCTAGGCCTAAGAGCTGTTCTCAAGCTCCTCAGCTCAAGGCTAGCACTCTACCACTTGAACCCACAACATCACTTCCAGTTTTCTCGTGTTTCTTTGGAGATAAGAGCCTCACAGTCGTTCCTGCCAGGGATGTCTATGAACCATGATTCTCAACTCTCAGCCTCCTGTCTAGTTAGTATTAGAGTTCTGAGCCACCAGCACAGACTTAAGTGTAATTCTGACTTGCTTTCTCTCCTTCACACACAGGAACTGGTTGAATGGGTGCTGGAGGAGGTGGCCCAGCATCCCCATGTGGCTGGAACCCAAGGTGGCCCTTTCATTCTTGTGGTGGGCTTTGGGTCAGGAGCTGTCTCACTCAGCCTGATGAAACAGTTCCATGAGGTAAGCCTCTCTCTGCCCTGGTTAGACCGTGATGGTTATTCATTTTTCATCCAGCCTTACTGGACTTAGTATTGTTTTCAGCATCATTTTGTAGCACCTGGCCAAAATTATGATACATAGTTATGGAATGAAAATAATGCCATATTAAGAAAGTCATTTAGGGCACTGGGAATGTGGTTTCATGGTACGGTGATTACCTAGCATTCATGAAACCCTGGGTTCAATTTCTCAGTACCCCATAAAAAGAAAAAAACTGGAAGTGGTGCTGTGCCTCAAGTGGTAGAGTACTTACATTGAGAAAAAAAAAGAAGCTGGGGAATATTTCCCTATCCTTGAGTTTAATCCCCTGGATTGGCAAAAACAAAACAAAACAAAACAAAAAAAACATTTAGTTAGTACATGCAAAATAAAGAACCCATACTTAGAATATATAATTGCTCCTTCCATACTGACACCTGAAAATAGGCCCTAATTCATGTGCAATACTCATATTAGAATACTGTGTTGAAATAAAAAGTTTTGTTTATTAGGTCACAGCAATTAATGCCAGGAATGTGCTTAGATGTCAGGTGAAGATTAATTCTGGAAAGTCAATGATTCCAGGCTTTGTGTGGTCATTGCTAATCACAAAGAGAACGGTAGTCAAAGTGTGATTTGGAAATCTTTTTGGTCAGTCATGGCACCAAAAAGGCAGAGGCTAATTAACAGTTGTGACAGAAGAGAAGGAATAACTCCAGATGGAAGGAATAAAATGATAGCTAAGGTATAACAGAAGCTGTTCTAGGGAACCATTTTTGATTATTGAAGAATTAGTTATCAATTAGGATTGTTCCTCTTTGCCTATAGCATTCCAAATCTCTTAGGCTAGCTCTTAAGCTCTGTGTGATAAATGTATATCCTTCTATGCTGTTCTTTCATACCTGATCTCCTTTGCTTTCTAAAAATCTCAGTCTTTCTGTATTTCTCTATGAACATTTCCTGATACTACACATATACAGATGGCATAAGATACTAATGGAAGGGTTCCATAGCTCATTAGTCATTAATGTAACAACATGGAAAAGGAGGACATATTTATTGTTAACTCAAATTTTCTGAAAAGCTGCAATGTCATCATTTGGTTCAAATTTCCATTCTTTGTCTGCATATTTGCACATAAATGCAAATGTGAGATGGGTGCTAGTGGTTCACACCTGTAATCCTAGCTATTCAAGAGGTAGATACTCGAGGATTGTGGTTCAAAGCCAGCCTGGTCAGGAAAATCCATAAGACTCTTCAATTAACCACCAGAAACCCCCCCAAAATAGTAAAATATTAGTTTGACAATAAATTACAACTAATATTTTTTTCTTTTTTTGGGGGGGTCCAGTTGTGGGTCCTGAACTCTGGGCCTGGGCGCTGTCCCTCAGCTCTTCAGCTCAAGCTAGCACTCTACCACTTGAGCCACAGTGCCACTTCCGGCTTTTTTTTCCTTTCTTTTTGCTTATGTGGTGCTGAGGAATCGAACCCAGGGCCTCATGCATGCAAGGCAAGCACTCTACCACTGAGCCACCTTTCCAGCCCTCAAGTAATATTTCTTTTTTCAAAAGATAAGTCCATACAGTTGATGTCACTTAGCTTTCTTACTATCTTATTTCAAAGCCAACCCAGGCAGGGGAGTCTGTCAAACTCTTATCTGTAATTAAACACCAAAAATCCGTAGGTGCAGTTTGGCTCAAGCAGTAGAGTACTAGCTTTGGAGGCAGGTGGGCAGGAAAGACAACTGTTCAGGGACAGAGTATAGCCTCTGGATTCAAGCCCCAGAACCAACACAAACTAAACAAACAAACAAGGAAACAAAAATAACCCCACATATTTCTTTGGGACCATCCTTAATGGAGTACTGGTCTGAGAAGAGGCTCCTTTTGCTGATCATACTCACTGGATCCTGCTTTTTCAGAACCCTTATTGCTCTGGAGAACTCAGGACCAGACTGAAGGAATTGATAACTGTCCCATCCTGCAACAAGAGAATCATCTAAGGGGTGAAATATCCATCCATAAGACACTTTACAACCTCCATGTCTTTGTTTCTTTTCTGTAGAACACTTTTAAAGCAATGTTATTTCCTTTAGTTCTATGCTGGCCTTCAAATGGTACATTATTTCTTTTTGTAATGCTCTCAACTAGAAGTTTTCAGAAAAATTTTATATGAGTATAGAACACACTCGAAAAAGTCAGGAACAGAGTTTCCTTCAAACCTTGGGATTCTTTCTTGTACAGTAAAAAGGAAAGCACAAGTTAACATGAACTTTGTCATTCCTCTGTGTTCATTTCTTCTCCTGGGAGTTTCCACATTCAGTAGCAGTTATTTCCAGTAACAATCGATGGTGCTGCCTGAGGTATGATGAAAGTTTTCTGGGTTCACTGAAATAACACAAGGACACCTTTGGACCTGAGGTAACACGTGTTTCAGAGACAACTTAGTAAAGAGAAAATATGAAATTTATGCTGCTTATAAATACATTATCAATGAGTACCTTGAGTTCAAACTTTGTAAGTTCTCTGTAAATTAAGGCAAATTTTTAATGGAAAGAAGTTTCTCAGGTCCTTCTTTTTGTGAGTGTATGTGCTGCACATTATTTCTCAAGTGTACAGGAGTTAGTGAGAGAAACAATAGCAATAATAGGAGAAAGAAAAGTTCTGTTTTTAAGTATAAGGGTTCAATACAGTATAGAAGACTCTACACATAAGACAACAATGAAACAATAAAGCCAAGTTCAGTATGTAGATTTATAGGAGTGATATACAGAAAACATTACTCCTATGTGGAACACGAAGTATGAGGCCATTCCCTTTCTAAATCACATTTGCTAATCATGCAAATTTATTAAAAGTAGAATGGAAGAATAATTCTTTTTCCAATGCAAGTCAGCTATAAGAGCATGGACTTAACTGGGGAAAAAGTCCATCTTGAGAGAGCAGGCATTATACTAGCAATGAACTGTTGGCTAAGATTACATTTCTTTTTCTTTACGTATATATATTTTTTGTTGGTGGTGGTGGTCTTGAACTCTGGGCCTGGGCACTTTCCCTCTGTTATTCAGCTCAAGGCTAATGCTCTACCACTTGAACCACAGTGCCACTTCCAGTTTTCTAGTAGTTAACTGGAGAAAAGCATCTCCTGGACTTTCCTACCTGGGCTGGCTTTGAAACCCAATCCTCAGATCTAATCGCCTCCTGGTTTAAGATCACATTTCTAACAGTGTACACTCAGAATATGCAATTTGTATGTTCATCTATCTTTATATGAATTCTTGAATAAAAAATCTGGTATACAGCTTAAACTTTACACTCACAAAAATGTTTGTAGTTTAAAAGTTGGTACTACTGGATAAATATAACCTAAGAATGTAAAGGAGTCTGGGAAGTTCAGTTTGCATCCAGCCTGGGTAGAACAGTCTTTGTGACACTACCTATAATTAACCAGCCAAAAGCTGGATTGGAAGAATGGCTCAGGTGATGGAATACTAGTCATGAGCAAGACTGATGGATAAGAGCTTGGGGCTTTTGCATACGTACATACAAAGATACACATACACACAGAGGTACTTACATGTGCACACATGAATACACAAATGAAACAACTCTCAGAATATATAGAAAAGTTAGAAAACAGTAGAAACTATGTCCTGCGTAATACTAGAATAAAGTGATAATTTTTAAAATTAGAAAGTCCTCAAGTGAATTACCTTCAAAAATTTGAGACTATTACATAGGTAGGTACCAGAGATAGTAAGAGAATCAAGTAATCATTATTAAAGGGATCAGATCTATGGAGGAATGAATCAGAGACCCCTGCAGGTGCATCTGAAAATGTTCATATCTTGTGTGGAATGTTAGAACATCTTTGAAAATAGTAGATAAACAGTCTGAACAGTCATTCTAGTGGATAATATCACTGGAGTAGTTCAGAATTGCTAGTCTGTATGTAGATTAAATAAACCAAGAAACTATGGCAGGGCAATGTGATACAAGGCTAGAATTCTAGCACTCAGACTAAGACAGGAGATTAGAGAGTGCAATTACATAGTGATAGCTTCCCTGGACCAGGTAGTATAATTTTGTCTTAATAAAAGAAACCATTCAAGAAAGGAATACACAGTTGGAAGATTGGGCTAATTTTGTTATTATGTTTTGAGAAGTCAAGTTTCCTATTGCAATGCAACTCATATATAATCCCCAGTTGAGTTTTCAATGCTCTCTTCATTACCGAACATTCCTAGATGCAAAATGTCTCATGATTCCCATCCAAAATTTGAAAAACTAAATAATCATCATTCTGTTGGATTCCAAAGAAATGATGAAGGATTACAAAAGGTTAAGCCTGGAGAAATAGCAAATTTTGTCTGTAAGACTTTGAAGATCTTGCTAAATTAGAATTTAGATTTAAAATAAATATTTTGGTTTTGTTTGTAATTTCATATTCTATAGGATAGTACAAAATTGTTTTTATGTAGATGGTTTAATTGACAAATTCACAAATGATTTTGGCATTCTATTTGCCCAGAATATTCTTTCAAGAGTTATAATTAGAAATTAGTTAATATATAATTCCAATAGTTCATGTATAAAATGATAATGTGAATACTCTAGATTGAGTTGCAAACAAATGGATGGGATTAATTCATAAATTTGGAAAAAGAGCAATTTTTTGAGGCTTTGGTTTAACATGGTATGAAGAGAATGATTCTGTGGGATCTTCTTTCTTCTACCTATATGTAACACAAGAAGCAATTTCCTTAATTACATGCCTCTGTATGCAATGAGAAAAATGTTAGGTTTGGGGTTTGTTTTTATTTTTGTTTTGTTTTATTGGTTTGTCCTAGGGCTTGAACTTTGAGCCTGGAAACTGTCTCTGAGCCTGTTTTTGCTAAAGGCTCATGGCCTACCACTTCAACCTCAGTGCCACTTGTGTCTGGCTTTTTCTGAGAAGTTTATTGGAGATAAGACTCTAAGGAACCTTCCTGCCTGGGTGGGTTTTGAACTATAATCTTCCAATCTTAGCATCCTGAATATCTATGATAGTTAAAAAAGTATAAATATAAGCAATATTTGCAAGTATTCTGATCTCAAGAATACCAGTGGGGGGAAAATTCATGCAACCCAGTTTATTGTGGTGTTCGTTCCAGAAAAAGGAGGGCATCACATTAGCAGCGGTTTAGTATTTTTTTTCAAAATAGAGATAAGCTATATTTTATGCAACTTATTTTTTAAGTTTAATTTTATTGTCAAAGTGATGTACAGTGGGGTCTCAGTAATTGTAAATTAGTGAATAAATAACTTTTCAAACTTGTTACCCCCTCCCTCATTTTTCTCACAGTTTTTCTTCACCCTAATAACCTCACAAGTTGTAATGTACATTTCCAACATATTGTCTGGTGAGTATTGCTATTGCATTGGTTTGCTCTTTGTCCTTTGTCTCGTCAATTTGTTGTTCCCTTTCCCTTCCCCAATTTAGGTAAATGTATACACAATAAACAGGGTACCAAATTCAAATACAGCAGGGGATAAACCATAGGGGAAAAGCCCAAAGAAAAGAGAAATCACATAGTACATGAAAAAACAACAATCACAAATAAAAATCTCTGTTTCCATATCTTGGAGTTCATTTTGCTCAGCATCAGCTTATATGGTCATATGTATGCATAAGAAAGTCATTGGAAAATAATAGTTTCGTGGACACAATATCATGAAAACAACATGTTAACTGTTTTTGATGGTAAAGGTGGAATTAGTATTGCTGAATTTGCGATTCTGATAAAGAAATTCAAAAGAGTTTAAAACTTATGACAGGTTGTAAACTTGTTCAACCACTTTGGAAAGTAGTATGGAAGTTCCTCAAAAGACTCCACACAGAGCTCCCTTATGATCCAGCAATCCCACTCTTGGTCATTTACCAAATATTTACAAACAAGACCACACTAAAGCTACTAGCACGACTATGTTTATTGCAGCACTATTTACTATAGCTAAGATATGGAACCAACCCTGATGCCCCCATTAGATGAATGGATCAAGAAAATGTTGTATATATACACAATGGCATTCTTTGCCTCCATCAGAAAGAATGACATTGCCCCATTGGTTAGGAAATGGAAAGACTTGGAAAAAATTATATTAAGTGAAGTAAGCCAGGCCCAAAGAAACATAGCTCCCATGGTTTCCCTTATTTGCAATATCTAGTATAAGTCTGAGTCAAGCAGAAAAGGTCCCATAAGGTGATGCTATGGAAATGAACCCTAAGATATGTATTCAAATGTTTTTTGTTCTTTCATGCGATTGTTTTTAACACATTTATGAGATTATTTCTTTGTTGCTTTTTATGTCCTTCTCCAACAGTATAACCCCTGCTTTCACTGTATTTGATGTCGGTATAATTTGTGGAGGGGAAGGGAAAAAACAAATCGTTTAAATAGGGATACAGCTGGAGCCATTGCAAAAATGAGATGTACAAGTCGTTATGTTGAAAAGGAACTTTACAACTTTGGTGTGGCAGGAGGGAGGGGGAGCGGGTAGGATTTGCTGAGGGGGGCAGGGGAAGGATAGGAAGGGATGGGAAGGGGAAACAAAGGAGGAAGCTACAATGCTTGATAAGAAATGTATTCATTATCTTGCTCAAGTAATTGTAACCCCTCTGTACAGTATTTTCGAAAGAAAAAAGAAGAAAAAAATTATGACAGGTAAAGTGTAATTGTTCAAACTTTTTAATAGCTTAGCCTATTAAGAAAATTTAAAATTGCCTGGGAAAATAGGCTTTCATGCAAAGAAATCCATGGAGACTTAGCTGAGAGGGAGCAATGTGGGTGAAGATGGCTCATTTTCACTCTAAACAAACAAACCTCGAAAACCTTGCTATAAATACTGTAGGTTCCCTTGAGAATTGTCCTTACCCAGGAAATATACTCTCACTGTTTCAAACAAGGTTCTAGTGGAATTTAAATGCAAAGTTCTTTAAAAAAAAGACATCAAAATTTGTGAATTGACCTTTGATTACCAAATAGTAATTCTCTGAAAAAGATAATTTGGGTCAAAATATTTAGGGAGAAAATGCCCTCCACAATGAAAGAAGTTATTGGGTTTACACTTTTCTGTTTGCAATACTTTCCACAATGTCTTTACACGTGAAGCAGTGAAACAAAGAAAAACATCAGATTGGATACTTCAAACCAATGATTTCACATATCTAAGTAGCTCACAAAATATAATATCCTTCGGACTGGGAAGGTGGCTCAGTGGTAGAGCGCTTGCCTTGCATGCCTGAGGCCTTGGGTTCGATTCCTCAGCACCACATAAGCAAAAAGAAAAAAGCCAGAAGTGGCGCTGTGGCTCAAGTGGTAGAGAGCTAGCCTTGAGCTGAAGAGCTGAGGGACAGCGCCCAGGCCCAGAGTTCAGGCCCCACGACTGGACCCCCCCCGCAAAAAAAAATATATATATATATAATATCCTTATTAACCTGATATAGTGAAGACTTCCCTTATTACATAAGCCAAAAAGTTTTGGGATCAGAAGAAGAATTTTACAGGGCTGGGAAGGTGGCTCAGTGTTAGAGTGCTTGCCTTGCATGCATGAGGCCCTGGGTTCGATTCCTCAGCACCACATAAGCAAAAAGAAAAAAAGCTGGAAGTGGTGCTGTGGCTAGAATGCAAGCCTTGAGCTGAAGAGCTGAGGGACAGTGCCCAGGCCCAGAGTTCAGGCCCTACGATTAGACCCCCCTCCCAAAAGAAAAGAAAATAATTGAGCAAATTGAAAAGGTAAAAAAAGGCGTTCTTAGAAGCCCAAGTTAAGCAGTGGAGGGAGGCCAAAACTTTTTGATATAGACTGTGTTAACATTTTTGGTACCTAAAGTGATTTTACAGAACCCATTTGGCTCACTACAATTCAGAAAATACTGAATGAAGACATGAAAATAAATTCCACATCCAAATAAAAGAGTTTAAAAAGAGAAACCATGAAGATGTAGCAGTGGGGTAGGCCTTATAGTCTTTCAGCTTCACCAGACTTGAAGTCAAGAAGCTGTGATTAATTGGAAATCAGGCAAGAGCTAAGAGGAGGACATCGAAGTAGGACAAAGAAGTATTGTCCGTTGTAAGAGACACTGTCATTCAAGGTATGGGTGATTTAAGTCTGGTCTTCATGCACCTTGTTGAGCAAATGCAAGACGAAGAGAAAAATAATCAATTGAAATAATTTTTCAAAGAATAACTTCACTGTTTCTGATATTGTATCTAAGGAGAGTATTAAGGGAGAAGATAAACGTGGAGTATACTTCGGTTTCCTCTAAGCATCTTGTTAGCAAAATATATCTTTGAGTTTAGAAGTGATTGAACCAAAAATTGGTGGAGTACTTATTTTTGTGGGCACTTTAGACACAGGAAGACTTTAAAGGTAAAAGAAAAAAGAAAAATGAATAGCTAAATATTTGTGATCATAGCCTCTTGGAATGGGTTTTCGGAGACAAAGTTTTACATTAAAGTTTGTCCTCATTAACCTAGATGTTGGGTTTTCGTGGCAACCAAACACAAGGTTGAAGTTTAATGGACTTGCTTGGACACGTAAACAGCATGATAGAAAACAAAATGGCAAATAATATTTAGTGAATTACTTTGACCAATTAGTTGCCAGAAAAAAGGAGAGATATAATTCAAAATCACTTGATGTAAAAGTATGAAAAAAGAGTAGTGCAGAGAGATGAGAGAAAACATAGAGAACTCTTTTGTCTCCAGTGAGGTAATGGGTTCTTGATCTTGTTTCTTGCATTCTATCTTCACAAGCTATCAAGTGTGTCTCAGGTCTGGAGTATCCAGTTCAGACAAAGAAAACACAGAAGAAAATACTTGCAGCAGATATAGGTGATTTTTAACCTTAGAAAATCTATTTAAATCTGATCAAAATTCTCCCCAAACCCCAAACTGCCTTTTTGAACAGCTTTGTTTGTCTTTCCCACTACTGCCCTTCATTGACTATTTAAAATTTTGAGAGATCATATTCATACTCTCTAGAGATTGCTGTTTGGTTGTGATTTTTGTGTGTTTTGTTTGTTGTGTTTTTTTTTTTTTACTGAATTTCAGAAGTTTGTGCAAGTGTGTTACAATTAAATATGTCCATCTAATTGTCCAATGCTCCTGGATCAGAATAATTCCTTTGATCATTCTCAACCAACTCCTTCTCCAAGATTTATTTCAGATTTACCACTTCCTTTATTATATGTGTACATTGAGTATTCTAGCTTGACTTGCCTCTTGTTCCATTTTTCATTTAGTCTATATCTTTGCAATTATTCCTCCCTGGTTTCAACTTCCTGATAGTCATTCTGTTAAAGTGTCTGTTAATATTTTGAAAGGTTTTATACATTCCATGAAGTTTCAATCCTGCATATACTTGAACTGATGTCCACTTATATTTTCATAATTCATTCATCTGCAATAACAATTTGCAAGACTGGAGACGTGAAGCACCTAGACATGATTTTATTCTCATCCATTTGGAAGATTAATCTTTAGTCAAAAAGAAAGTTTAAAAATGGCTTAGAATGTATTCTTTTTTTTAAATTTTATTTTATTTTATTTGAGAACATACTGTACAGAGGGGCTACAATTACATGGGCAGGATAATGCATACATTTCTTACCAAGCATTGCAGCCTCCTCCTTTGTTTACCCTTCACCTCCCTTCCCCGCCTCCCCCCTCCCCCCACCTAATTATACTCCCCTCCCCCCACACAATTATACCCCACTCCCCCCCCCCCACACCGACATTGTAAAGCTGGTTTTGACATGACATTTTGTACTTCTCATTGTTGCAACAGGTCCACCTGAATCCTTAAACGATTTGTTTGTCCCCATCTCCTCCACATGTTATACTGACATCAAATATAGTGAAAGCGGGGGTTACACTGTGGGGGAGGGACATACAAAGCAACAAAGAAATAATCTTATAAATGCGTTAGAAACACATGCATGAAAGAAACGAAAACATTAAAATACATATTTAAGGGTTCATTTTCCTAACATCACATTATCTGACCTTTTCCGCTTGACTCATACCTATACTAGATATTGCAAATAAGGGAAACCATGGGACCTATGCTTCTTTGGGCCTGGCTTACTTCACTTAATATAATTTTTTCCAAACCTTTCCATTTCCTAACAAATGGGGAAATGTCATTCTTTCTGATGGAGGCGTAGAATTCCAATGGGTATATATACCACATTTTCTTAATCCATTCATCTACTGAGGGGCATCTGGGTTGGTTCCATATCTTAGCTATGGTAAATAATGCTGCAATAAACATAGTTGTGCTGGTAGCTTTAGTGTGGTCTTGTTTGTAAACATTTGGGTAAATGCCCAAAAGTGGGATTGCTGGATCATAGGGGAGATCTATGTGAAGTCTTTTGAGGAACCTCCATACTGCTTTCCAAAGAGGGGATGTGGACAGAAAGGAACCTTACTTCATTGTTGGTGGGAATGTAAACTTGTTCAACCACTTTGGAAAGCAGTATGGAGGTTCCTCAAAAGACATCACATAGAATGTATTCTTAACTACCAGGTTTTTTAAAATGGCTTTGTACAATGGTTTGCGATTATTTAATTTTACATGGGATAATATTTTCTACTACCTACAGGTTTTGCAAAAAGAAGAAAACTATAATTTACTACTATAGAGGAATATGATGGAAATAGAAGACAGATTTTATGTTCGTCACATCTCTGATGAGTACCCATATTCAAGACTTAAAAAATCATATTTCTTAGATAGGCAAACATATGTTAGACAGATAGGGAAACATAAAAAACAACGTATGATAAGGCAACTATTTTTGACTTTTTGACATGTACCTTACGTGATGACATTTATTTTATTAACTAATGTTTGGTTTGAAATATGAGTGGCTGCTCTATTTAACACATTTCTGGAAGGCATCTACTGAACAAGACAAATGGTAGGGGGTATTATTTCTACACTTCAATGAATGTTTGAACCTGTTTGGCATTAGTGCTGGGTAAATAAATCAACTCTATTGTAATTTGCTCCCTACATAAGAAAAACTTGTAATGTCATTAAGTATCACTTACTTGTCAAATGTTATTTTGGTGAATGATTTTAAAATGTTTATTTGAAAAGTAATATACTTTCAGGAGATTAAATGTAGGTTATCATTGGTTTGAGAATGACAACATTTTTATACTACAGAACCAAGTTTTACTGAAGTACCAATGTTTTGAAGCACTAATGATCTTCTCAATTAATGTTTTACTGAATTGTATTTGACTTCTAAGTGGTTTATCTAGCTTTGGTAGACCAATTATGAATCTATCATTCCAGGAAATATTTTTTGGCCTACTTTGTACTGAAATTTTTCATTAATCATTAGGGGAGGGATATTAAAAATACTCTTGTGACATTTGTGATCTTGTTCACTCATATGGGCTGGTCATTTGTAAATTGAAATTTTGAATTACTGTTCATTTTCTCAGATTTTGTGATATCATCTTTCATTTTAAGATGCCTTGCACTTCACAATTGCTTACCGCTACTTTCTGTGTCTTAAGGAATTGGGGCCCTGAAATATTATAGGAAATGAGAAATTGAGATGAGTTTTCAATTACTTTTTGTTGGCATGTTGCATGGGCTTAGGTGAGAAGTCTTGCCCTTGTTATCTGATGATGCGGATAACTGGGACCTGGGATCCTAAGACCTGTGGGTCCTGCAGAAGAATAATACCTTTTAGACATCATATCAGCAAAATTAGGGTATAATCAGTAGGAATGCTTCAGAAATATGGAGAAAAACAGTTTGAGACCAGCGAGTTAAAACAATAAAGAGAGCAGCAGAGTAAAATCCCTTATAGATTAGAGGAAAACAACACATTTTTTTACCATGTGAATTCAAAAGACCAAGTACACTTAGAACGTTTCACAAGTTTATACCGAAGACATTGAATTGATACTTTTTATATCCTAATATATATTCTAAACCTATTTATTTATATTCCAATCTATTTATTGGCATAAATATCAATTTATTTGTCAAATTATCAATTAATTTTAGTAAAATTCACTGTGTGAAATATACAATATAAAATATATATATTTATAAATATAAATTTAAAATATATAACTATATATAATATGAGAAAATGTTTTGCATTGTTCTGTTATGGTTAG
This sequence comes from Dipodomys merriami, assembly GCF_024711535.1. Lineage (NCBI taxonomy): Eukaryota > Metazoa > Chordata > Mammalia > Rodentia > Heteromyidae > Dipodomys > Dipodomys merriami. The sequence continues at coordinate 1,472,213 of NW_027204271.1, read as the reverse complement.
GGTATCAAAAGCAACTCTGTTTTAAAGTATTATTTCATTATCTCTACCTCAGTGTTTGGTAGAGTTAGACCTAATGCTTTACCATTTGTAGTTGTACAGCCTAGAGGCAAGAGGAAACATTGTGATTAAACATTACCAATTTAAGGCCTAATATCGAGGAGAAACATATGGACTTCTCCTGGAGCAATGGAAATATTTGGTGATAGAAAGTCAGTAGTGTGAGTTACTGCCTGGTTGGATGGTAGACAGGCCAGGACACTAGGTAATCATGCATATGAACAATTTTTTCATCTTCTTGACTTTAGCTACTTTGAAATAGTAGGTATAATAAACAATTAGATTTTGATAAAATACCTTCTAGTCTGAACAGTTCTATCTTAACTGTTCATCTCTCTATGATCCCTTGTAACATTTTAGTTTTGTTCCAGTAAGATAATCTATGCTGTCAGGGTAAGATATTCTGGTTGGTCTGTTCATACATGGAAGAAGGGTAAAGGGTCAGGTAGACATTTGTGACAATAAGACCTCATTTGGGAAATTTTAAACTGCAGAAATTTAGAAGTAGCTCTTAAGCAAGGCTTATATTGAATCCATTAGCTCCACAAAGGTAACTAAGTTGATATATAAGTACTTGAAAAGCCATCACCTTTTTTTGGGGGGTGGGGGGTAAGGTCGTGGGGCTTGAACTGTGGGCCTGGGCACTGTCCCTCAGCTCTTCAGCTCAAGGTTTGCGCTCTACCACTTGAGCCACATGCAACCAGCCCTAAATTATCCTGATTAATTTTCAGATAGAATCTGGTTTCCTACTTGTGTATGATGTTAGGCGCTATCCATTTGATGTTATTCTTCCTGGAAATTAGAATAACTGGTACCTGGGATAGTGTATAGATCTTTCTGTCCAGTCTGGGCTTTATCCACTAGCCTCACAACAGTAGACTCCCATATAGTCAGGATTTTTATAAGCTTACCATACCTGATTTTTAAAAAATCGTTGCATTTCCTGCAGGTTCTTGAATGCTGAATTAATTTGTGTTTTCTTGGGTTCTTTTGTTTCATTTGAATATATGTGTTGACTTATTCCTCACTTTTCCTTTTCTTTCACTCACGTTCTTAAGTAAAGTGCTGAGAAACCAATTCTTCTTTCTCAAGATAGTCAAGGTGAACATTATTTAGTCCAAAGCAATTTAAGTAATATTTAAACAGCTTCATATCTATGAATGGTATATGAATGCTAAGCGCTGACAAGGGTCTTTTTATTTTCTCAGCCATCTTTGGCATACACAGACAGATCATGAATTATATGAAGATAATAAAGCTACAGATGCTTGCCAGGAGGAGAAAAAACTATTACTAATTGTTTGATAGAGGCTTCCTTCTCGTGAAAGAAATATGCTGCTTGATGCAGGATTTCACAAAATCATATTGCTAGGAAGAACCTAAACCATCTCCTAACACTACCGATTTGAGGGAGATGAACTGACCTCCTGCATAATTTACTTTTGAGTCAAATAAAATCAGGCTTCCAAAAAGAGAGTAGACTTTAGAGAAACACCATGTAAATAGGTGCTTAGCTGTTTTTGTCAATTGGTGAAATAATACAGGAAAAGTACAGCAAGGTAAAAATATAAAGAACTTTGCATTGAAATACTCATTTGTATATGTGTGTGTGTGTGTACACGTGCCTGTACACACACGTGCATGTGCATGTGCTCCTGCATGCATTCATCATTCCTGAGGCTTGATAGTGCCTGGGCACTATCCCTAAGCTTCTGTGCCAAAGGATAATGGTCTACCACTTTGAACAGAGGTGTCTTCAGATCTCAGCCTCCTGAGTAGTTAGCTAAGCTGATTCAGCCTCTGAGTAGCTAGTTAAATTCTTCTTGTCCTCTATGATTCATTGCTCTTTTATTCTTTCCTGAGGTAATCACAAGCCAAAGTCATAATATGTCTAATTGCTTTAAAAATTGGCAGAAGGGACTCCAATCTATACTCTTAACTACTTAGGAGGCTTGAGAACAGAAACCAGGCCAAATTTTAGTGGACTTCCTTCTCAATCTATAGCTGGGTGTATTGGATCATTTCCACCATCCTGCACTATCTAGAGACTAAGATTGGAAGGACTGCAGGATCAAGGCCAGCCATGGTCGGAAGCTAGAAAGTTGGTGTGCAACTCTGATGCCATTGATGATGGGAAGGCTAAAAGGACAGATCAGGTGCATATTCTTGTGGAAAAGGAACCCCTATCCCAAAATTAACCACTGATATGACGCCAGCCTTGCAAGAACCATACCCCAAGTTGAAATCCCCATAATTGCCCACAACCAAAATAGGTATATACATTAACATCCAAAAACATATTACAATCTGTTCTTTGCTGTAATATAACCTTTATCTGATTATCATATGATGTGACAGAGTAGTTTCTTCACTTATGATATATTTAAAAAGACCTAGAAAATTCTTTCTCACATATTAAGTGAAAACAAATGGCAAATTGCCTCATTCCTTACATATTTGACTACCACGAAAAATTCATCTAATGATTATTATAGTAATATATTCTGATTTATTACTTTACTTTGTAACAGTTTTTAAACTTTTTGCTTCTCTGCTGAAGTTTAAGTATTCAAATAGTATCATCAAAGTATATTCCTCGGTACTTGGGGGAGTTTTGTACAAGGTTTTTAACCGATGGCTTCTAAGAATTCGTAATTGGTATATTATTTGATTTATTTTTAATTTCAATTTAATTTCATTGTAAAGATTATGTACAGAGGGGTTACAGTTACATAAGTGAGGTAATGAGCACATTTTTTATGGAAAGAACATTGGTATCCACTCCATCGATTTTTTTTTTTGTACACTCAAACAACTACTGATGATTTTGCTGTTGCTATTGATCAATGGGTACTTTTGCTTGCTTTGTTCATGCATTTTTTTATTACAAAATTGATATACGCTGGTTTTACAGTTACTTAATTTAACTAAAGCGTACACTTCATTTTATTTTCTAAATTTCAAATTTTGAACTTAATTATTTTCTTTTGTTTTTTGAGGTAATTTTTTCAGAGTTGTAGGATTAGTTAATTTAATTTTGCATGATTTTTACACATGTAAATTATTCAGATATATATTTTGCTTTAAAAATGTTTAACACGTGAATTTCTAAGATTATTTTCTTAATTTTATATGGTTGGTAAATTTAAATAAATTTATTTTCTTAAGGTACTAAACATATTTTCCAGTTAACAAATACTTACTGTATTTTCAAGAAAGACAAACTTTATTAAGAAGGGCTTCATTACCTGGTCACTTTTTTGTAAATATTTGTACTTGAATTAAAAAAAAAAAAACGTTTAATCTGGGCATGGTGATTTGTGGCTTCCATTTTCTAGCTATGGTAGGAACTGCAAGTAGGGTTTATAAATAGGGAGAGCCTGAGAAAATATGAGACCTTAGTACAAAAATATCCAGAGTGGGGCTGGGAAGGTGGCTCATTTGTAGAGTGCTTGCCTTGCATGAAGCCCTGGGATCGATTCCTCAACACCACATAAGCACAAAGAAAGAAGCTGGAAATGGTGCTGTGGCTCAAGTGGTAGAACACTAGCCTTGAGCTGAAGAGCTGAGGGACAGCACGAAGGCCCTGAGTTCAGGCCCCACAACAGAACCCACAAAAAAATATCCAGAGTGAATTAAAAAAAATATCCAGAGTGAAATGAATAGAGATATAGCCATCCCTAGCGCAATATAGAGCACCTGGTTTTCATATTCTAAATCTTGAGTTAAAACTCCAATAACATCAATCTTTTGTAAAAATAAAAGGATACATGTTTCAAAATGTTTATTGTTTAAAACTCTTTGCAAAGGTTCTCATGTCTTCTATTTCTTAATTTTCAATTTACTTAATCTATCAGAATCCAAGTATATCGTGACTATTTTATTTCTACTAAATTTTAAATAGTACAAACAATACTATGATTCAATATATTAACCTACTTTTACTATTTGCGATAATTTACTCTGTTAATATGACAATATCAATATTCCAAAGGTGTGTATGTGTTCTGTGTGTGTGAGTGTTTATGTGGTTTGTGTGTGTGTGTGCTTTGTATGTACTTTGTAATGCTTGGGTGATCACTCTATTGTTTCACATATGCTGGGCCAAGTTTTTACCACTGAACTATACTGTCTAGTTATAATGTAAGTATTGTTTTAAATTATGACTTTTAAATTTTCATTCCTAGTATGTTTTTTTCAAAATTATATATGATAAAATGTGATCCATATTCTATCCACGATAACAATTTTTATTCTTATTTTATTGTTTTTTAGAATATTTCCACTGCTTTTCTACTTCCAAACTCTTGTGTTTGTTATTGATAAAGGTTTTACTTTGCTACTTTTCTCTCTCCATTCTTTTTGCCTTTAGAGTTTATCTACTCTTTCTTTTATTTCTTTGGAAATTAGTGATCATATTCCTATTACAATTTCTTTACATTGTAACAGGTCTATACAATGCTTTATTGTCTATTTTATTTTTTCCCAACTTCTTTGACTCTTAGTCCACACTATTAGGTAGAATGAAAAGAAACTTGATTTACAATACTTTGATTATTTTCCTCCTTCTCTTCTCTGAAGTATTTCTCTACTTAGAAACACAATAGCAATTACATATATCTTCTATGTAGTTCATCATTCTATTCTATCCCCTCTCACTCTACTCTGTAGTACAGTTCAAGTCGTTATCATTCAACTTTATTATGCTATAGTGTTCACTAAATCTTAACTCATTCCTAAATTTATTTTAGATGCTTTAAACATTCTCTAAGGACATTTTTCTCTATATAATATCTGGGGTCTTGTGTTTTCACAAGGTGCAAAATGTGAGTGACTATCAAACATCTAGATATCTCTGTAGAATATTGGTCCACCTGTTCAATAAACTCGTATGCAAATTCAAGGAATACAGGTCAGTCAGAACAATTTTGTAAAATGGTGTAGCTTGAGCCCTCATACTAGTTTTGAACCTTATTACCATGTGTAGTAGTGAAAGAACAGACACATAGAAGAATGGAACAGATTTATCAAAAATAAATTCTTAGTTTTATGGTCAATAGATTTTGAAGAGGATGCCACGACTTCATGAAATAAAAATAGAATCTTAAATGGGTGTATTGGCACCATTGCTTCTCTAGATTTAAAATGATCTTAGACTACTACCTCAAACCTTATACAAAAATTTAAAATAAAAAATGACTATCAAACTAAATGTGAGATGTTAAAACCTATAAAACATAAATATACAAATTCATGACATTGGCTCAGTAAAGGTTTCTAAAAATTTGACATGTAAAGCATTAGAGGCTAAAGATAATCAAGAATTAACTGGTTAGTATCAAATGATAACCTTTCATAATTCTATGAAAGTAATGAAAACATATCCAACAGATAGAGCACACATATTTGTTAATGCTACAATGTTAATGTTACAATGATCCTGAGTCTTAAGTAAATTCATATCATTTAATTCTATATAAAATTTTTCCTGAACAGGAGACTTCTTAAAGAACATATGTAAATTAGTAGTTAATAGGAGGAGCATATGAAATAATTTAGTATCTAAGAAAAAATAAAAAAGAAAATTCACTAGTATGACCATAATATAAAAAGATGACACAAAATATAATAATGCATTTGTGGAGAAATTGATACATTCCACATAGCACAATGATTTGTATAATACCGCAATCATTTTAGCAAGCAAGTTTTCCAGTCTTCATAAGGTTAAAGAGAATTGTATATGATTCAGCCATTACACTTCTATGTATGTATTAAAGAGAATTAAAAAAAAATGTTTGGACAGAGAATGTAGTTCATTTACAGTGCACTTGAATAGTATGTGTGAGACCCTGGAAATAATCCCCCAAAACAAATTTGAAAAGACACACTATAGAGGATATATGCTGGACAAATTCCTGTAACTGAATTTTATATCTATTTTAATGTCTGTTCTAAAATTTACAGCATTTCTATTTGAAGAAATGTAAGTTTGTGAAACTTAGGCTTGGAAAACCTATGATTGTACAATTCACTTACAAAGCACTAAAATGTATACAATAAACGGAGATAATATATTGCATGTGAATTTCATGTCAGCAAAAAAAAAATTGTTAAAAATACTTCACACAAATTGCAGAATACCTGAAAATATGTTTTCGGTGTTGGCTAAAAATTCTTTGTAAACTACAGCTTTTACAATGAAGATGTGATTTCTGTTTATTTTGAGTTTTTTTGGTCTACTTTTTTGAGTTTATGCAGAGATAACTCAATCAAAAAGTGCATGTGATAACTGGAATATCTAGGAATTATGCATCACTTATAAATAATTGATAACCTTTTCTGGAAGGAACTTTTAGCAAATGACAAAATACACAAATCTATGTATTTGCATTTTATGAAACCTATATGCTACTTGCTCAATCCAAATGCTTTTCTCTACTTTGCTAGGAAAAAAGTATTCTCAAGATAAGAGCCAACAGCAGTGAAAAGAAACAAAATACACAATCATGTTGATTTATTTGTGAAAATAACAAATGAAATAAAACAATTCCAGTTAAGCAACTCCAATGTTAGTATCTATGAAGATGTTCCTGAATGCCAACAGACATTGATTTTTTTTTGAGTTTTAATTTCTACTAACATATGAAAACTAGAACACGAAAACAAATATAGTCTTAAAGCAAACCAGCCTTGGAATAATTTTCTTAATTGTTTTGAAATCACAAAAGAATTGATACCATTGAGGAAATGATCATTTCCTATGGAAATCATTTAAAATGTTTATCACTTATTATAATTCAAAAACCAAACAAGAGTAATTTATATAATCATTACAAATATCATTTTATTACTATTATAAAGTAGAATAAAAGGCCAGTCCAAATATATTCTTCTTCTTCTTAATTTTTAATCATTACCTAGATATCTCAATCTAAATAGTCATGTCTTTAACATAGATGTAAATATTCTATAATTTTTACTTAACATTTTTCCGGGGCATGTATTCATGTTTCTAGGAAATGTTCACAACAGTTAAAAGATGCTTTTGTGAAATTAATGTGAAATTAATGTGATATATATTGTTGTTGTTGTTTGCAAGGCCTGACCATTGTCTCTAAGCCTTTTTATGTTCAAAGCTAGCACTATACAACTTGAGGAACAGAGCTAATTCCTGTTTTTAGTGGTTAATTGGAGATAAAAATCTAACAAGTACTTTTCTGTGTGGACTAGTTTTGAATACAATTCTAAGATCTAATTACACAGAATAGCTCGAATTATAGGCTTGAGTCACTGGAACTTGTTTTGATGTATTTATTTAATTTTAATTATGTCTTAAGATTTTTTCATTATAATGTACATCATTCTACACAAAAATTTGGATATATGTATATATTTCTGATGACAATCTCCAAAAATGTATGTCTTTCTACACATTTTATATACATATATATATATATATATATATATTTCTGAAGACACACTCCCTATAAAACTTTATGCTACTATTTTTGATCTTTTTTAATTTCAAAGATATGCAGTCTATTTTTCCTAAAGTTTCCTAGAAAAAAATAACTAATATATAAATAGAATGTAGAGTTTATTATTTTTAAGGGAATTTTCGATATTCCCATGATATTGTAGTAGCATTTACAGTTTATTACTTGAAATAATTCTGTTCAAACTCTTAAATATTTTTGTGTAGTTGGTAGGGAGAGAGGAAGTTAATTCATACTGGTTAGGAATTTGCAATACTTCAAAAATATATTCTACAATTTGTTATAAGCATATAGTCAAGCTACCTGTTATGGTTTAGTTTTTTATTTCTTTTTTTGTTCTAAATTTTAATATGGATGCATGCACAGTGGTAACATGAAAATTATTAATCAACAGACAAATAATTGCAAAATCACAAATACATATCAGACTTTCAATACTTAACACTTATGATGCTAGTAATAATTTTGGTGAAGATGATGATGACCAGAGTGTACCCTGATAATTACAATATTGTGATTGAAAAGGAAAAGACTTTACACATTTTTGAAGCTAGATTTCCCACATTGAATACATGGTAATAAACAGCGTTAGATTACATACAGTATGAATAACAAGAGGAGAGTTTCAATATCAAGAAATAGAACCACATTAAACAGGTAGAGACAGTAAAACCCTAATGTTATTCCTGCAGTCTCTCTAATTTATACTCATTTTTCCTGGTGGTATTATTTTCTTATAAATAAAATCGTTAATTTGCACATTTTGATGGACTAAGATGTAGTTTTCAACTTAGTGTGATTAGTTCAAATAACATTCTCATATAGACACTATTCTATAACCCTGTTTTCCAATGATATATTAAGAGTATGTTCTTCAATACAGCTGTAAACATATGACACAATTTACATAATACCACTTACATATCTGTAGTTACCTGAAAAAGGCATACACCCTAGAGCCAGGAGGTGAAATTTATTTTTATTTCTGCAGGAAACAATTTGTGACTTTATACCAACAAACTGAATTTGACTCTTTCTTTATTTGTAAGATAAGGTGGAAAATGTAAGGACTCTGGAGTTCAAGCCCCATGACCAAGAAAAGTAAAAAGGGAAAAAAAGGCGGTAAAGCAACATTTTAAAGCAAAAATTGTCTAGAAATTATAACAGCCCCTGAACTGGCAAAAAAAAAGATTAAAATGAAATTGCCTTCAACCATTCATTTAAACAATCTATACTGAGGGCATGCTATTGGAGTTCACATCACTAACTAGAATTTGAGAAGATCACAGTTCAGAACCAGTGTGCAAAGAACGTAATAAGATTCTCATATCATACTAAGCCTGGCATGCTGCAATGCATTTGTGATCGAGTTACTTGGCAGACAGAGGCGAGGAACTTAGCCTCTGTTCAGCCCTCAGCAAAACTGGTAAGTCTATGAGCAAATAACTAAATTGAAAAAAGATTGTTCTAATGGTAGAATACTTGTTCAGCCAACAAAATATCTAAATTCATACTCACTTCCTAAAGGAGGAAAAAGGGGAAGAAAGAGGAAAGAAAGAGAAAGAAAAGAGAGTAGAGAAGGAGGAGGAGAGAAGGGAAGGAAGGAAGCAAGGAATGTAGGAAGATAGGAAGGAAAGAAGAAAGGGAGGAGGGAAGGAAGGAAGGAAGGAAGGAAGGAAGGAAGGAAGGAAGGAAGGAAGGAAGGAAGGAAGGAAGGAAGGAAGGAAGGAAGGAAACAAGCAAGGAAGGAAGGAAGCAAGGAAGGAAGGAAGCAAGGAAAAGAAAAGATAAGAAAGAAATGGTGGAATAAAGAATGGGAGGGAGAATGAGAGGTATGAATAAAAACCTCAGCATGTGTTAGATGTTAATAATGACACCAAATCATTTTAGCTATAAATGCCATCATTTAATTCCCTGGGAAGAGACATTTTGTATCAAGCCCTATTGTATGGACTTGGAATCCCTGAAAGGCCACCAGAGACCATGACCAATGCAATCAGCAAAAGAGTCATATATTTGCAAGCTTAAGCTTGATTCTTTGCACATCGCGTAACCGGTGACACTAAGAGTCCCCGAGCACAAAATCAGCACAGCTTTTATAGTATTGAACAAACAAGTTTAGGAAACTTCCACACAAGCACTTACATGATTGTTTTGAGTCCACGGTAAACACATTGCCCTTTTTCTGAACTATTGGTATGTTCTGTTCCTGGAACACTTGGGTAACTGTCTGCTTTCTTAAGTTTGGGCAGGGTTGGTGGCAACCTGTGGTTTTTTTCTCTCTCTTGGGGTTACTCTGAGGGCAGCCTAGCACAAGTTGGTGGGGGTAATCTCAAATTGGAGTTACTGTGGCTCTTCATTCTCTCCTCTTCTAGAACATCAGCGACCAATCATGGTCCCTTAATTGGCACAGTCTTCTATATTTACAGTTTGGTATTGGGATCTCAGAAATAATAGATGGACTGTGCTGATCCACAGGGTCTACAAGGTCCAATTGTGAGTAACAAAAATTAACAGTACCAAGGTCCTTACATTTTCTTCCAGCAATGTGACTCTGTATAACACAGCTAACTTACCTTTATACCAGCTGAACTCGTAAGCTCCAATTTTAAGACATACTCATACAATTTGCTACATACTTAAACTTTCTGAGGTTTGTCTTCTTTACAAACATTTTAAGACAATCCTTACTTTTTAAATCTTTCTTATCTAAAGGATACCAATTTTTCCCCAATTCCTTCCTAAGACTTTCTTTACTACACTCCTATTCTTTACAGTTCCTTGAGCTCTTTTGTGACTAGAGTTTAAACCCGTAAATTTTTCCTTTGATTTGTGGAACCAAGTTATCTTAGAAAGCCTTAAGGTACCAGTGGGATGAAAATCTTGCGAGACTTTAAGGCTAAGATTAGGGCTGGGTCTCATTCCTCCTCTTACCACCATATATTTAAAAAAAATTCTCTCCTCTATCTTTCAAACACATCCAGGCGGAAGCAGATAATTACCATACCAGAGCCAAACTAGGTTGTGACCCTGAAGTGCCTAAGGCAAGGCAGTGATATCCTTGTCCCAAATATCCACTGTGGGAGTAGAGAGGTTACTGGATATCACCAAAAGAATGTCCCACAAGATATTAGTTTTAGCAGCTTTCAACCAGGAAGCATTCTCAGGTGATGGAATCAGGCAGGAGTTCAGTCTACTTTTACCAGCGTGGAGATGGTCTGGGTGATGATGTAGATTTCTTCCAGGTGACTGTCAAGCTGTCGTTGAAATTTACTCATTAGTGTGTGCAGCAGCAGCAGCAGCAGGGACTCTCTGTGGCTTCAAGGGACTGTCACACCTGGTTCTGGGCTGCAAATTCCTACAAATACTGGTTAATGATTCATTGCATAGGCTTGGCAGGCTATGACTCAACTAATTTTTTTAAGACTATTTACACAGTAGCCCAAAACAATTTACCAAGATGACAATTTTTTAAACTAGATTGTAATTTTAATAAGATTAGGATTTTCTAGGCAGATATAGAGGGCTCAGGCCTGTACTATTATTTCCCATGCCTTTTCCTTCTACCTATTCAGTCTATTTTGTCACATTTTTGAAAAAGATACTCTGGTCCCTTGTTCTTAAATGGGGATGATGGGCAAAGATTCATCTTCTGTCACTTCTTCAAGCTGACTCAGGGGTGCTGATCCTACCTAACCAGGAACCTATAATCTTAGCCTATTTTACAAAGAGGTTACCAGAGTTAGATGTCATTAAGAACAACATTTTAACTTTTGACAAATGCACAGACCTTTTTCTCTGGCTATAGCAATGCTGCTTATTTAGCCTTCTGCTTTGCAAAAAGATCTTTCAGGATGGCTTAGGAATGTGATCTCTTGTAATCCTAACAATGTCTGAGTTACCTATGCAGGCCTTCAGACATATATCAATAGAAAAAACTCTCCGGGATACAAACTTTTCCTGAGCAGATGAATTTCATGAAGCTCGTGTCAGCTCAAAAGTTATTGCCAATTAGAGCTTTTGGCAGTAACAGGGGTTGGGATCTAAACTATCCTCCACATTTTACAACCTTAGCCTTTTAGTACTATCACAGATGACTGACAAGTTCCTGTCCCTTACAAGGTAGATAGTCATAGACATTATGCATGCTTACAACCTATCTTCCCATGACCTCCTTACTCTGACCAATTTTTGAAGTCCACACACAAATGACTCTAGGATTTGACATTATTTCTGCTATCCTAGCAGATGCTCCTGAATTGCTTTCATCCAAGTAGTGTCTTCTACACACTGGGAAAAATGCCTCATTGGCATTTCTCTTAGTTGGTTGCTGGACTTGAACTCGGAGCCTGAGTGCTGTCCCTCAGCTCTACAGATCAAGGCTAGCACTCTGTCACATTGAATCCTAAAGTAGGTCTGCTTGCTCTTTCAGCCTTCTGGTGGCTGAGTAGAGGTGACAGTCTCACACGGACTTTTTCTGCCCAGGCTGGATTCAAACCAGTAACACATCAATGAGTCTCATAAAAGGCCACTTTACTCCAATTAAAAGCAACGGGGGGGGCATCAACATAGAAGTAGTTTTAAGCATATTCTTACCTGAAACATATTAAGAGCCAGTTACGTCTGACAAACTGACAAAAATCCTCACTCCTTTTTTTGGGCCTGATGAGAACTGTTACAAAAATACCATGAGAGCAAACTGAAATAGGAATTAAGCAATTATTTTGGTAATCCTAATTTTTCCTTTCTGCACTTTGAGGCAAATGTTTAGAACTATTATACATTTAAACTTTATATACAGAAACCCATTCCTAATTTATAAGCCTCCTATTAATCTCTGTTTTAATATTCTATACTTTAGTTTTTAGTTGCATTTTGAAAAATCCTTTGAACTTTCAAGGCTAAGTGTGTCACTAATTTCCTCTTGGCTGCTTGTTTTAAAACAGATACACATGAAAACTTTTAAACTCAACTAATATTTTTTCTTAATGCAAAAATTACAATCACCATCACTGTACCAAGGAGCTAGACTTAACACCTTTATGTCTTTAAAAAAACATACACAATGGGGCTGGGAAGGTGTCTCAGTGGTAGAGCGCTTGCCTTGCATGCTCGAGGCCCTGGGTTCGATTCCTCAGCACCACATAGGCAAAAAGAAAAAAGCCGGAAAGTGGCGCTATGGCTCAAGTGGTAGAGCGCTAGCCTTGAGCTGAAGAGCTGAGGGACAGCGTCCAGGCCCAGAGTTCAGGCCCCACGACCGGACCCAAAAAAAAAAAAAAAAACATACACAATGGCAGAATGTTATTGAGAGCAAATCACATTACACAAATAAAATTTTAACCATCTTTTTAAGGCCTTCTCAATTTTAATTTTAACACATCCAAGGGGCAGTTTTAGCAATGCTAATCAGATCTTTACATCACTCATTTTTACCATCATGTTTCCGGTGTCTATGTGAAGGGAAAAGGGACAGAATAAAGAGGGGCCACTTGGCCCTTCCTGTGGAATGTGCACACACAGAATCCGACTCTTTAGGGTTAGATGAACTGCTATTGAGCCAGGTTGCCCTCTTTCACCATGGGTGGACTTCCCATGGCCTGTTCCACCATGCATGACCAGCTGAACTGCACTTCTGCCTGTTCACTGTTCACTCCTAAAGATAGGTTTTTTGTTAGCTTCTAAGTTTCTCCTTTTTGTTAAGCCAGATATCTGGATTACAGTATAAACACCTTATGCATTCATAAATACCAGATTTTCTAATTTTAAAGTTAAAATATCCTTAAAAAGCTATTTAAAACCATGTGAAAATGCTTTAAAAATGTTTCGGTAATGGCCAAACCTCATAACCTTTGGAATTTTAAACTTAATCTCACCCAATTGTTACATCATGTTGACAATTTCTATCATGAATATGTTCACAAACACATACAAAACACACTCAGATCTTTAAGCACCCAAAAATCAAAATCAGTTTTACATATATTTTCTAAAGTTTTCTAACAAAAATTTAAGACAATATTTCTTTTAAACTAATTAATTTTGTAGAGCTTTATTTTCTCAGGGCCTGATTGTTTAGCAAGTCATTTCACCAATTGATCTTTGACTCACTTCTGTTGGAGGAAGGCTCGGGGGGTGTAGGGGTCACCTGAAACTAAACTGTTCTCATTTTTATCCAATTTTATTTTTATTTATTTATTTTTCTTCTTAATGTGCTTTTTTTAATTGAGAAAGTACTGTACAGAGGGGTTAAAATGGGCAAGATAATGATTACCTTTCTTATCAAGCATTGTAGGCTCCTCCTTGGATTCGCCTTCCCATCCCTTCCCATCCTCTCCCCACCCCAACCCAATCCTCCTCCCCCTCTCCCCCTCACCACCAAAGTTGTAAAGTGCATTTTTGACATAACAACTTATATATCTCATTGTTCAAATAGGTCCACCTGTATCCCTATTTAAACGATTTGTTTTTCTCCCTTGCCCTCCACAAATGATACTGATATCAAATACAATGAAAGCAGGGGTTATACCATGGGGGAGGGACATACACAGCAATGAAGAAATAATCTTATAAATGTGTTAGAAACAATCCCATGAAAGAAAAAAAATATTTGAATATGTATTCAAATTATCTGACTTTTTCTGCTTGACACAGACATATACTTGTTAGTGCAAATAAGTGAAACCATTGGACCTATGTTTCTTTGGGCCTGGCTTACTTCACTTAACAAATTTTTTTCCAAGTCTTTCCTATTCCTAACAAATGGGGCAATGTCATTCTTTCTAATGGAGGCTTAGCATTCCATTGTGTGTATATACTACATTTTCTTGATTCATTCATCTACTGGGGGGCATCTGGGTTGGTTCCATATCTTAGCTATGGTAAATTATGCTGCAGTAAACGTAGTTATGCTGGTAGCTTTAGTGTGGTCTTGTTTGTGAACATTTGGGTAAATGTCCAAAAGTGGGATTGCTGGGTCATAGGGGAGCTCAAGCTGGTTCAAAACTTTGGCAAAGTAGCAGGGTATAAAATTAACGCTCAAAAATCAATGGCTTTTCTGTATTCCAACAATGAGAAAAGTGTGGCTGAAATTAGGAAAGAAACTCCATTCAGAATAGCTCCACAAAAAATAAGATACGTAGGAATTAACTAAACCAAAAAAGTGAAGGACCTCTATGATGAAAACTTTAAAACCTGAAAAAGGAATCTAAAACAGAACTAAGAAAGTGGCAAAAACTCCCATGTTCCTGGATTGGACTGATCAACCTCGTGAAAATGTCAATACTTCCCAAGGCTATCTACAAATTCAATGCGATACCTATCAACATTCCAACCTCATTCTTCAAGGAAATAGAAGAGGCAATCAAAATATTCATATGGAACAATAAAAGACCCTCAATAGCTAAAACAATTCTCAACAGAAAGAACAGTGCTGGAGGAATATCAATACCAAGTTCCAAACTCTACTACAAAGCCAATAGTAATTAACACAGCTTGGTATTGGCACAAGAACAGACCTCAGGACCAATGGAATTGAACCAAAAACCCAGAAATGAACCCACAGACCTTTAGCCATCTAATCTTCAATAAGGGAGCTAAAAAAATAGATGGAAGAAAGAGCCTTTTCAGTAAATGGTGGTGCCAAAATTGGTTAACTACTTGTAGAAAACTAAAGCTAGATCCTTATATATCACCCTGCACCAGAATCAACTCCAAAATGGATCAAAGACCTCGGAGTCAAAGCAGACACTCTGAAATCATTATAGGATTATGTAGGAGAAACCCTAGGTCTCCTTGGTACAGGAGGAAATTTTCTTAATTGAGATCCAGAAACACAACAAATCAAAGAAAGGTTGGACAAACGGGATTGCATAAAATTTCCGAGCTTCTGTATGGCAAAGGACATAGCTAGCAAGATCAACAGAAAGCCCATGTATTGGGAGAAGATCTTCACTAGCCTTAAAACAGACAAGGGTCTCATATCTAAAATATACCTGGAACTCAAAAGATTAAATTCCCCAACAACAAACCTTCAAAGAAACAACTGCCCAATAAATAATTCTGCTAAAGACTTAAAGAGAAACTTCTTTGAAGAGGAAAGAAGGATGCCCAAAAGACACATGAAGAAATGCTCAAACTCCCTAGCCATAAAAGAAATGCAAATCAAAACAACGTTGAGATAGCGCCAGTAAGAATGGCTATAATCAAGAACTCTAATAACAACAGCTGCTGGAGGGGATGTGAACAGAAGGGAACCTTACTGCATTGTTGGTGGGTGTGTAAACTTGTTCATCCACTTTTCAGGACTAGCTGAAAATCAAAACAGGCACACATCTTTCTATGTGACTGAGCTCAGCTGGAGGCTGGAATTTTTATTTCCCCAGAGATTTTCAAATAAATAACAAAAACACTAAAACCAAAAACCCACATTTAAAACTGGTACAAATTCTAAAACAGAACTAGAGAAGACAATAACCAAAGGCTGAGTTTATCCCTACCAGAACTCTGTGTCATTCTCACTCAGCAACCTGAATCCAGAGTCTGCTGAGTGAGCCTACCACTCTCAACCAGAACTTCCCTATCTCCAGAAACATACAACAGAAAACAATAAGGTCTCAGTGAATGGGGTGACATCTCATCAACCTTTGTTGACCCAGGGGCCTTCCAAGGGGGAAGAGAAGTCCAAGTCATTTTGGGGCTAGGGAAATCAGTCCCTAGAGGCCATCCCCTCGGACTTGCAGATTCTCCCCTATACTCCGACTGCAGCTTTGTAAATTGCCAACCAAAAAGTGCCAGTCTACAGACTTATAGTTTCCCAAAAATGTCCGTCCTAAAAGCAATCTACACAGAGGGGTCTAGGGACGTCTACTCACAGACCCCATTGGCAGTCTTATAGTGTGTCTACCAAGCCACCTTGCCAACCAATGTATAGACCCCTCGGGAAACCAGAACTACAGATACAGAACCTGCTGGCAACCAAATATACAGAACGGCAATGCCTTGACTTAAGAGCTGGGTTTTTTGGGATTCTTTGGTGGGCCGTCTAGAGGGTCCTATGAGGCAGGTTCCAGATGAGCCCCCAGAAATGTTGTATGGACTTGCGACCCCCAAAAACCACTGGAGACCATTACCAATGTGAACAGCAAAAGAGTCGTTTATTTGCAAGCTTTAGCTTGGTCCGCCACACACCAGGAAACCAGTGATTCTAAGAGTCCCCGAGCACAAAATCAGCACAGCTTTTATAGTATTAAACAAACAAGTTTAAGGAATTTCCACACAAATAGTTACATGATTATTTTGAGTCCAGAATAACCACTCTGCCCTTTTTCGGAACTATTAGTATGTTTTGTTCATCGAACACTTGGGCAACTGCTCTGCTTTCTTAAGGGTGGGCACGGCTGGTGGCAGCCTGTGTTTTTCGTCTCACTCTTGGGGTTACTCTGAGGGCAGCCTAGAAAAAGATAGTGGGGTTAATCTCAAATTGGAGTTACTTTAGCTCTTCAGCCTGAATAAACCATACCATACCATATACAAAGCTCGGTAAAACACAGGTCTGGTTTACACTGTTGGACCAATAGGAGGGTATGTCTAGAGCTGTTGCAGGTGTGTCTTAAGGTTTGTGGAGTTTTTCATCCTGATGATCTTGAAATGATGAAATAGACTAACTACAGAATTACCTGGACAGATACCTACTGAGACCTATATTAAATCACAGCTTAACAAAGAGCAATAGTTACAATGAAATACATTGAACAACAAGACACCGCAAGCAAAATTACACTATATATCTCATGTACAAGTTCCTCATTCCCTTCTGTCTCATTATGTTATCTTTGTTTTGGTTTTGTTTTCAGAACCATGATATAACAGGCCATTTCTTATATTTTTGTCTTCTAGTCTTCAGAAAGTCTGCAGTTAAATAGGTTTACGTTCCTTTTGTTAGAAAATAAAAAGCATATTGGGAGAGGTCTTCATCATAATTTTGTTATGATCTCAAATACGTTTTTATTTCTGGCATTTCACCTGTATAATCTCACTTTAAACTTTTCCAAAGGGCACTTTAGTCGAAGGAGGAAATTCAAAGTGGATTCTAGTAGAGAATTTGTTACTAAAATCTGTGGTACATAGTAAGGTAAGAAACTCCAAAATTATTCATTAGAGAGATGAGTTATAACTCATCTTTTTACACACTAATACTCTTTCCTCAACGAAACCAGAGGATTTAAAATAACTAATATTTTTTGGAGTTAATGGGCACAAATGTGCACGAATTTTCTAGAAATAAAATGATCACTCATGAAACCTTACTGATACTTCAAATAATGCTTTCCAATAAGGGGAATCACCTTCACATATTTTCATACAATATGTATCTGCCGGTTAACAGAACCCCAAACTAGACTAAGGCATCTAAGAGCTATCCAATTGTTGTTGCCTTTTTGCAATACTGCTTTCCTATCATATTGATTAGTATGAAGTGTATGGCCAGTATAAAATCACATTTGTAATAAAAGTTACTAGATGGGACCTTCATGGATGAAAGAGGAGTGGGGTTTCTGGTGGAGCCCTGGCAGGTGGACTGATTTTCAGTGGAAGAAGGACTGATCACTGGGGAGGAGGCTGTTTGGGGCAGAGCTTTGAGAAGAAAGAACAAGGCTACAAATGAGGAGGTTAGTTAGAGGAGGGGTGCAGGTAGAGCACTGTTAGCCCTTGTGGGATATGTAGGGTGAGGTTCCCCATCAGACAGGGCAGGAAATGGAGGCAAGAGGCTGAGAGGAATGTGGAAAAATGAGGGTGAGGCTTTTCAGGGTCTGGCTTTGAGAGGGCATGGTAATACTAGGAAGAAGTTGGCTAGTAAGGGGTGGAGTTTCTGGTGGAGAATGGCAGGCCTTTGGGAAATGTATTAGGGTGGAGGTGGGGTTTCTGGTAGAGCAGAATATAGTCCCAATGTATGGAGGTGTTTTTCAGAACCAGGGCTTTGTGAGAGCAGTGATAGGATCCAGTGCAGTAGACTACTTGGGATGCGGTTCCTGTTGTAGCCAGTCACCACTTCGCAAAGAGGAGTAAGGTTGGGTGGGAATTTTAGTCTTGCAAGGCAGGACATGGACTTTGGACAGGGTTTCAGGTATGGCAAAGCAACCTTCCAAAAAGGACTATGGAGGGACAAGGATTTACAGTTGAGCCTGGTGAGGCTTCCAGAAGGAGGTCAACTGGTGCCGTGGTTTCCAGTGGAGCAATGTGGGTGTCGAGAGATGGGATAATGTGGGGGGGGTTTCTAGGCTTCCAGAAGGAGGTCAACTGCAGCAGTTGTTTCTAGTGGAGCAATGTGGGTGTCCAGAAATGGCATAGTGTGCTGGGGGTTTTCTAGTGGGGTTTTTCAGGAGCAGGGCAGTGTTTAGAGCCATGGGGCTAGTTGGAGGAGGGGCTTTGAGAAGGAGTGGAAGGGCTGCAATGGTGTAGAATCATTATGGGACGGGAACCTGGTGTAGGAGGGTGTGGATCTGAGGGAGGAGCCAATAGGGGATGGGTTTATCTGTGGAGCAAGGCAGGGCATTGAGAGAGTAGATGTGGGAGGTAGAGAGGCTTGTGTTGGAGCAGGGTTGGCTTGCCAGGCAGGAGATGGGCTGTACAAGAAGCTCTGGCCAAGTGAGGCGGGGCTTCAAGGGCAGTTATAGGGGAGGTGAAGGGTTTTTGGTATAGCAGGATAGGCTTTGTGGGAAGAGGTAGGTTCAGGGCTGTGTTTGAGAGGTTAGGCCACTTAGAAGTAGGCTAGTTATTGGTGGAGTTTCTGATGAAACCAGGAGGGGCTTGAGGGAGAATGCTGGTCGGGGTTGGGGTATGAAAGGGATGGCAGGAGCTTGGAGGTACTAGAATAGGGGAGCAATGGGACTATGAGGAACTAGAATAGTTAGGGGCGGGGTATCTGGTGGATGAGGTGGGGATTTCAGGGAGGACCCTGATGTAGGCTGGGTTCTTGGTGCAATAAGTCGGGACATGGAAGGAGATATGAATGTGGCCTTGTTTCTGGTGGTGCAGAGCAGGGATTCCAGGAAAGGGTGGAGTGGAAGAGGGAATTCCCTATAACAGAGGAGGGCTTTCAGGAAGGAGTCTGGTTGCAGTCAGGCCTTTGAAAATTTATAGCAGGTCTACCAGGAGGTACATTAGTTAAGGTTAGGCATTTTAAGAGGAAGCTGCCTGGAAGTGGGTTTCCAGTGGTTCTAGTCAAGTTTTATGGGAAAGGGGAATAGGAAAGGGACAATAATTAGTGAAGAGTGGGGCTACAAAAAATAAACAGTTACCACTAATAAATACCATATAAGAACACCATTTTCTGTCAGTGTAGACTTATATAACTTTTATGTATGCGAGAGATACTGGATAAAGTAACCAAGTAATAATTCCTTCCTAGTGAAATTTTTCTTTATTCCAGTTGAGTGAAAATAAAACCACAGGTCAAATCAGGCTCATAGGCACAAAGTAGACTAAGCAAATGAAGGACTAGAATTGATTCCCAAGTACCAACATTAAGGACCACAAATAACAGTTTAAAATATCTCACTTGGTCATAATTGACAACATTGTCTTAAAGTTATGAATGAATAGAACTTTTACTTTGACCACTTTTGAAATCCTAAAACTAAGTAAATAGTAATGTTTTAACTTTATACAATGTTGGAAAGTATACTAAAATAATTAGTAAAATTTAAAATTGTACACAGAATGTTTGTTCTCCAGTATCAATTCTAATCTAAAAGAATTAAAAACCAGAAAATTGTCATATAATGAGTTTGCAGCATGGTTCCCTTTCCGTCATCAAAATGGTGACTTAAGCAATGTGTCTTTAGCACTGGATGCATCGATGTTAAAACATATCTAAGAATGTGAAACACTATTATACAGACCCTGAAAATACTCAGAAGGATCTATGAAATGTTGTTGGAATAAAATTAATGACTAATTACAGTAGGAATTGCTCTTCACTAGGTAGGCCTATAAATACTTTCCAGAAGAAAAGGCTACATTGAAACATAAACAGTGAAAAGGAAGCAGGCAAGCAGACCACGAAGTAAATATTATCCAATGAACAACATCTATTGAAGCTTGATTGCAATCTTCTTTTACCTAAGTTAGTTACTCACCTATGGTCTTCTCTAATGCCAAATAACAAAGTCATGAAAATGCAGCAATCATTTTCAAGACATTAGACTTTACAGAAAGAATTCAATGAATGTACTGCTAGAAAGTAAAGATAGATGTCTGAGCAAAAGAGTGAAAAAAATGTCCCCAATCTCTCTCCCTCCGCTGTGAGAAGGGTACAAGATGAAGCACAAGGAGAATGGACAGAAGTACAGTAGTGCATAACAGTAGTTCCCAAGATGCAAAGATGAATGTAACAGAGAGAAAATCAAGATCATCACACGACTTAGCATGGAAGAGTAGAGACAAGAACAGTGAAAATGCAAGGAGAATTACAAAGAATGCCCTTGCATATTTGGCAGAAGAGTGCATGGCATTGAGGTCTAAACTATGTGGAGGTATTATAGGAAGCTACCTGTACTCATATGGTGCCACAAGAAGTGAAGAACTTATATTTACAAGTCATTGAATAATCATAAAGGTCTTGCTTCAGTAGTGCAGAGTTAAACCTTGATAAATTCTGTTTTGAAACACCTAACAATCTATAAAACCAAGACAAGAAGATTTATATTGTATATAAGTGACTTGACTGTTTGCAACAATAGAGTTCAAAAAATCAAATCACATAATGTGAATGCAAAAGCATAACATTATTAAGGTAATCTTTGAACAACACACATTTTATGGCAATAGTCCTGATTATAAATGATTTGTTTTCCTTACAGATTTTGGATGTACAAATCAACAAAAAACAAAAACAAAACAAAGTAAAAGACAATAGAGGATACCAGTGCCTCATCACTATTCCTAGTTAGTCAAGAGCCTGAGATTGGAAGATCATGTTTCACAGATGGCTAGAGTAGCAATCAATCATACATTTATGTTCAATTATTCAATGAAAGCAGAGTGAAACCTTGGTTCAAATAGTACAGACTCAGTCAGTCATGAGTGAAAAAACCAAGCAACAGTTTGAGGCTCCGAGTCAAGTTTAATTACTGTGTGTGCATGCATGCACGCTCACACATGCACACACACACACACACACACACACACACACACACACACACACACAAATGGAATGAGAGAGGAAGAGGGAGAGAAAAAAAAGGAATATTAAGAGTTTAAGGACTATCCTAAGCATATATTAATTAATAAAATGAGGGAAATCATGGAACCTATGCTTCTTGGAGTTTGGCTTCCTTCACATAATATGATAGTTTTCCAAATCTTTCCATTATTTTGTGAAAGGTGTTTTGTCATTCTTTCTGATAGAAGCATAAAATTCCATTGTTTATATACACCATATTTACTTGATCTATTCATCTATGGAGGGGCATTTTGATGGTTCTAAAAATGCTGCCAGAAACTTAGTTGTAGATTTAGTGTATTTTACCTTGAGATCATATCGACAAATGCCCAGGAGTGGTATTGCTGGTTCCAGAGCTATGTACATTTGACCTTCCAAAATTATGCTAATTGAAATGAACTCCAAGACACAGAAAAAAATTCTTTTTCTTTTTTCAGATATCAACCTTGATGTTGGTAAAGTAGAGCATCTAGATCTTATTTTATTTCATTTGTCTTTTGCCGTTGGTCTATCCCTGGCAATCTCTGTCTTGATTCTGGTACCTTCAACTTTGTATATACATTTATCTGATTTGGAGAAGGAAAGAGAAAAATTATAGTGATGAAAAAAGTACAAAGAGTGACCCATTGCAACAATGATATTCAAAAGATACTATATCGGAAGTGAACTTTACAACTTTGGGGTGGGTTGGAGGTGTGGGGGCTGGGAAGTGATAGGAGAACAACAATGGAGTGGGTAACAATATTCAATAAGGAATGTACCTTACTCACTTAACTGTAACCACTCTGTACAGTATTTTTGAAATAAAATAAAATTTTAAAATTGAACCTATCCTAGAAGAAATAGTTTTCAAAGTAATACATCTGGCACAGTACTTGTGAGGGATTCTGAAGTCAAGCTGTTAGACTTGGAAAAGGATAGATTGGGAAGCCATCGCAAACAACAATCAAAAGGCTGAAAACTGTGCTCTGGAAAGGTCAAACAGTCAAGGGAAGACAGGGGTATGAGTTATCTCTAGAGTATTTAAGTTCGAGCTGTTGACATTAAAATATTAAGATTTGGAGACAAGATCGATGTCTGTGTTATGGTTCTAATGACTATTACTCCCTTCTGATCTCTAACAATAAGGGATTCAATTATCACTATGTTTACAAACAATACCTCATGTTAATAGTTGTAACCACAAGCTAGATTGATGCCTTAGTTTGTGGACATACCTATAGCCACTGACCACCCCCCTTGCAAGTGCCTGCCTTTTTTCTTGAAATTCTTCAGCCACTGGTGGTCTCATTTCTCATCGCCTGTTTGGGTGGGATTTGAGACTCCTTCCTCTCCTCACTCAGCCACTCCGAGGCCCCAGGGGCCAAACTCGGCACCTCACAGGCACTCTCCAGAACCCAGCTGCATTTGGGGATGCTGCTTCCTGAGCCATTGGCCTACTGCCTCCTTCCTCCCTTCACCATCCTCTGCCAGGGCCTCCCGCACTCTCCCTACTACCCCCATCCTCAACCCCAGCTCGGCCTCCCCCGAGGCCTCCCCTCCTCTCCAAAAAGCTCCCAGTGCCAACCTCAGAGGGGCCACTGCTCTGGGGAAGACAACTGTGGACCTGGCCCAGCAGAATCAAAGGTTCCACAATGTGCAGCCGGCTTAGAAATGGAGGCAGCATAGGTCTCTGATCAGTGTCTTTCACTTCACTTACACAAGTATTAATTGTATTAATTTGATATTTAATTTTGGATTTTGTAACTTCTTATTAAGCCTTTGAAGAATAGCTGGTAGAAATATAGTCCCAAAATTCAAATTGTCTCTTGTTTAATTCTTTCAAGATTCAGAGATGTTTAAGTAGTTATAACTATCATGAACTCTCATTTCCATAACAGAGTCTATTCAGAAAATACTTGTTTATGCATCTGTTATCAATTATTTACAAGACTTGAAAGTTTTAAAGTTTCAAATATTACAGGAAGATCTTTGATTCATGTTGAATACATGTGAGTAGATTGAGCTGTTGCATACATTCTTTTGTGTGTGTGTGTGTGTTGTGTGTGTGTGTGTGTGTGTGTGTGTGTGTGTGTGTGTGTAGAGGGGTGTATGTGTATGTGTATCATTGAAATCAAGGATAAGAATGTCTGGTCTGAACTTGTCTCCTTTTTCTGAGATATAATTATGGTGTTTTTTGGTTCATTGTATGATCTGATTGCTTGCCTTTGCCTGATGTGCACAATCAAGCTCAATTTTTCAATTAAAACTTCTTATTTATTATTGAGCATAAGGGCTCTGATATTGCTTTGTCTTTAGTCTGCCATCTAGTATCTTTGTTTCCTCTTCAAAAATTAACATGAAATATAACTTTTAACTCCTGACTGACTTTCCCTTTAATTTGCAATTTGAAATAAGTATTATAAGACTTTTGATGTCTGTGTTCATGAAGAAAAATCATTTTGAATTCTCTGTTTAATGTAATAACACCTGGACAGATTTGTTTGCACCAAGATCTTAAAATTTATTTTGTAGTTTTAGTTTAAAATACCTCCTCCATGTTTATAGCGTGGGGAGACAAACAATTCCTAGTAACAATGATAACTGTTTTATTCGTTAAAATATCTGATAATTCATAATTTTGAATATGTCTAGTTTCAAATGAATGCATTTGTTCAATAGCTTTGCTTGATAGACACATGCACAAAAATACCAGTCGTAGGGGCTGAGGAGGTGGATCAGTGGTAGACAGCTTATCTTGAATGCACAAGACCCTAGGATTGATTCCACAGCACCACCTAAGCAGAAAAAGCTAGATGTGGAACTGTGGCTCAAGTGGTAGAGCACTAGTCTTGAGCTGAAATGCTGAAGGACAGTGACCAGGCCCAGAGTCCACCAACAACAACAAATTAAATAAATAAATGAAAGTCATACTCAAGTACATTAACTTCAAAGGTTGATTACCATTTTGGGTAGGGGCAGGGTGCCAAATACAGCACCTGAAATATAGTAAAAACAGAAAGTAAAACATCAGCTCTGCCAACAACATGTAGAATTGCCACTCAAAGAGAAACTGGTACTAAGAATGAAATACTTTTTATAACATTTCTTAAGAAATTATGGCTTTATGATAATTATCAAATAAATTTACCTTCAAAAACTCCATTGGGGGGCCTGGGTCTTAAGGGAACCTACAAAAACTGGAGGAGAAAAATCATCATCCTGTTTTGTTAAGAGAGTGTACATACAGATAAACATATTGTAAGTCAGGTAATAAGTTCATTTCTTATTTGACAATCCCATCCCTCCTGTCCCTGTCCACAGTGGTATAGCTCATTGTGAATACAGTATCTACAGAGTAAAAGTGTTGCCTTTGTTTCCCTGTTCTCCTTGAATATCTCTGACTCCCTCAATTCCCATAAATGGATAAACTAGAACAGAAATATTCCTCTTGTTTCCAATTCCTGGAATACATTTTAATATAAACATCAGTAATTTTCTCTGTACACACATCCCAAACTCGTATACTTCCTGCACCCAGTCATAACTCTCACCCACTCACAAAGTAATTCTTTTCACTTTCCACACAGGAAGAAGCCGAGATTCAGAAAGATTAAGTAACCTATTGGAAATACAAGGCTGAGCACAGTGGATTGCTTTTATAACTTACCTAATCCAGAGAGTAAGATCTGAATATCATAGTTTGAAACCAACCCAGGTTGACATATTCATTACATGTTTATCTCCAGTTAAACAGAAGAAAGCGAGAATTGTGCTTCATGTGGTAGAGCTAAAACGCCACCAGACTTGAATGGGAAACGTAAAAGATAGTGTCAATATGATGATTTTCAAGAACCAATGCTGTTCCATACATAATCTCAGACACCACACACACACACACACACACACACACACACACACACACACACACACACACACACACACACACACACACACACACCACTATCACATCCCTTAAAGCAGATGTTAGTACTGAAATCCAAATAGTTATATTTAATTATATAAGTTTTATTTTTTAGCTTGAGTGAGGTTTGACTTGATAGTTTCAACTGATGAGCCACTACTTAGAACTTTGTTATAAATATACCCCTGTCTGTATTAAGAAAAACATTCTCCTAGTTAAGTCTTCCTCCTTTTCCAGCAATGATACGTTTTCTCTTCTTGGTCTAGTTTCTTCTTTTGGGACTCAATCTCTTAGACATTTCCTTCTTGCATTGTCTGTACGTTCATTGATCCAGTAGATCTCAGTCATCCTAATAACCTGGACAGAACCTGCCTTGGGAAAAGTGTTCTAAGCTCACCATTCAGTGGAGATTGTTAGTACTCACCCATAATCACATTCTCTTCAGAATTGGGAACTTGTTAGGTCCAAGAATTTAGGGAAAGCACTCACTGTGTGCTATTTCATACTTTTTGATTTAATGACAACTTCCATCTATTGTCTACTTTAAGCATTGTGTGAAGAGAAGGATTGCCCCTAAGAGACAGAAGTACTGCACTAACTGTTGCTGTCAAAACATAGAAGGAGGGAAAGAAGCTCTGAAGGAACCGTAGAGCCTAGAAACTGATTTCGTAAAACCCAAACTGCCTTTTATCTTACCATCAAAATAGAAAGTCAGAGACTGCAGTTACTTGTAAGCTCCATTTATATTCTTGAGCATGGGGCTCCCTTCCTCTTTGTACTTCTGACCATTTACATCAGGGGCAGGTGGGAAGATGTAACAAGAACACTTAGAGTTTGGACCTGGGATTAAAATCTCCTTTTTGTGATCATAAACATTCCACCACTTCCTGAATTGTACCTGAGGTGCAGAAGGAAATAAGGTTAGTAATTCAGAAACTTATAATTACTTCTAAGTTTGCTACTAATTTTGCTATCTAAACTCATCAATATCCACCCCCAGAATACTATTTCCCAACTGTGTAGACACCCTTACACTCTGTTCTCCTGGAGCATTTGAGTGTAGGGCATCTTCTGCTTCTTATGTGTACTGCTTTATAAATGGAGATTTTCTCCAAGGCTCAAAATTATTTCATTGATTGGGACATTGTGCAATATGCCAAAGAAAGAGTTACCTGGAAGGAAGGTCCTAGAAGGCAAAGCATCTGCTAGGACAATGGAAACCCATGGTTTGGCATGCTTAATGTTTTAACTTGTGCACTGAACTAACAGGAGAAAATGACACACTAGGAAATCTGCCAATTATGCCAAATAAAGAGATATGGTGAAGGTCAGAGAAAGGACATTGATTTCATCATAGTTATGACAAGACAAAACCTTAGCACACTATCAGAATACTAATCCATACTCACCTACTTTCTTATTTACCCATATCATTAGGTCTGAGTTGTATGGAAGAGTCCTCAGGAACAGGAAGATCTCGGGGACAGCCTAACATTGTTCTGCCATTTTGGACATAAAATAACTAGTTTGATGACAGCCATTAGTAATATCCACAAATATGTACATTTATTCTACTACACTTGATAAGTATACCCTCAGTATATTATCTTTGGTTTGGTCACTTGCTGACATAGCAGCTGTCTGGTAGCTCCATTTTGACTTCACTTTATTCACCAGAAATGGAGAAGGAAAGAATGACTACAACACATTTGCATTTTTCTCAATGAGCAGTGAGTGAGTGGCAGGGGAGTATTCAAGAAGCTCCCCATGTTCTCAGTTAGCTAGTACCACCTAGATTCCAGCTCAAATCTTGATAAACAGATACAGAACATACATGTAACTTATTGTGCCAGATTCACAGCTAGAGAGGTAGATGAGAAAGTGGAAGGGCTTGGTGTGAAAGCCACAGGTTGATATAAAGCAGAATTCAAAGAATGTGAAGATGAAGCGAGCTACCTGGGAGGGAAAGGAGAGGCAGCTAAAGCAGAAGAGCACCTAGACAGAGAAGATAGAGCACATTTGAGGCCACCTGGACATCAAGGTAACCCATCTGAGATACAACAGTCTGGTTGTGCAAAGCCACAGAGAGAGGTTGGAAGAACATCAGCAAGTGCTCTTGCCCATTTCTAGGGAGCTCTCAAATGACAGGGTAAGAATTGGTAGCTACAAAGAGCACTGCTGCTGAGCACATCTCAGATCCCTTGCTACCATGATAATTGACATTGGAGAGGAGCAGCAAGAATTGTATGAGGTGATTGCAACTCACTATGTGGAGGCTGTTCTGCAGCATTGTGGAATGTGGTCTCAGGATGCTTAGAGCAAAGATCTTATAGCTGGTATCAAAGAATGCAGTCTACTTGGAGTAGACATTTATAGATGGCACGTGTCTGAACACAACAAGCTGATAATGAGATGCTAGAGGTAGTTTCCCTAAAGATCTAACAGCCAAAACTGGAGAGGCAAACCCAGAGCTCTGCACACATCAGGCCACCATGCCAATTGCTTCTACCATAGTACTAGCTACCCAGTTTGGACACCCATGACCTTTTACCCTGATTGTGCCCCACAATCCCTCACAACTTTTACTCTTTCACTTTGTCTATGTTTCCTTTTCCCTGCTAAACACTTCTGGATGCCTGTATTAGCTACCGCAACCCGTGCAAAACTGTTGTTTCTAATCAATTTCCTGACTCTGTAACTCAAATTACAGTCACAGTTACCATTTACCTGGTATCCTAGTCTCTACTACTCTTTTTTGTTACCCATAATTCATAACACCATGGTTCCAACCATCTGAACACTGACACCCCTGTCTCTGATACCCCATTCCCAAACAAAGCAAGGAAATAGTGAGCACAGACAGTCGAGTTTGATACTCCTTTTGCAGGCGTATTGG
This sequence comes from Dipodomys merriami, assembly GCF_024711535.1. Taxonomy (NCBI): domain Eukaryota; kingdom Metazoa; phylum Chordata; class Mammalia; order Rodentia; family Heteromyidae; genus Dipodomys; species Dipodomys merriami. The sequence continues at coordinate 1,443,636 of NW_027204271.1, read as the reverse complement.
GACAAGTTATTCCTCAGGTATTTAACACGAGGGACTAACTGGTGGTGGAAAGAAAAGAGCTTACTCAAAGGTGACTAAAATCCAAGGACATGACTTACAACTTATTGCTAGGAAAAGAAGGTCTTGCAGTGAAAGTTAATGAGAAAGAAAATTTTACAAAAATATTGGGGATGATGCAAAATTTGAGCTTAGTCTCTTCTACTAGTGGTCTGAATTATTTTATGACATAGATATGTAATTACTTTGCATTTAAAAATTATATGAAGATGCACATTTATGCGGTACTTATATTAATTAATGGAATAGTTGCATAGTATCACGTTAATTATTTTCAATAGTTTATGCTCTATGATATGCTCATGAGTCTGCCTTTGGCAATATGAATTGAGCTCTCTAACAACAAATGGAATTTCATTGTCAAATACTACAAGGAGATTACAGATGATAGTACCAAAATGAAATCTGGAACAATAAAACTGAATAAAGCTACAAGTTTGCAGTGAGGGGGTCAGTGGTAAGGGCTATGATAAAAGAGAAATTCTTCACCATGGAATCTTGGAAAAATAGAAGGTGTTTTCTTGAATTACTAGCTTTTAAAATATTCTTAGAAAGCAAAACATTGTTTTTTATTCTTGCTATTTGGAACCTCTTTAATGAATGGTTTAACAAAAAATTATCAAAACGACTTTGAAAATTCAATGATGTGAATTATCACAATAACATTATACTCAAAGTTGCCTTGAGATGCAGGAAGGCTGTATTCCTTTTCTATTAAATTAATGGAATAAGCTTCCTGTTGAATGATTGGACAGTCCATGACACTTGTTCCAAAACAAAAAAATATACTGGAGAGAAAAAAAAAGAGGAGTAGTTCTGGGAAAATGGCGGAGAAAAGCTGGAGGCTAAACAAGCTCTCGCATAGAAAGCAGTTTTATTGTTCCACTGAACAGTCCTAGGCTGGAGAATTACACAAAGTGTGCCATCACAGTACAGAGAGTTAGCCAGAGAGGGAAAATCCAGGCAAGGAGACAGATCTGAGCACTTGCTGGTAGATGTGGCTGTGGTGGTGAGCCGCCACCTCCATACCTAAACACAGAGAATCCTGGACAAAGTTGCCAGACACAGCAAGCTAGTAGATTCTACTCAACACCAGTAAGAACTGACAAGGAGCAGATATCTTGATCATACAGAATGCAGACCAGAGACTTCAAAGGAACCAAGACTCTGTTCCACGGAGGAGAAGTCACTCAGCCCAGGCAGTGAAAACTCTGCCCCCAAAGAGTGTCTTTCTTCACTGGGTACACAGAGCCAGATGCTATCCCTCCCTAAAGCAGCCTAGAAAATCAATTAAAATTCAGTAAACATAAACCTTGAGAATGGTTCTAGGCTGGGCTCTGTGAATGTCTCAGAAGCTAGCCCCTCAAGGAAAAGATACTGTTTGCTGAAAGGCCTCAACTCTACCCAGAACCTAGCCTCATTACAGCATCTCCAAACTAGAGGAAACAACCATTTTCCTCTTTGTGACACTCAAAACAGATCTCCTTCCTACTGAACTAGCCTGGGAGGAGGATTACAAAATTCTGGGTAAAGTAGAGCATTTTTCTGCTTGCCCAAATAAACTGATTTAAGAAACCAATCAAACCACAGGAAAACCAAACACCACAAGCAGAACGGAGACTCCACCAATGGATTGGTTATGGACAAAAGGGAGATACAGGATCTTGCCGTTCACCCCCCCCCTGAAAAAATCAAAGAACCCTACTTTTATACCTATTTTTATACCTATTTTTATTATTAATTAAAAATTGTATAACATATGAGCACCGTTATATATTACAGACTGTGATAGACAATTTGCTCCAGGAAAGTTAGAATGAACTTGTGACTTTAAATGAGCATCATTATTCCACAATACTGTGAATTTCCGGAAATTAAGTAATCACTTAATCACGATCAAAAAAAAAAAAAGAACCTTGGGGAAGGGAGGGAGGGAGGGGATGGTAGGGGGAAAACAATGGAGGGGGTAACAATAAAAAAAAAATTGTATTCTCTTAATCTTTTTTTCCTCTTATAATTTTTATTTTAGGTGAATATGCATGTGTATATTCTTTTAAATTTTTATTTTATTTCTACTGAACTTTTGGTCCTTTTTCTTTCTTTCTCATTCTTTTTATTTTTTCTTCTCTTTCATTCTTTTTTTGAGTGACTAAATTGCTGTTCTGCTCATCTTCAGATATACCTGTCATCGATTATTAGACCTTATCCCTCGTTGTGTACACACATAATCCAGAAATTTATTACTTAATTCAAAATCTCTTAGGCTTATATTCTGTAATAACAATATTATCTCTTTATATGTATATAATATTTTAAGTATTTTTGTTTTTAGTTTTTCATATCTCCTTTCTACTCCTCCCCTCCTCTCATCCTATCCACGTTTTTCTCTCAATATTACTTTAATAATCTTGCATAATTTTTGTGTTTCACTTTTTAAATTTAAATTTTTGTTTTTCCATTTTTTCTTGTCTCTTTTTTACTCTTCTCTTTCTCCTATCCTTTTGTCCAATCCATTTCCCTCTTTAATTTTAGGAATTAGTTAATTTTACTCTCTTTTTACCTTTCCACATCTCTCGGATCCTATTTTTCCCCACATTTTCCCCTAAACCTAGTAGTTTCTGGATTGCCAAATTCTACTTTGCTGTTCTTAGCCCATTAATACACAGTTGTTTGACATTCAATAGATTGTATCTGTTGAAATATTTGTATCTGCAGAGTTTTGGCTGTACAACTACAGGACTTTGGTTGATACTTGCCTTAAAATAGTGTTCTAGCACAAAGCTGGTATTACTTTCATACTAAATAGAGGCATTCATAGAATCCATTAAAAGCCAGCTGAAAGAAGTCAGGGAGACCAGAAAGGGAATACTGTATGGAACCCAGCAGAAGGAATTAGAGTCCAAGGAAACCATAACCAATCAACTAAGTGATTTGAGAATAAACACTGAACACCAAATTAAGGAAGTAAAGAAACTCATACAAGATCTAAAACCAAACTCCAACAAAGAATTTGAAGCCATCAAATCCAAGCAATTAGAAGCAAAAGAACTAAAAAAACAAAATAGAATTTCTTGACAGTAGGTTAAACCATGCAGAAGATCAAAATTCGGGGATTGGAGACAGCTTAGATATTATAGAGAAAGAACGTACAACTATCTAAGACAAATCCAAGAAATATGACAGACCTATTCAACATTTGGAAGACACCATCAGAAGGCCGAATCTGAAGATAACAGGTGTAGAGGAGCACCTAGAAACAGAAGTTAATGGTCTAGGAAAATTGTTTCATGGGATCCTAACAGAAAACTTCCCAAACATGAAAAATGATAGGTCTATTCAAATACAAGAAACTTTTAGAACCCCAAATGGACCAGACCACAACAGGACATCGTATCACCACCTTATAATTCCCACAGGATCAATTCAGACCAAGGAAAAGATCCTCAAAGTTGTCAAGGAGAAAAGATCAATCACCTATAACGGAAACCAATTAGAATCACCTCAGATTTCTCAACTGAGACAATTAAAGCAAGAAGAGCTTGGATTGATGTAGGCCATGCCCTAAAGACAAACAACTATTATCCAAGCATACTGTACCCAGCTATACTCTCCTTCATAACTGAAGGTCAAATAAAAACCTTCCATACAAAAGAAAAAGTGAAACAATATATCTCTACCAAACCAGCCTTACAAAAGATACTTAAAGATGTCCTACAAAGAGAAAACCAACAGGACCACAATAAAGGCCAAGAAACCACACCCAAACTGAGAATCCAAGAACCATAGGAAGAACCCATTTGGCGCAGCCCTCGAGAAGGTGGATTAAAAAGAAAGATCCTTCCATCTGCTCCCTTCAGGACTCACACCTGGACCATAAAAACAAACCCATTTTGAAAGTGAAAGGCTGGAACAAAATCTACCAAGCAAACAGCCCACGAAAAGAGGCAGGAGTTGCAATCCTAATATCAGATAAAATAGATTTCAAATTAAAATTAGTGAGAAGAGATAAAGAAAGTCACTACATATTAATAAAGGGATCTCTCCTTCAGGAGGATATTAAAATTCTAAATCTCTATTCACAAAACATTGGAGTACCAAAATTTATGCAAGAAACACTACTTTTTCTCAAATCTCACATAGATCCAAAGACATTAATTGTTGGGGACTTTAACACACCATTTCCCCCAATAGATAGATGAACTCGGCAAAAACTCAACAGAGAAACTGCAGATATAAACAACTGCATAGATCACCTAGATTTAATATTATGCCCAGCAGTATCAGAATACACATTTTTCTCAGCAGCATTTGGAACTTTTTCCAAAATAGACCACATTTTTAGGTCAAAAAGCACACTTGTCCAAATTCAAAAACATTGAAGTTATACTTTGCATTCTTTCAGACTACAAGGGAATAAAATTAGAACTGAACACCAAAACCACCAAAGAAAGTCCTGTAACACATGGAGGCTGAAAAACACATCGTTGAATCATAAGTGGGTAATGGAAGAGATCAGAAAGAAAATTCAAATTTTCATAATATTCAACAAAAATGAACACAGAAATTACCAGCTCCTCTGGGACACAGGGAAGACAGTACTCAGAGGCAAGTTTATAGCTCTGAATACCTACATCAACAAATTGGAGAGATCTGAAACCAACAATTTAATGAGACATCTGAGCCTCCTTGAAAAAGAGCCGCAGGATAAATCCCAATCCATTAGATGGAAAGAAATAATTAAAATTAAATCAAAATTAAATGAATTAGTATCCATAAAAACATAGAAAGAATCAACAAAACAGAAGTGGTTCTTCAAAAATTAACAAATTGACAGATCCTTAGCAAATCCTGTTAGAAAGAGAAAAGAGGTGCTGGGAGGAGGCTCAATGGTAGATGGCTTTCCTTGCATGCATGAGGCCCTCGGATCGATTCCTCAGCACCACATAAGCAAAAAGAAAAATGCCAGATGTGGCACTGTGGCTCAAGTTGTAGAGAACTAGCCTTGAGCTAAAGAGCTGAGGGACAGCACCGAATCTAGTATTAGAATGCCCAGCTACAGTAATAAGATAAGATGCAGATATAAAAGGGATCCAATTACGTAAAGAAGAAGTAAAACCCTCCCTCTTTGCAGATGACATGTTCTTATAATTAAAGAATCCCACAGACTCTACTCCCAAATTACTCAAGCTGATTCAAAACTTTGGCAAAGTAGCAGGGTATAAAATCAACCATCAAAAATCAATGGCTTTCTGAATTCCAACAGTGAGAAAAAAATGACTGAAATAAGGAAAGGAACACCATTAATAATAGCCCTACAAAAAATAAAATACCTAGGAATTAACTTAACCAAAGAAGTGAAGGACCTCGATGATGAAAATTTTAAAAACCTCAAAAGGAAAATCAAAAGAGAACTTAAAAAGTGGCAAAAACTCCCATACACCTGGATTGGAAAGATCAAAATCCTGAAAATGGCAATAATTCCCAAGGCTATCTACAAGTTCAATCCAATACCTACCAATATTCCATCCTCATTCTTCAAGGAAATAGAAGAGGCTATCCTAAAATTCATATGGAACAATTAAAGACCATGAATAGCTAAAATGATCCTCAACAGAAAGAACAGTGCTGGAGGAATATTAATACCAAATTTCAAACTCTACTACAAAGCCACAATAATCAAAATAAGTTGGTACTGGCACAAGAATAAACCTCAGGACCAATGGAATAGAATTGAAAACCCAGAAATGAACCTACAGACCTATAGCCATCTAATCTTCGATAAGGGAGCTAAAACAATAGAATGGAAGAAAGACAGTCTCTTCAGTAAATGGTGCTGGCAAAATTGGTTAACTACTTGCAGAAAATTAAGCAGGATCCTTATGTATCACCCTGCACCGGAACCAACTCCAAATGGATCAAAGACCTCGGAGTCAAACCAGACACCCTGAAAACTTTACAGGATGGAATCAGAGAAAACCTAGGCCTCCTTGGCACAGGCCGACATTTTTTTAATAGAGACTCAGAAACACAAGAAATCAAAGAAAGTTTGGACAAATGGGATTGCATGAAACTGCAGAGTTTCTGTATGGCAAAGGACATACCTAGGAAGATCGATTGAAAGCCCACAGATTGGGAGAAGATCTGCACTAGGCATATAACAGACAAGGGTCTCCTATCTAAAATATACCTGGAACTCAAAATAAAATCCCCAACAACAAATCCTCAAAGCAACAAATAAGTGGCCTAAAAACTTAAAGAGAAACTTCTCTGAAGAGGAAAGGATGACCAATACACACATGAAGAAATGTTCAACCTCTCTAGCCTTAAAAGTAGTGCAAATCATACCAGCATTGAGATACCACCTCATCCCAGTTACAATGGCTATAATCAAGAACTCTAAGAACAACAGATGAGGCTGGGAAGGGAGGTGAAGGTTAAACAAAGGAGGAGGCTGCAATGCTTGGTAAGAAATGTATGCATTATCCTGCCCATGTAATTGTAACCCCTCTGTACAGTATGTTCTCAAATAAAATAAAATTAAATTAAAAAAAAAAGAACAACAGATGATGGAGGGGATGTCGGCAGAAGGGAAGTTTACTGCATTGTTGGTGGGCATGTAAAGTTGTTCAACCACTTTGGAAAGTAATATGGAGGTGCCACGCCGACCCCAGTAGAGTCTGCTTAGCATGGGAAACCATCTATCAGACCATGATAGGGGCCTCGAGACCTATCTCTGAGTTTTGGGACTTCACCGAAGTCTACCTCAGAGAATGGGGCTTTACAGAAACCTATCTCCAAGTTTTGGGACTTCACCGAAGTCTACCTCGGAGAATAGGGCTTCTAAGAGGCCTACTCCTGGGAAAAGGCTGGCAAAACCCCTGGAAAAGATGTGTTTCTGCCTATCTTTTCCTCATAAGAGTGCCTATCAATCTTTTACTGTTTCTACTGCTCATTGTACTTACTCATTGTCAACGTTCCCTTATTCAAAGCTCTTTAAGAGTGTTGACGACTCCAATATCTGATGAGTGTCTTAAAAATATGACTAACTCACCAGAGTTAAGTGCTACCCTGAAACCCTTCTTATGGAAGCTAGTAGACAAGTTATAAGTAAATATAAAAGTATTGGGGGTTTCACAAAGTCACTCCAGCAGAAGGAATTGTAAGAAATTTACAAAAAGTTGTAGGTGCGGCTAGAACAGAAAGAATGTATGGCAATTGCTGAGATAACTACTTAGGAGAAAGAACTTCCTCATTTACTAAGAGACTTGCTAAATCTAAGTCTCCTTGGTGCTTACTATTAAAGAAGGAACAGGAAAGATCTTAATGGGACAGTTAAGGCCTCTATAGAAAAAAGTAGTGGTTAATTGGTGACAATCATCGAAACCAATTGTATTTCTTAAAAATAGAGGTAAAGCCGGAAACAAGTGCCTATCAGGTGACCAGCTGGTGACCACCCAAGGATGAAGCCCTGCAGCAAGGTTGTGTAACCTTTTGCCCTTTCAGGCGACCAGCTGGTGACTGCCCAAGAATGAAGCCCTGCAGCAAGATTATGTAACCTTTTGCCCTTTCTTATGGAGACTTTGCTATAAAAGTTTGTTATCCTCTGCATTAAATCGCACTCAGCACTCAGCATCCACTCCTAATGTGTGTGAGTTGTCTGTTTGCCATCTCCCCATCCTATTCCAGGTTCCTCCCCTAGGTATCCTCCGTCGTCCCGACAGAACCCGGTCCGCGGCATGGAGGTTCCTCAGAAAACTCCACATAGAGCTCCCCTATAACCCAGCAATCCCACTTTTGGGCATTTACCCAAATGATCACAAACAGGACCACACTAAAGCTACCAGCACAACTCTGTTTTTTGCAGCATTATATACCATAGCTAAGATATGGAACCAACCCAGATGCCCCTCAGCAGATAAATGGATCAAGAAAATGTGGTATATATACACAATGGAATTCTATGCCTCCATCATAAAAAAATGACATTGCCCCATTTGTTAGGAAATGGAAAGACCTGGAAAAACATTATATAAAGTGAAGTAAGCCATTATATATTCTTGATGTGAACCACTTATCAAATATATACGTGCAATAACTTTATCCCATTCTGTGTTGCTTTTTTTGATACTGTTGATTGCAACCGTTGGTGCATTCTGATTTATGTTTTCCTATAATGAATGACCCTTCATTGATGTCAGTTTCCAGTATGTCTTCTGGTCCAGTAACTACGAACCATCATATTGATTTGCACTCCTGCTATGGTAACAGTGAAGTAAAGCTACATAATTATGCTCTGGTCACCTACCTACTGCCACTTTTTTATCTCTCTCCATTAGCTTTTTGTAAAGGCCTTAGGGCATATCCACAACATATTTGGTCCTTAAAAACCTGTAGAATTACAGGCCTTAAATTTAGTTTTAATGGAAATATGTGACGTCCAATTTCTTTTTTTTTCCTTTTTGTACATTTTTGGTTGTAAGAATACTGTACAAAGGGGTTACAGTTACGTGACAAGGTAATGAGTACATTTCCTATCAAGCATTTTTGCCTCCTCCGGGCAAATAAGATGAAAATTGAGAGCTTCATAATATAGAAGCACACCAAAACTCTAGGTATATATTTTTCTTCATATGAGTATTTAGAATTGTGTGATGCTAGAGATTTAACCTACTTGCAAGTTATTAATGAACTTGTCACACTTTAATGGATGCTAGACGATTTATGATGCTCTTGGGTCAGAGAGAAAAAGGACTTAATTTTTACAGTAATAGTGAAAGCCAGTGAGATATGTGTGTGTGTATATTTATATATTACAAGTGTAGCTCCCATCCCTCAGTGCCACTGAGTGAAGTAAAGATAGCCATGTAAAGCCTATACAAACAATGGGTTCTGAGTTTGAGCAAATTCGATCTTTCTAATGAGCAATAAGCATGCTTGAACTTTACTCTGGATAATGCCAATAGCTTAGAAAAAGCTTGCAAATATACTATGGAATATAGAGCAGCTAGTGTTCACTTGAAGATATGCAAACACTTGAGTCTGCCGTGGAATTGTTTTTTTTTTCTTTTGTTTCTTGAATGTTCCTAGCTACTAAGACCAATATATATTTCTCCTAATAAACGTTTAGATCCCCTTAAAAGGGAGGCATGACAATTTGTTGAGAATACTTATTATTTTTCTAGCCCTAAGCCCTCAGTCCTATCTAGAATACAATTCAACAAAATAAATAGATCGAATTCAAATTTAACACATCTAGAAGCTTTTTTCTTAGAGGCATTTCTTAATGTAGGTGTGGAAGAAATTAAGGAAAAAATAGGCCCACAAATATATATTATGAAGATATTCTATGTATTTTAACAGTAATAAAAGATTACATTTCTGTTTTTTAGTGTGTGAATATTTACAGAGTATGTACAGAGTGCCAACGTTTATGCCAGGGCCTATCATGGAATAGAATGTAGCAAATTTTCTCTATATTGTTTGTATATTTATAGAATTCACCTGTCTGACTTCTCTCCCATTTTGATAAAAAAAAGAACCTGTTTGATTGAAATACAATCATTATTTTTCTACCTTCAGGATTCCACACACTTTGCTGTCTACTTAATATAGAAAAGGTTCATGCATAACCCTCATCTTCAAGGAGCAATTTTCAGTATCCCAAGTAGCTTGTGTTTATCTCCCACCCCTTTCCTCCCAGCTGTCAATCTAGGTGAGTGATGGCTGAATTCTATAAGAAAGGAAAACTCAGATAATTCACAGGCATTCAGTTAATATCTAATGGAAAATTCTTCACTTGGATTATATTATATCATCATCTTTGTGAGAACTCAGCTTCCTTATTTGGAAACTGAGCTGTTCAGTTAAAAGTGAGTAGATGAATCTTATTATTTAATATTTCATTTAACTGAAATTGGAAGAATTAATTTTTCAGACACTATTCACATTTAAGATTCATTAGCCACATATAGCCAGTGGCTAGTCTGTTAGACAATGCATATATAGAATATTTCCATTATCACAGATGTTTCTGTTAGAACTGTTTTAGAGCATGTTTTAGTTTGTTAAGGCATGGTCCATGTTCATAAACTATATATGCTCCGTAGGTGGTACTCAGACTGAAGATCCAACCAGAAAGGCCAGACACCCATGAAGTTAAGATATAGGTATAAATTGTTCTACATAGGCACACTTATTTGTGAGGAGGAAGAGGATCAAACAGTCAACGTCAGCAGAATCAACCCTCTCAACTCCAGGAAAGAATAGGTAAAAATTTTAGCAGTTCATTGCAGCTTTGCTTCTGTGATTGAAATTGACTGTGGTATTCTCAATGGTGATTTTGTTGGAAAATATAAATGTGTAATTATCACATTAGCTCAGTGAAGAATTAGAGTTTGTGCTTTGTAAATGTAATTTGATATTTATATGTGACATTTCAATTTCTCCTGGTATCAATACACCACGAATATCTTTATATGTTTTCTGAGTTGTTTCTTTCGTTAATTTTGTTGTTCTTACAGCAGACATTTTAGAAATTAGTGGAAAAGTTAAGACTTTCTTGTGTTTTGCAATCCCATTATTTCTCCGTAAGCTTAACAAAAAATGAGAATCTAAGAACTATGTGAAGAAATTGTATCTCCATTCACCTGTTCACTTTCATTAATTACTGGACCAAAGGGAACTGGCTCCCCAGAATCTCACCTTCAGAATTCAAGAATGAGGTGGGAATAAGGCAAGGAAAGAGAGACATAGTAATTTGCACTGAAGTTACTTTGCTGTCACAATGAACACTTGTTCTCATGCAATCTTTTTGAATCCCACAGTTAGCTGTTTTGTGGTTTTTATTAGTATGACAAAGATGACTGACTTTCCCAGATTTACAGTTGGAAGTGTGTGGGACACATTCCTTTATCTATGGAATCTTCCTTAAAATTGTGCATCATTCACTCTGGGTCTCAGTGCCTTTTCCATCCTTGTCACAAGTATGTATTTCTACAAATGGAAACGTTGGTTCATCATTTGTCTTTAAATGATTAAATTATGTGGATTTGCTATAGAAGGAAGGTATTATGGGTAGGACCCTTTGGTCCATGTTGACATTTCTTTATGGAATTCTTTACGGTCCTTACTCATGGACTCATGTGTAAGTAATTCTCCCCATATTCCAGTATACTCCAGTAGAGTGGGGCAACGCATTAGAAATTTAAAACATGCCTATAACTCTTTTAAAGTATACTTTTAAATATAATGATATAAATAAAAGCTTTTGTTTTGTTTTTATTTTTAATTTTAATATTATTGTCAAGGTGATGTACAGAGGGGTTACAGTTACATAAGTAAGGTAGTGATAACATTTCTTATCTAACTTGTTACCCTCTCCCTTATTTTTCTTCCTCTTTCCTTCATTCTCTCAATCCCTCCAAAGTTGTACAGATCATTTCCAACATATTGTTACATTTGATTTTCTTTAATTAAATGTTTGTGATGTTCCCATCCTGGAACTCCACAATGTAAACACTGGAACACCACGGTTAGACCCTTCTGCCATGCATATATGCATATGCATATTTTCCTAAAATTTGGGGTCATATATTTGTTTGATTATTCATTTGTTTATTGCCCAAACTGGAGCTTGAATCCAGGGCCTACACACTGTTCTCTGCTTTTTTTTCCCACAACGCTAGCCACAGGCCCATTTCTGTCATTTTGGTGGTTAAATGGATATTCCTCTGGGGGCTGGCTTTGAACCGTAATACTCAAATCTCACCCTTGTGAGTAGGTAAGATACAGGTGTGATCCTACTTTGTAAGTTGACTTTTCATCTCATAATATCATTCATATATTTCCTATCCTTAGAAATTTCATACTGTTCTAAGAACATCACTTAGAATGATTGCTTGGGAGTCCAGTGATTATAAATTCCATAATTAATTAAACTTTCCCTAACACTGAAAATTTTGTTGTCTCCAAAATATTAAATGCATCATTAAAGTTCATTTGGATTTTTCATTCTACTATTTATTTTTTATAAATAGATAAGTATCTGCTAGTTGTTAGAAAGAACCAAATACAAAATTTCTTGTTACATAATGATCTATCTTAACTTGGCTCATCTAAAACAGTATGTTACTCCTCCCCATAAAGTTTATATTTTTCCCAGCATGCAGTTCCAGTTTTGTAACTTTTACACACCTTACCCATTATAATGCTTTTGTCGAAAATCCCTCTTACTATCAACTAGTTTTTGTAAAAACATTTTCCATGTTATATCATTAATAGGAAAGCATATTTAACTAATACCAACTCAACATCATCATTTCCACGTGTATCAGCATTTTAGCTTGGATCAGAACTTGATTTTAACAATATTTTATTTTAATGGAGGAATCAGAGTATCAAACGGAAGGCTCAGGGTTCTCTTATGAACAAATTTTATCATTCACTGCTTATTTTTGTTTTTGAATTTGAAAGTTAAAGATTACTAGCACACATATCCTCTGTTGTCACTGCATTTGATTCCAGTTCTCTACATCATGTATATACATTTTTCTAATTTGGGAAGGGGAAGGGAAACAACAAAATGCTGAAACAAGGATACATGTTGACCAATTGTAACAATGAGAAGTACAATAAACTATGTTGAAAACTAACTTCACAACTTCAGGGTAGGGGGAAGGAGGAGTTGGGGAAGTAAGGAGGGAAGGGAATGTAGGGGGAAAACAGAGGATGGGGTAACCATGCTCGACAGGAAATGTACTCATTAGCATGCTGTAACTGAACCCTGTAACCCCTCTACAGTTTCTTTACAATAAAAATATTTTAAAAAAGATTACCAGCTAATATTTCCATGGTTAACTTGCTATGCACCTTAAATGCTTCATATAGCTGAAAATGGGAAACCAAAAAGAAAGCAACTTTCTATATATATATAAATATATAGCTGTAACACTGAGATGCCAAATCCAGTGCCAAGTGCACAAGAACCCAGAGTACAGTCATTAATCTCTAGAATTCTGAGTTGTTTTCTTTTTTCTTTTTTTTTTAATTTAATTTAATTTTATTTGTGAACATATTGTACAGAGGGGTTACAATTACATGGGCAGGAAAATGCATACATTTCTTACCAAGAATTGCACCCTCCTCCTTTGGTTTACCCTTCACATATCTTCCCAGCCTCCCCCCTCACCCCCAATCCCAATCCTTCTCCTTCCCCCCCCCCCCGCACCGACATTGTAAAGCTCGTTTTGGACATGACAACTTGTACTTCTCATTGTTGCAACAGGTCAACCTGTATCCTTAAACAACTGGTTTTTCCCCATCTCCTCCACAAGTTATACTTGTGCAGGGGTTATACTGTGGGAGAGGGACATATAAAGCAACAAAGAGATCATCTTATAAATGCGTTAGAAACACATGCATGAAAGAAAAAAACATTAAAATACATATCTAAGGGTTCATTTTCCTGACCTCACATTATCTGACATATTCCGCTTGACTCATACATATACTAGATATTGCAAATATGGGAAACCATGGGACCTATGTTTCTTTGGGCCTGGCTTACTTCGCTTAATATAATTTTTTCCAAGTTTTTCCATTTCCTAACAAATGGGGCAATGTCATTCTTCCTGATGGAGGCATAGAATTCCATTGTGTATATATACCACAGTTTCTTGATCCATTCATCTGCTGAGGGACATCTGAGTTGGTTCCATATCTTAGCTATGGTAAATAATGCTGCAATAAACATTGTTGTGCTGGTAGCTTTAGTGTGGTCTTGTTTGTAAACATTTGGGTAAATGCCCAAAAGTGGGATTGCCAGGTCATAGGGGAGATCAATGTGAAGTCTTTTGAGGAACCTCCATACTGCTTTCCAAAGTGGTTGAACAAGTTTACGTTCCCACCAACAATAAAGTAAGGTTCCTTTCTGTCCACATCCCCTCCAGCATCTGTTGTTGTTAGAGTTCTTGATTTTTGCCGTTCTAACTGGAGTGAGGTGATATCTCAATGTTGTTTTGATTTGCATATCTTTTATGGCTAGGGATGTTGAACATTTCTTCATGTGTCTATTGGCCATCCTTCTTTCTTCTTCAGAGAAGCTTCTCTTTAAGTCTTTCGCCCACTTATTTATTGGGCAGTTGTTTCTTTGAGGATTTGTTGTTGGGTGGTTTAATTTTTTGAGTTCCAAGTATATTTTAGATATGAGACCCTTGTCCGTTGTACGGCTAGTAAAGATCTTCTCCCAATCGGTGGGCTTTCTATTGATCTTGCTAGCTATGTCATTTGCCCTGCAGAAGCTCTGCAACCTTATGCAATCCCATTTGTCCAACCTTTCTTTGATTTGTTGTGCTTCCGGGTCTCTATTCAGAAAATTTCGGCCTGAGCCAAGGAGACCTAGGGTTTCTCCTATTCCATCCTGTAATGTTTTCAGAGTGTCTGCTTTGAGTTCAAGGTCTTTGATCCATTTGGAGTTGATTCTGGTGCAGGGTGATATATAAGGATCTAGCTTTAGTTTTCTATATGTAGTTAACCAATTTTGCCAGCACCATTTACTGAAGAGGCTGTCTTTCTTCCATTCTATTGTTTTAGCTTCCTTATCGAAGATTAGATGGCTATAGGTCTGTAGGTTCATTTCTGGGTTTTCAATTCTATTCCATTGGTCCTGAGGTCTGTTCTTATGCCAATACCAAGCTGTTTTGATTACTATGGCTTTATAGTAGAGTTTTGAACTTGGTATTGATATTCCTCCAGCAGTGTTCTTTCCATTGAGGAGCGTTTTTGCTATTCGGGGTCTTTTATTGTTCCATATGAATTTTTGGATTGCCTCTTCTATTTCCTTGAAGAATGAGGGTGGAATTTTGATAGGTAACGCGTTGAATTTGTAGATAGCCTTGGGAAGTATTGCCATTTTCAGGATGATAATCTTGCCAATCCAGGAGCATGGGAGGTTTTGCCATTTTTAAGTTCTGTGTTGATTTCCTTTTTCAAGATTTTAAAGTTTTCATCATATAGGTCCTTCACTTCTTTAATTAAGTAAGTTCCTAGATATTTTATTTTTTGTGGGGCTATTACAAATGGAGTTGCTTTCCTAATTTCAGCCACACTTTTCTCATTGTTGGCATACAGAAAAGCCATTCATTTTTGGGGGTTATTTTTGTAACCTGCTACTTTGCCAAAGTTTTGAATTAGTTTGAGTAATTTGGGAGTGGAGTCTATGGGATTCTTTAAATACAAGATCATGTCATCTGCAAAGAGGGAGAGTTTTATTTCTTCTTTCCCTATTTGGATCCCCTTTATGTCTGCATCTTGTCTTATTGCTGTAGCTAGGCATTCTAATACTAGATTGAAGAGAAGTGGAGAGAGTGGGCATCCTTGTCTTGTTCCTGAGTTAAGAGGAAATGGCTTTAGTTTTTCACCTTTGAGTATAATGCTGGATGTAGGTTTGTCATATACAGCCTTTATTGTATTGAGGAATGTTCCATGGATTCCTAAATTTTCCAAAACCTTCATCATAAAGGGGTGTTGGATGTTGTCGAATGCTTTTTCTGAATCTATTGAGATAACCATGTGGTTCTTATTCTTGCTCCTGTTGATGTGATGAATAATATTAATTGATTTGCGTATATTGAACCAGCTTTGCATCCCTGAAATGAATCCTGTTTGATCATGGTGTATGATTTTTTGGATGAATTGTTGAAGTCGATTGGCCAAAATTTTGTTGAGAAGTTTTGCATCAATGTTCATCAAAAAATGGGTCTATAGTTCTCTTTCTTTGATGAGTCCCTGCCTGGTTTTGGGATGAGGGTTATGATGGCTTCATAGAATGTGTTCGGTAGTGAGCTTTCTCTTTCAATTTCATTGAAGAGTTAGAGGAGTATTGGTGTGAGCTCTGCTTTGAAGGCCTTGTAAAATTCCGCTGTAAAACCATCTGGTCCTGGACTTTTCTTAGCTGGAGGTCGCTTATTGCTGTTTCTATTTCAATGCTTGATATGGGCCTGTTAAGCTGGTTTAACTCATCTTGGTTTAGTTTTGGCATGTCAATATTTGCTAAGAAAAGGTCCATTTCTGTCAAGTTCTCAAATTTATTAGCATAAAGGTTTTAGAAGTATTCCCTTATAATGTTCTGAATCTTGGTTGTTTCCGTGGTGATGTTTCCATTCTCATCTCTGAGTTTATTAATTTGGGTGTGTTCTCTCCTTTTTCTGATAAGGTTTGCTAAGGGTCTGTCAATTTTGTTAAGTTTTTCGAAGAACCAACTCTTTGTTTTGTTGATTCTTTCTATAGTTTTGTTGGATTCTAATTCATTTAATTCTGATTTAATTTTGATTATTTCTTTCTGTCTACTGGATTGGGGTTTATCTTGCTGCTCTTTTTCAAGGAGGTTTGCATGTGTCATTAAATTGTTAGTTTCAGATCTCTCCAATTTGTTGATGTAGGAGCTCAGAGCTATAAACTTGCCTCTGATTACTGCCTTTGCTGTGTCCCAGAGGAGCTGGTAATTTGTGTGTTCATTTTTGTTGAATAGCATGAACATTTGAATTTCCTTTCTAATCTCTTCCATGACCCACTCATGATTCAGCAGTGTGTTGTTCAGCCTCCATGTGATACCGGACTTTCTTTGGTGGCTTTTGGTGTTGAGTTCTAGTTTTATTCCCTTGTGGTCAGAGAGAATGCAAGGTATAACCTCAATGTTTCTGAATTTAGACAAGTTTGCTTTGTGGCCTATTATGTGGTCTATTTTAGAAAATGTTCCATGTGCTGCTGAGAAGAACATGTATGCTAATGCTGCTGGGTGAAATGTTCGGTAAATGTCTGTTAAGTCTAGTTGATCTATGCAGCTGTTTAGATCTGCGGTTTCTCTGTTGAGTTTTTGCCGAGTTGATCTATCTAGTGGGGAGAGTGGTGTGTTAAAATCCCCAACAATTAATGTCTTTGGATCTATATGGGATTTGAGGGAACGTAGTGTTTCTTTGATAAATTTGGGTGCTCCATTGTTTGGCGAATAGATATTTAGAATTGTAATATCCTCCTGAAGGAGAGATCCTTTAATTAGTATGTAGCGACCTTCTTTATCTCTTCTCACGAATTTTAATTTGAAGTCTATTTTATCTGATATTAGGATTGCAACTCCCGACTGTTTATGAGGGCCGTTTGCTTGGTAGATTTTGTTCCAGCCTTTAACATTGAAAATGTGTTTGTTTTTACGGGCAAGATGTGACTCCTGCAGGCAGCAGATAGAAGGGTCTTGTTTTTTAATCCAACTAGACAGTCTATGTCCCTTAATTGGAGAGTTCAGTCCGTTAACGTTAAGAGATAGGACTGAGAGGTATTTGGGAGTTCCTGCCATGTTATCCACCTTCTTGGGGGCTGCGAAAACTGGGTTCTTCCTAAGGTTCTTGGATTCTCAGATTGGTTGCAGTTTCTTGGGCTTTGTTGCGGTGTGGTGGTATTCTATGTGTAGGACATCTTTAAGAATCTTTTGTAGGGCTGGTTTGGTGGACATGTATTGTTTCAATTTTTCTTTGCTATGGAAGGTTTTTATTTGGCCTTCAGTTATGAAAGAGAGTTTAGCTGGGTACAGTATTCTTGGTTGATAGTTGTTTGTTTTTAGGGCATGGCATACATCATTCCAGGCTCTTCTTTCTTTGATGTCTCTGCTGAGAAATCTGAGGTAATTCTAACTGGTTTCCCTTTATAGGTGATTAACCTTTTCTCCTTGACAGCTTTAAGGATCTTTTCCTTGGTCTGGGTTGATCCTGTGTGGATTATAATGTGACGGTGGGATGTCCTATTCTGGTCTGGTCTATTTGGGGTTCTAAAAGCTTCTTGTATCTGAATAGGCCTATCTTTTTGTATGTTTGGGAAGTTCTCTGCTAGGATCCAGTTAAACAATTTCCTAGACCATTAACTTCTGTTTCTAGGTTCTCCTCTACACCCATTATCCTTAGATTAGGCCTTCTGATGGTGTCTTCCAGGTGTTGGATAGACCTATCATATTTCTTGGACTTGTTTTGGATGGTTGTATGTTCTTTCTCTATAATATCTAGGCTGTCTTCAATCCCTGAGATTCGATCTTCTGCATGGTCTAACCTGCTGTCAAGACTCTCTACTTTGTTTTTTATATCTTTTCCTTCTAATTGGTCA
Source organism: Dipodomys merriami (assembly GCF_024711535.1). NCBI lineage: Eukaryota > Metazoa > Chordata > Mammalia > Rodentia > Heteromyidae > Dipodomys > Dipodomys merriami. The sequence goes on along the minus strand of NW_027204271.1, from coordinate 1,425,435 downwards.
GCTTTGATGGCTTCAAGTTCTTTGTTGAACCTCTGTATTAGGTCTTGTATGAATTTCTTTACTTCCTTAATTTGGTGTTCAGTGTTTGTTCTCAAATCACGTAGTTGATTGGTTACAGTTTTTTTGGACTCCCATTCCTTCTGTTGGTTTCCTTTCAGCATTCCCTTTGTGGTCTCCCTGACTTCCTTCAGCTCTTTGTTAATGGATTCCATGAATGCCTTTAGTGATCTTTGTGTATTCTCTACCTGGTCTCTCAAATCCTGAATTACTCTTTGATTAGCTTCCTCCCGTCTGTGGGATTCCTGCAGTTCTCTTTCCTCCCATTCGTGGGATTCCTGCAGTTCTCTTTGGGTGTTCTCAGCCTGCTCACGCCATTCCTCCCTTTCTCTTTGAGTATTCTCAAGTTGTTCACGCAAATCCTGTATCAGTTTTTGAGTAGCTTCCTCACACTTATGATATTCCTCTATAAACTTCTGGGATGCCTCCTCTCTCTCCCTATCATGCTCATACAGTGTCCTTTGTACATTGTCAAACTTCACATTTATCATGTTTGCTAGTAGTGTTTGTAGAGCTATTTGGGAACTCTCCTCTGGGTTATTCTTTATCTTTTCTAATCCCTGATTATCAAGATTGGGAATTGAGATACCCGAATTTGCCATTTTTCTTGTGTTTTTCCGGCTTACTCTGCCCATTTGAGATGAAGATAGCACCAGTTTTGTGCTAGAACACTATCTTAAGGCAACCATCAACCAAAGTTTGCATTTGTACAGTCAATAGTCTACAGATACAATCTAGTTCAACATATACATCTATTCAACATCAAACAACTATATGTTAAAGGACTTCGAACCGCAGAAAAGAATTTGGAAAACCAGAAATTATTAGGATTAGGGAGAGATGTGGATAAAAAATAGGAATAGATTGGTGTGGGGAGGCACAGGGAGAGTTAACTATGTCCTAATCACAATGCAGGAAATGGGTTGGGTAGGATGCAAGTAGACAGAGAGAGAAAAAGAAGAAAGGGAAAGGGAAATGAAAAGAGACCAGAAAAAAATAGAAACGTAAAAATTAATATTATTATGGAGATTAACAGACCATGTATTTAGAGAGGAATGTCAGTAAAGAGAAGGAAGGGACGTAGAGGAGAAGTGAAAACCTTAAAAAAATGCTTAAAATATTATATAGGTATAAAGAGGTAGTACTGCTATTAAGGAATTTAAGTCTGGGAGGTTTTGAATTGAGTAATAAATTTGTGGATTAAGTGTGTACACAATGGGAGATAGGGTATACTGGTTAACTACAGTTTATCTGAGGATGTGCAGGACAAGAGTTAAGTCACGTAAAGATGATCAAAAGAGAGTATAAGGTGCAAAGGATAAGAAAGGGAGAAAAAAGATCAGAAATTCAGTAGAGCTAGACAAAAAAACAAAAAACAAAAAGATAGTTAAGAAAGAAAGAAAAAGAGAAAGAAGACAAGAAAAGAAAGGAAAACGCACATTCACGTATTCCTAAAATAAAAATTATAAGAGGAAAAAAACGTTACTGGAAAACAATTATTTTTTCAAAAATGGCAAATATTAAAGATTAATAAAATTTTTAGAAAAGGAAAAAAAAATTATATATATAACGTACCAAAAAAAAGAACAAAAAGAAAAACAAAAAAAAAAAAGAAAGAAAAGAAGAAGAGAAAAAAAAAGTTCTTTGATTTTTTTTTTATTTTTTTGGGATGGGTGGAAAGAATCCTGTATCTCCCTTTTGTCTGTAACCAGCCTCTTGGTGAAGTCTCTGGTCATCTTGAGGTCCTGTGGCTTGATTGGTTTCTTAAATCAGTTTGTTTGAACAGGCAGAAAAATGCTCCGCTTTCCCCAAGATTTTGAGATCCCCCTCCCAGATTAGTTTAATGGAGGGTGAACTGCTTTGAGAGTCACAAAAGAGGGGGATGCAGTAGTGAGGCCTTTCAACAATCAGTAGCTTTTCCCTGGGGCTATTTTGTGAAAAAACTCACAGAGCCCAGCCTGGAGCCATTCTCAGGGTTTCTGTTTTTCAATTGATTGTTGAGGCTGCTAGAGGGAGGGGCAGCCTCTGGCTCTGGTTACCCAGTGAGGAAAGCCACTCTAATGGCTGGCGCCTGAGCTGGGTGACTTTTCCCTGGATGGAGCTGAGTCTGGCAGGTCACTTCGCCGTTAAGTTCTTGTGACCTGCTAAATGACTCTTTTTATTCCAAGGCCTGAGTTGGAGCTGGCAGCTCCTCCGAGCTTTGTCAGTATCCAAGATGGAGATCACCGGTGCTGGGGGGGAGGGGTGGCCTTCCCTCCTCTGCTCCCTGAGAAGGAGTGAGGACGTCGGGCTTCTACTCACACTGAGTCTTGGATCCTGGGTCGTCTCTGGACTGCAAACTGCAGGATGAAGATGTCCGCTCCTTGTCGGTTCTTGCTGGTGTTGAGTAGAATCCACTCGCCTGCTGCGTCTGGCTCCTTCGTCCTGGACTCTCTGTGTGAGCCCTCAGGTATGGCTCCGGCAGAGGTGGGCGCCGCGACCTTGCCGCCGCCGCCACAGCGGGTGCTGGCAAGTGCTCAGATGTGTCTCCTTGCCTTGGTTTCCCCTCTCTTGTCTAACTCTGTCCTGTGATGGCACACTTGGTGTGATTCTCTGGCTTAGGACTGTTCACTGGAAGTCTAAAACTGCTTTCTATGCGAGAGCTTGTTCAGATTCCAGCTTCTCCTCCGCCATCTTCCCGGAACTCCCCCTGAGTTGTTTTCTTTGGCTGGAATTCTCTTTAGTGTATTATGCATAATATGCAGAAATGTCCTGAAAAAATATTCATGGATAAAAACAATTCTACACGATCAGGAAAATTTGCACCATGTGAAAAAGTGGAAAATCATACGAGAAAAATTCTATTCCTGTTTATATAAAAGCTATGATTGGACATGGATCTACCAGTAGACTGAAGAAGAGAAACAATTATTTAAGTGAGTTGTTATTATAAATGTAATAGTATAATGATATACATGGTAAAATAAAACCTGATGATGAGCCATGAACTCTGCCTGGGGAGTTCAAGAAAATCCTTATTGCTCAGTATCTTGATACATAGGAAGGGAGAAACAAATATTCTGTATAATGAAGAAAATCTTATGAAGTTCAGTAATCTCTAAATATTATGATCAAGGAATGTAATGTATCAGGAACAAGGTACCAGTTAATTGAAGAGTGAAATTGGAGCAATTGAAATGACCATATTGCTTGGAATTATGGAACTTGCTTAATATACACAGGGGCCTGGGTTCAATCCCCAGCACTAAAAAGGAAGAAAGGAAAGAAAACAAGAAAAATTTGCAAGGTGGGGTCTATAGTTCTCTTTCTTTGATGTGTCCCTGCCTGGTTTTGGGATGAGGGTTATGATGGCTTCATAGAATGAGTTCGGTTGTGAACTTTCTCGTTCAATTTCATTGAAGAGTTGGAGGAGTATTTGTGTGAACTGTGCTTTGAATGCCTTGTAGAATTCTGCTGTAAAACCATCTGGTCCTGGGCTTTTCTTAGATGGGAGGACTCTAATTGCTGTTTCTATGTCAATACTTGATATGGGCCTGTTAAAATGATTTAACTCATCTTGGTTTAGTTTCAGCATGTCAATATTTGCCAGGAAAAGGTCCATTTCTGCCAAGTTCTCAAATTTATTAGTATAAAGTTTTGAGAAGTATTCCCTTATAATGTTCTGAATCTTGGTTGTTTCTCCGGTGATGTTTCTATTCTAATCTCTGAGTTTATTTTTTTGGGTTGTTCTCTTCTTTTTCTGATAAGGTTTGCTAAGGGTCTGTCAATTTTGTTAATTTTTTTTAGAAGAACCAACTCTTTTATTGTTGATACTTTCTATGGTTTTTTTGTGGATTCTATTTCATTTAATTCTGATTTAATTTTAATTATTTCTTTCCTTCTACTGGATTGGGGTTTATCTTGCTGCTCTTATTTAAGGAGGGTCAGGTACCTTATTAAACTGTTGGTTTCAGATCTTTCCACTTTGATGATGTAGGAACTCAGAGCTATAAAATTGCCCCTGAGTACTGCCTTTGCTGTGTCCCAGAGGAGCTGGTAATTTGTGTGTTCATTTTTGTTGAATATCATGAACATTTGAATGTCCTTTCCAATATCTTCCATGACCCACTCGTGATTCAGCAGTGTGTTGTTCAGCCTCCATGTGTTACAGGACTTTCTTTGGTGGCTTTTGTTGGTGAGTTCTAATTTTATTCCCTTGTAGTCTGAGAGGTATAAGTTCAATGCTTTTGAATTTGGACAAGTTTGCTTTGTGGCCTAAAATGTGGACTATTTTGAAAAATGTTCCATGTGTTGCTGAGAAAAACCTGTATTCTTATGCTGCTGGGTGAAATATTCAGTAGATGTCTATTAAAACTGGTTGATCTATGCAGTTGATTAAATCTGTGATTTCTCGAGTTGATCTCTCTAGTGGGGAAATTGGTGTGTTAAAGTCCCCAACAATTAATGTCTTTGGATCTATGTGGGATATGAGGAAAAGTAGTGTTTCTTGGATAAATTTGGGTGCTCCTTTGTTTGGTGAATAGGTATTTACAATTGTAATATTCTCATGGAGGAGAGATTCCTTAATTATTAGTATGTAGTGACCTTCTTTATCACTTCTTACTAATTTTAATTTCAAGTCTATTTTACCTGATATTAGGATTGCAACTGCCGCCTGTTTATGGGGGCTGTTTGCTTTGGTTCCAGCCTTTCATGTTGAAAATGTTGTTTTTATGGGCAAGATGTGACTCCTGAAGGGAATAGATAGAAGGATCTTGCTTTTTAATCCATCTGGGCAGTCTATGTTGCTTAATTGGAGAGTTAAGTCCATTAATGTTGACAGATAGGACTGAGAGGTATTTGGGAGTTTCTGCCATTTTGTGCACCTTCTTGGGGGCTGCAGCAACTGGGTTCCTCCTATGGTTCTTGGATGCTCAGTTTGGGTGTAATTTCTTGGCCTTTATTGCGGTATTGTTGGTTTTCTCTGTGTAGAAAATCATTAAGAATCTTTTGTAGGGCTGGTTTCATGGATATATATTGTTTCAGTTGTTCTTTGGTATGGAAGGTTTTTAGTTTACCTTCGGTTATGAAGGAGAGTAAGCTGGGTACAGTATTCTTGGTTGATAGTTGTTTGTCTGTAGTGCATGGCATACATCATTCCAGGTTCTTCTTGCTTTGTCTTTGATGAGAAATTTGAGGTGATTCTAATTGGTTTCCCCTTATAGGTGATTCATCTTTTCTCCTTGACAGCTTTAAGGATCTTTTCATTGGTCTGAATTGATCCATTGTGGATTATAATGTGACATTGGGATGTCCTATTCTGGTCTGGTCTATTTGGAGTCCTAAAACTTATTGTATCTGAATAGGTCTATCTTTTTTCATGCTTGGGAAGTTCTCTGCTAGGATCCTGTTAAACAAATTTCCTAGACCATTAACTTGTTTTTAAGTGCTCCTCTACACCCATTATCCTCAGATTAGGCCTTCTGATGGTGTCTTCCAAATGTTGAATAGATCTATAATATTTCTTGGATTTGTCTTGGATGTTTATATGTTTTTTCTCTATAATATCCATGCTGTCTTCAATCCTGGAGATTCAATCTTCTGCAAGTTCTAACACACTATCAAGACTTTCTTCTTTGTTTTTTTTTCTTTTATTTCTAATTGGTCAGCTTTGATGGCTTCAAATTCTTTGTTGAAGCTTTGTTTTAGATCTTTTATGGACTTCTTTACTTCCTTAATTCGGTGTTCAGTGTTTATTCTCAAATCACTTAGTTGATTGGTTATGGTTTCCTTGGACTCCCATTCCTTCTTCTGGCTTAGATTCAGTATTCCCTTTGTGGACTCCTTTATTTCACCACTTATGGATTCCATGAGTGCCTTAATTATCTTTGTGTATTCTCATTCTGGTCTCTCAATTCCTGGTCTCTTTGATTAGCTTCCTCCCATTCATGTGATTCCTGTAGCTCTCTTTGACTGATCTCAGCCTGCTCACACCATTCCTTTATTTCTGTTTGAGTGCTCTCAAGCTGCTCACGCAATTCTGTATCAATCTTTGAGTAGCTTCCTCATGCTCCTGATATTCCTGTATTGGCCTTTTTTTTGCCTCCTCTCTCTCCCTATCATGCTCATACTGAGTCCTTTGCAGGTTTTCAATCTTTTCATTTACCATGTTTACCAGTAGTGTTTGTAGAGCTTTTTGGGAACTCTCCTCTGGATTATTATCTGTTCTGTCTACGGATTATCATGAGTAGGAGTTGAGATACCCAGACTTGCCATTTTTCTTGTGTTTTTCCTGCTTGCTCTGCCCATTTGGGATGAAAGTAACACCTGTTTTGTGCTAGATCACTATCTTAAGGTAAGCATCAACCAACGTCTGTAGTTGCTCAGTCAAAGTCTGCAGATACACTCTAGTTCAACGGATATATCTATTCAACATCAAACAACTATGTATTAATGGGTTATGAACCACAAAGAAGATTTTGGCAAACCAGAAATTATTAGGTTTGGAGAGATGTGGGTAAAAATAGGGATAGAAGGATATGGAAAGGCAGAGGGTGAGTTAACTTAACTAATTGTTAATCTCAAAGTGGGAACTAGGTTGGATAGAATGATAGTAGAGACATAGAGAAAAGAAAAGAAGATAAAAGAGACAAAAATAGAAGAAAAAATATTAAAAATTAAAAAGTGAAACACTTAAAAACTTAAAAATTATTCAAATTTAAAAATGTAATATTCAGAGAAGAATGTGGATAGGATAAGATAAGGGTAGGGATGAAAAGGAGATGTGGGATACTAAAAATGCTTAAAATATTATATAGATATAAAGATGTAGTACTATTATTAAGTAATTTAAGTCTAAAAGGTTTTAAATTGAGTAATACATTTCTGGATTAAATGTGTACACAATGGGGGATAAGATCTAATAATCAACTACGCGTATATCTGAGGATGAGCAGAAGAGCAATTAAGTCATGCAAAGAATAAAAGAGAAGAAAAGGTTCAAAGAATGAGAAGGAAAGAAAAAAGATCCAAAGGTCAGTAGCGCTAAATGAAAAAGAAAAAAAAAAAAAGAAAAAAAGCACACACTTTTCCCCATAAAATAAAAATTATAAGAGGAAGAAAAAAGTTAATAGAAAACAATTTTTTTCAAAAAAAAGTTCAATATTAAAAATTTTTAAAAAGTTTTAGAAAAAAAATTTTTAATAAAAGGTACAAAAAAGTTCTTTGATTTTTTTTTTGGGGGGGGGATGGGAAGATCCTATATCTTCCTTGTGTCCTTAACCTGTCTCTAGTTGGAGTCTCTGGTCTGCTTGTGGTATTTGAATTTGCTGTGGCTTGGTTGGTTTTTTTTTTAAGTCGGTTATTATGAGCAGGCAGAAAAATGCTCTGCTTACCCAGGATTTTTTGATCCTTCTCCCAGAGGGAGATCTGCTTTGAGTATCACAAAAGAGGGAGATGGCTGTTTCCTCTACTTTAGAGATACTGTGTTGAGGCTAGGTTCTGGGTAGAGTTGAGGCTTTTCAGCAAATAGTAGCTTTTCCCTGAGGGGCTAGCTTCTGAGTCACTCACAGAGCCCAGCCAGGAGCCTTTTTCAGGATTTATGTTTACTGTATTTCAATTGATTTTCAAGGCTGCTGTAGAGAAGGACAGCCTCTGTCTCTGTGTAATCAGTGAAGAAATCCACTCCTGGGGCTTGCACCCCGTTATGGATGACTTTTCCCTGGGTGGAGCTGAGCCTAGCAGGTCAGATTAGGTTCCTGTGAGCTACTAAATTACTCTTGTTTCCTTCCAATGCCTGAGTTAGAGCTAGCTGCTCAGCCAGGCCTTTGTCAGTATCAAAGATGGAGATCTCTGGTAGTGGCGAGGGGAGGGGTGGTCTTCCTTCCTCTGAACCCGAGAAGGAGTGAGGATGTCAGGCTTCTACTCATGCCGGAATCTTGGTTCCTGTGATGTCTCTGGTCGGCGAGCAAACTGCAGGATGAAGATGTCTGTTCCTTGTCAGTTCTTGCTGGTGTTGAGTAGAATCCGCTCACCTGCCGCCTCAAGGGCCTTTGTCCGGGCCTCTCTATTTTGCCGGTATGGTGGCTACATCTGCCACTGCTGCCGCCTCAGCAGCTGCCACCTCAGCTACAGCAGCTGGCAAGTGCTCAGATCTGTCTCCTTGCCTGGATTTTCCCTCTCTGGCCTAACTCTCTGTTCTGTGATGGCACACTTGGTGTGATTATCTGGCTTAGGACTATTCACTGGAACAAAAACTGCTTTCTATGTGAGAGCTTGTTTAGCCTCCAGCTTCTCCTCCGCCATTATCCCAGAACTCCCTCTGAAACCGTTATTCAACTATTTTTTTTATTTCAAAGATAGGCTGTCTATTTTTCGAAAAGTTTCCTAGCATAAAATAACTAATATTTCAATAGAAAGTACAGTTTATTAATTTCAAGGGAATTTTAGATATATGCATGATATTGTGATAACGTTTCTAGTATATTACTTGAAAAAATTCTGTTCAAACTCTTAAATATTCGTGTGTAATGACAGGGAGAGAGGAAGATAATTCATACTGGTTAGGAATTTGCAATGCCTCAAAAATCTATTGAATAATTTGTTATAAGCACATAGTCAAGCTACCTGATATGGCTTAGTTTTTTTTTGTTTTTTATTTATTCAAAATTTTAACATGTATGCATGCACAGTGGTAACATTAAAATTATTAATCATAATACAAATATTGCAAAATCATAGATAGGTATCATACATTCAATAGTTAGCACTTATGATTCTAATAATAATTTTTATGAAGATGATGATGACCACAGAGTAGCCTGATAATGACAAGGTAGTGAATCAAAAGGAAAAATTTTTAGACATCTTTTAAGCCAGATTTCCCACATTGAATACATAGTACTAAAAAGCATCGGATTAATACAATAAGAATAATAAGAGGAGAGTCTCAATATCAAGAAATACAATCACATAAACAGGTGAGACAGTAAAAACCCTAATGTTATTCTTTCAGTCTCTCTAAATATACTCACATTTCTTGGTACTATTGTTTTCTTATAAATAAAATCGCTTATTTGCACATGTTGATTATCCCACATAGATAAAATATAATAAGCTGAGTGCTTTCTGTTACAGTAAATCATCTTGTTTGTTCTAGACTTAGGAATTTAGGAGAAAGCCTTTAACTACCCACATAGCCGTTGGCTTAGTTATATATCCCTAGAAGTTAACAACACATGCCTCAAGAAGCATACTTCACTCATTAGGCTGAAATCCATGATCAGTTTTAGTTTCCATCCAGTTAACTGGAGAAAATCTATGTATAAATTTATTAAGAACTCTTGGCAACAAATAAAGCAATAAGAAAAATTTTGATGGACTAAGATGTAGTTTTCAACTTAGTGTGATTAGTTCAAATACCATTCTCATTAAGACACTATTCAATAACCAATGTTTTCCAATGACATATTCTTCAATATAGCTGTAAACACATGACACAATTACATAATACCACTTAAATATCTGGAGTTACATTAAAAGGACACGGTCCTTAGAGCCAGGAGGAAAATTTATTTTTATTTCTGCATGAAAAAATTTGTGACTTTATACCAACAAACTGAATTTGACACTTTCCATATTTGTAAGCTAAGGGGGAAAATGTAAGGACTCTTCACTTTTCTTTTTTTTTTTTTTTTTTGCTCTATAAGCCAACAAATATATTCTTCAATATCTCTGGTAGATTACATCCATTTACAGATGAGAAATGTAAGGCCAGTAGTCAATGTAATGAGTAAATAATGATACTAGAATTTGTGTCTGAGCCCTTCACTCTGTGTGCTTACAAGCAGAAGTAATTTGGTGATGGAAAGGGCCAATAAGAAAAGACTATGGGGAAAAACATACTTTGTAAAAGGTTGCTTAAATCTAGGTGACCAGTGATGATTACATGAAACAGGCTGGTGTTAGGGGCATAAAAAGGAGTACATAGAAATCATATTAGTGACATAAACTCAGAAAATCTTGATCATTCATCTTAACTAATGGGTGAGAGCAGAAGGGTAAGAAGAAATCTAGTGTTCTACATCTCTGGCCAGGCAACTGTGTTAGTGATATTCTTGGTGATAGGGATTGCAGGTGGAAATGATGGATTTAGGGAGAAAAAAACTCTGATAGTTGTAAAGTTTATATGAAAAAGAATAATAAAATTGGGGGCATTATTATAGGGAAGAGTTAAGGGAAAGTTCTGACACAGTTCTGAACAATGTGAGTACCATTGTGGACAAGATTGGAAGAATGAGATAAATAAGGAAACAAGAAAGTAATAAACTCAGATGTACAGAAGTAAATAAAGGAAAGAATTTGTAGGAAGAAAAGGTCAAAACTGTTACAGAGATATTGAAGGAAATATGCTATTTGGATTTGAAAACTAAAAAGGTATAGACACGTTCAATAAGAACAGTGTTTTGGTGATATCTCCATGATGAAATAACCCTGTCATTCAAACTGTCACAAATTCTTATATGTAGGAAGTGCTCTGATAAACTTCAAGCTTTTATTGAATGGAAGAGTTCAGACATTACCCTCATCACTAGGATTAAATTTCTAAAAAGATAAGGCATTATGCTTTAATGCCTTTCTTTCATTTTCTCTTACACATTGGCAAGTAGGGAAGGATTCTTATGTAACAATAATACAATGTTGACTTGTAATCACACAACTTCTAGGATATAGTGTTAATTCAGATATTTACTAATTAGCTCTAAAGTTTATGGATATTTATATTTCTCCTGGGTAAACTAATGAGCTCCAAGAAAATTGTACACCCTCTAATGTTGGCATAGGGTTATACTGTGGAACTTTCCCGTTCAGATAGGGAGTACTACCCTATTGTTTAACATGGAGAACGTACCCTCATACATAGACCGTGTGTGTGCAAACCAGAAGTGGTACTTGAACAAGGGAAAACATGGGACCTATGTTTCTTTGGGGCTGGATTACTTCACTTAATATAATTTTTTCTAAGTCTTTCCATTTCCTACAAATGGAGCATTGTTATTCTTTCTGATGGAGGCAAAGAATTCCTTTGTGTATATATACAACATTTTCTTGATCCATTCATCTACTCAATGGCATCTGGATTGGTTCCATATCTTAGCTCTGGTAAATAATGCTGTAATAAACATAGTTGTGCTGGAAGATTTAGTATGGTCTTGTTTGTGATCATTTGGGTAAATGCCCCAAAGTGGGATTGCTGGGTCATAGGAGAGCTCTAGGAGTTTATTGAGGAACATCCATACAACTTTCCAAAGTGGTTGAACAAGTTTACACTCCCAATAACAATAAAGTAAGGTTCCCTTCTGGCCACATCCACTCTAGCATCTGTTATTATTTTTCTTGCCTATGGCCATTCTAACTGGGGTGAGGTGGTATCTCCATGTGGTTTTGATTTGCATTTCTCTTATGGCTGTTGAGGTCAGGCATTTCTTCATGTGTCTATTGGCAATCCTTCTTTCCTCTTCACAGAATTTTCTCCGTAATCTTTAGCCCTCTTATTTTTATTTATGTATTTATTTTTATTTTGAAAATATTGTACAGAGGAGTTAAAATTACATGGGCAAGATAAAGAGTACATTTCTTATCAAGAATTTTAGCCTCCTCCTTTGTTTACCCTTCCCATCCCTTCCCATCCTCCCCCGACCCCCAATCCTCCTCGAACCCCCCATGAAAGTTGTAAAGTTCATTTTCCACATAACGACTTGTACATCTCATTGTTGCAATGTAACCCACTTATGTATTGGGCAGTTGTTTCTTTGAGGATTTGTTGTTGGGGGATTTAATGTTTTGAGTTCCAGGTATAGTTCACATATGAGAACCTTGTCCATTGTATGGCTAGTGAATATGTTCTCCCAATAAGTAGGCTTTCTATTGATCTTGCTAGCTATATCCTTTGCCATGCAGAAGCTCTGCAACTTAATGCAATCCCATTTTTCCAAATTTTCTTTGATTTGTTTTATTTCTGTAATGATTTCAGACCTGCAATGTTTTCAGAGTGTCTGCTTTGACTCCGAGGTCCTTGATCCATTTGGATTTGATTCTGGTGCAGGATGACATTATGGATCTATTTTTGATTTTCTACAATTGATTAACCAATTTTGCCAGCATCATTTACTGAAGAGGCTGTCTTTCTTCCATTCTATTTTTTTAGTTCCCTTATCAAATATTAGATGACTATAGGTCTGTGGGTTTATTTCTGGGTTTTCAATTCTATTCCATTGGTCCTGAGGTCTGTTCTTGTGCCAGTGCCAAGCTGTTTTGATTACAATGGTTTTGTAGTAGTGTTTGAAATTTGGTATTGATATTCCTCCAGCACTGTTCTTTCTATTAAGGATAGTTTTTGCTATTCGGGGTCTTTTATTGTTCCATATGAATTTTTGGATTGCCTTTTCTATTTCCTTGAAGAATGATGTTGGAATATTGATAGGTATCACATTGAATTTTAGATAGCCTTGGGAAGTTTTGCCATTTTCACGATGTTGATCCTTCCAATACAGGAGCATGGGAGATTTTTTTTTTGCCACTTTCTAAGTTCTGTTTTGATTTCCTTTTTCAAGTTTTTAAAGTTTTCATCATAGAGATCCTCCACTTCTTTGGGTATGTTAATTTCTAGGTATTTTATTTTTTGTGGGGCTATGACAAATAGAGTTGTTTTCTGGTTTTCAGCATGCTTTTCTCATTGTTGGCATACAGAAAAGCCATTGATTTTTGAGGGTTAAATTTATACCCTGCTACTTTACCAATATTTTGAATCAGTTTGAGTAATTTGAGAGTGGAGTCCGTGGGATTCTTTAAATACAAGATCATGTCATCTGCAAAGAGGGAGAGTTTTACTTCTTCTTTCCCTATTTGGATCCCTCTAATGTTTTCATCTGGTTTTATGGTTTAACTAGGCATTTAATTCTAAATTGAAGAGAAGTGGAGACATTGGACATCCTTGTCTCGTTCCTGAGTTAAGAGGAAATGGCTTTAGTTTTTCACCATTAAGTATAATGTTGGCTGTAGGTTTGTCATATAGAGCCTTTGTTGTACTGAGGAATGTTCCCTGGATTCCTAATCTTTGCAGAAGTGGTGTTGGATCTTGTCAAATCCTTTTTCTGAATCTATTGAGATAACCATGTGGTTCTTGTCCTTGCTCTTTTTGATGTGATGAATTATATTAATTGATTTGTGTATATTGAACCAACTTTGCATGAAATGAATCCTGAAATGAATCCTGTTTGATAGAGTTGTATGATTTTTTGGATGAATTGTTGAAGTCGATTGGCCAAAAGTCTGTTGAGAATTCCTGCATTAATGATCATCCAAGAAATGGGTCTATAGTTATCTTTCTTTGAAGACTCACTGCCTGGTTTTGGGATGAGGGTTATGATGGCTTCATAGAATTAGTTCGGTAGTGAACTTTCTCTTTCAATTTCATTGAAGATTTGGAGGAGTATTGGTGTGAGCTCTTCTTTGAAGGCCTTGTAGAATTCCACTGTAAATCCATCGGGATCTGGGCTTTCCTTAGATGGGAAGACTCTTACTGCTGTTTATATTTCAATGTTGGATATGGGCCTGTTAAGATGGTTTAACTCATCTGGGTTTAGTTTCTGCATGTCAATATTTGCTAGGAAAAGGTCCATTTCTGCCAAGTTCTCAAACTTATTAGCATAAAGTTTTGAGAATATTCCCTTATAATGTTCTGAATCTTGGTTGTTTCTGTGGTGATGTGTCCATTCTCATCTCTGAGTTTATTTATTTGGGTTGTTCTCTTCTTTTTCTGGTAAGATTTGCTAAAGTTCTGTCAATTTTGTTAATTTTATCGATGAATCAACTCTTTCTTTTGTTGATTCTTTCTATGGTATTTTTGGATTCTAATTCTTTAATTCTGATTTAATATAGATCATTTCTTTCCATCTACTGTATTATTCAAGGAGACTCTCAGATGTCTCATTAAATTGTTGATTTCAGATATCTACAAGTTGTTTGTGTTGGAACTCAGGGCTATAAACTTGTCTCTAAGTACTGCCTTTGCTGTGTCCCAGAGTAGGTGGTAATTTGTGTGTTCATCTTTGCTGAATATCATGAATATTTGAATTTCTTTGTAATGTCTTTCATGACCCACTGGTCATTCCACAGTGTGTTTATCAGCCTCCATGTGTTACAGGACTTTCTTCGGTGACTTTTGTTGGTGAGTTCTAATTTTATTCCCTTGTTGTGTGAGAGAATGCAAGGTATAACTTCTATGTTTCTGAATTTGGAAAAGTTTGTTTTGTGACCTAAAGTATCGTCTATTTAGGGAAATGTGCCATGAGCTGCTGAGCAAAACGTGTATTCTGATGCTGCTGGTGAAATATTCCGTAGATGTCTGTTAAATCTAGTTGATCTATGCAGGTGTTTAGATATGCAGTTTCTGTGTTGAGTTTTTGCCGAGTTGTTCTATCTAGTGGGGAAAGTGGTGTGTTAAAGTCCCAAACAATTAATGTCTTTGGATCTATGTCAGATTTGATGGAAAGTAGTGTTTCTTGAAGAAATTTGGGTGCTTGGTTGTTTGGCGAATAGATATTTCAAATTGTAATATTCTCCTGAAGGAGAGATCCCTTAATTAGTATGTAGCAACCTTCCTTATCTCTTCTCACTATTTTTAATTTGAAGTCTATTTTATTTGTTATTAGGATTGCAACTTCCGCCTGTTTATGTGGGCCATTTGCTTGGTAGATTTTGTTCCAGCCTTTCACTTTGAAAATGTGTTTGTTTTTATGGGCAATATGAGACTCCTGAAGGCAGCAGATAGAAGGATCTTGATTCTTAATCCAACTTGACAGTCTATGTCGCTTAATTGGAGAGTCAATCCGTTAAAGTTGAGAGTTAGAATTGAGAGCTGTTTGGGAGTTCCTGCCATTTTATGCCCCTTCTTGGGGGCTGCAGCAACTGGGTTCTTCCTATGGTTCTTGGATTCTCAGTTTGAGTGCGGTTTCTTTGCCTTTATTGTGGTCTTGTTGATTTTCTATGTGTAATACATCGTTAAGTGTCATTTATAAGGCTGGTTTGGTGTATATATATTGTTTCAGTTGTTCTTTGGTATGGAAGGTTTTTATTTGGCCTTCGGTTATGAAGGAGAGTATAGCTGGGTACAGTATAATTGGATGATAATTGTTTGTCTTTAGGGCATGGCAGCTCTTCTTGCTGTAATTTTCTCCACTGAGATATCTGAGGTTATTCTAATTGGTTTCCTTTTGTAAGTGGTTGATCTTTTCTCCTTGACTGCTTTAAGGATTTTTTCCTTGGAATTGATGCTGTGGGGATTATAATGTCACGGTGGGATATCCTGTCATGGTCTGGTCTATTTGGGGTTCTAAAAGCTTCTTGAATCTGAATAGGTCTATCTTTTTGCATTTTTGAGAATTCTCTGCTTGGAAAATGTTAACCAAATTTCCTAGACCATTAACTTCTGACTCTAGGTGCTCCTCTACACCCATTATCCTCAGATTAGACATTCTGAGGGTGTCTTCCAAATGTTGAATAGATCTAGCATATTTCTTGGCTTTGTCTTGGATTGTTGTATGTTCTTTCTGTATAATAACCTCGCTCTTCAATCCCTCATATTCGATCTTCTACATGGTCTTCCATGCTCTCAAGACTTTCCACTTTGTTTTTTTCTTTTCCATCTATTTGGTCAGCTTTGATGACTTCAAATTCTTTGTTGGAGCTTTGTTTTAGATCTTATATGAACTTCATTACTTCCTTAATTTGGTGTTGTGTTTATTCTCAAATCACTTAGTTGATCGGTTATGGTTTCCTTGGACTCCCATTCCTTCTGTTAGGCTCCATTCAACATTCCCTTTCCGGTCTCCCTGACTTCTTTCAGCTGTCTTTTATTGGATTCCATGAATCGATTTTTGTGCTAGACACTATTTTAAGGCACGCATAAACCAAAGTCCTGTAGTTGCACAGTCAAAAGTCTGGGCATTTTGTCAGTATCAACTTCTGGGCCTTTGTCAGTATCAAAGATGGAGCTCTCTGGTGGTGGGGGAGGGGCCACCTTCCCTCCTCTGCTTTCTGAGAAGGAGTGAGGATGTCAGGGTTCTATTCATGCCAGAAGCTTGGTGACTGGGCACTCTATGGTCTGTGATATGCAGCATGAATATATCTGTTCCTTGTCAGTTCTTCCTGGTGTTGAGTAGAATACGCACACTGTGTCTGGCATCTTTTTGACTGGACTCTCTCTGTAGGCATGGTGACTCTGGCTGCTGATTCTCAGATCTGTTTCCTTGCCTGGATATTCCATCTCTGGCCAAACTCTCTGTACTGTGATGGCACACGGGGTGTGATTCTCTATCCTAGGACTGTTGACTGGAACACTAAAACTGTTGTCTACATGAAAGCTTGTTTAGCCTAGACCTTCTGCCATCTTCATCTGAATTCTAGATTATGACTTTTTATACTCTAACTTGGGACAATGATCTGCTGTCAGTTACTTTCCTCTCTTCTCCTTCTTTTGCCCTTCCACTTACATAATTTTTATTTAAAGAAACATATTTGAGCTTGTATTTCTAAATTCTTTAAAATTATCTGAATTTCTTCATACTTCTGGCAGACTCCTATATCTTTCTCAAGGGAATATTTTGTCACTACCATTTTTATCCTATATGATATTAGATATCTTCCTGCCTAATTCAGTGCAAGATATAAATTACACTCATTTAGATATTCCAACACTTGTACCACCATAAAATCCTTTCTTACGAAGAAATAATGATTTTAGTATTTCTGGGGAGGTGTCACCTGTCATTTTTGAATGACCCTAAATGATACTTACATGCAAACATTTTCAAACCAATATGCCATTCAGTAGATGAACGAATCAACAAAATGTGATATATATATACGTATATATATGTATATATATGTATATATATATCACATTTTGTTTATATATATATATATATATATATATATATATATATATATGTGTGTGTGTGTGTGTGGTTGAATTCTATGCTTCCAATTCAAAAGGAAATGGAAAGATTTTTTAAAATCCTGCTAAATAAATTAAGCCAGACCCAAAGAAACAGATTCCATAGTTTCCCTGATTTGTAATAATAGGATATGTATAGAATAACACTAGCAGATGAGCAGAATGGCTCAAAAGCTTTGCATATAGGACAATACAAGATCATGTTGAGCAAAATAAACATCTAGATATGGAAATAGAGGTTTTTCTTTGTGGGTGTTTTTTTTTTAATGTACTATGTGATTTCTTTTTTCTTTTGTGTTTTCCCCTATAGTTTATCCCCTGCTGTATTTGATTTCAGTACTGTGTGTATTGCACATGCATTTATCTTAATTTGAGAAGGCAAGATGAACAACAAATTGGAGAGACAAAGGACAAAGGGCAAACCAATGCAATAGCAATACTCACAAGACAACATGTTGGAAATTTACATTACAACTTGTGAGGGGTTTGGGGGGAAAGGAAAAGTGTGAGAAAAATGAGGTAGTGGGTAAAATTTCGACATGTTATGTATTCACTACCTTACAATTAATGCAACCCCTGTATATATCACCTTAAAAATAAAATTAAACAAAAATAAGTTAAATAAAGTATAATTTCACTGTATTGCTATAGTAAATATTATCCTATGTGCATTACCTTTTAAAAAATGAACACTATTTGGCATCTAATTTGAATTAATTACACCTTTCTTTATCAGAGGTTCATCAACTTGAATGTTATCTAAATATACAATATTTTCACAATATATCTATCATAATTTTCAAAAAAATTATAAGTTAATATTGTCCCATAGTAAAACAGAAAACTGTTTAATTCTCTGGAAACTCCTAACTTTTAAAACTGAATAATTGTTAAAAGGACAGAATATATGTGTTCTTCAAAGTTCTTACAAATACTAACTACTCATTTTCAAATTCTGAACATTCCATATCAGAGATATTCAAAACAGTACTTGTTTGTATGATATTTAATTCTGCAATAACTGCAGTTTCTAATGGGGTGCTACATATTGAGAAATCAACAGAAAAAAATAGCCACATTCTGGTGGAGGATATAACTACGAAGTATGTATAATAATTAATTCCTCAAGAGTAAACTTTTGTTCATCAGAGTAAGCTATTATTTCTGTGATCATCAATCCCAAGCTTTTATGCCATAAAGTCTTCGTAGCCCAACAGTTTCCAATTTGTATGGTGCACCTTAAAATTCCCTTAATTCACATCATGAATAGCTTATCACTATTGTGAAAAAATACTACACTTGTGCTAATATGATGCCTTTCCTATTGTGGAAAGTACACTACACTAAACTTTGCTGCAACATTTTTCTGAGTTCTAGAAATCAGAGCACTTGCAAATATTATTTATATTTTTATCTATCATAGATATTCAGGAGGCTAAGATCAGAAGATTATGGTTCAAAGCCCACCCAGTCAGGAAGATTCCTTAGATTCTTATCTCCAATAAACTTCTCAGGAAAAGCCAGACTCAAGTGGCACTGAGGTTGAAGTTGTAGGGCATGAGCCTTGAGCAAAAACTGGCTCACAGAGAGTGGCCAGGCCCAGAGTTCAAACCTGAGGACAAACCAAAAAATAAAACCAACTCCAACCTCGCATTTTTCTCATTGTATACAGAGGCATGTAATTAAGGAAATTTCTTCCTGTATTACAAATAGATAGAAGAACCAAGACCTCACACAATTAATGTCTTCATACCATGTTACACCAAAGCCTCAAAAAATTGCTTGTTCTAAATTAATAAATTAATATCATCCATTTGTTGGCAACTCTGTGCAGATTATTCACACTATCTCATTTTATACATGAACTGTTGGAATTATCAATTAACTAAGTTCTAATTATACCTCGCTTGAAAGAATATTTTAAGCAAATAAAATGCCTGATTCATGTGTGAATTTGTCAATTAAAACCTCTACTTAAAAAGAATTTTGTAGTATTCTATAGAATATGAAATTAGAAACAAAACCAAAATATTTATTTTAAATATAAATTCTAATTTAGCAAGGTCTACAAAGTCCTACATTAGATGAACTTTGTATTTTTCCATGCTTAAACTTTTGTAATCCTTCATTATTTCTTTGAAATCCAACAGAATGATGCTTATTTTTTCAAATTTTTGATTGGGAAAAATGAGCCATTTTGCATGTAGGAATGTTGTGTAATGCAGAGAGCATTTAAAATACAACTGAGGATTATATATGAGTTGCATTTCAATAGGAAACTTGCCTTCTCAAAACATAGTGACAAAATTAGCCCAAACTTCCAACTGTGTATTCCTTTCTTGTTTTTTGGTTTGTTTCATTGAGACAAAATTATACTACCTGGTCCAGGGAAGGTATCACTATGTAATCCCACTCTCTAATCTCCTGTCTTAGCTTGAGTGCTAGAATTCCAGGCTTGTATCAAATTGCCCTGCCATAGTTTGATGGTTTTTTTAATCTAGATACAGACTAGAAATTCTGAACTTCTCCTATGATCTTATTCATTAGACTGACTGTTCAAGTTGTTTATGTTCTACTTTCAAAGATGTTCTATCATTTCACACAGGATATGAACATTTTGAGATGCACCTGCAGGGGTCTCTGATTCATTCTTCCAGGGATCCAATCCCTTTAATAATGATTACTTGACTTTCTTTTTATCTCTGGTCCCTAGGTATGTAATATTATCAAACTTTGAATAACTTTCACTTGAGGACTTTCTAATATTAAAAATTATCACTTGATCTAGTCTTACTCAGGATATATTTTCTATTGTTTTCTAACATTTCTCCATATTCTGAGAGTTGTTTTATTTGTACAGGTGTGTTTGCACATATATGTGCCTCTGTGTGTATGTGTATGTTTGTATGTGTGTATGCAAAAGCCTCAGCAACCTCATTCAGCAATCTTGCTCATGACTAGTATTCCATCACTTGAGTTCACGCCTATAATTCTAGGTATTCAGGAGGCTGAGATCTGAGGATTGCAGTTCAAATCCTGTATGAGTAGGAAAGAAATGTTCTGAGGCACTTATCTCCAATTAACCACCAGAAAACTGGAGAGCGCTGTGGCTCAAGAGGTAGAACACTAGTCTTGAGGTGAAGAGTGGAGAGATATTTCCCAGGCTGAGTTCAAACCCTGTCTCAACCATCAAAAAAAAAAAAAAAAGAAAGAAAGAAAAAAGATAAAAGAAAGAAAAAGAAATGAGATCTTGGCCACCAGTTCATTGCCAGTATAATTCCTGCTTTCTCACCATGGACTTTTTTTCCAGTTAAGTCCATGCTCTTATATCTAACTTGCTTTGGAACCAGAATTATTCTTCAATTGTACATTTTACAAATTTGCATGATTAGCAACCATGATTTAGAGGTAGAAGTTGAAAGAGAGTGGCCTCATCGTTCATGTTCCTCTTAGTATTAATTATTTCTCTATGTCACTCCCATAGATGTACATAATGGCCTTGGCTTTATTGGTTCAATGTTGTCTTATTTGCAGGGTCTTCTATAGTATATTGAACCATTATACTTAAACACAGAACTTTCCTTTCTCTTATTATTCCTATTGTTTCTTCTACTGTTAACTTGTGTACACTTGGGAAATAATTCACAACACACACACAAATTAACTTTTCTGAGAATCTTCTCCAAGTTAAATTTAATTTAAGAGCACTTACGGAATTTGAAGTTAATGTACTCATGGATAATGGTTTCTTTTATGTTTTTATAGTAAAAAATAATGTACAGAGGGCTTAGAGTTACATAAGTAAGGTAATGAGTACATTTCTCATTGTTACATCCTCTTTTGTTTTTCCTGTGTTATCCATTCCCTCCCCATCTGCCCAATTCCCCCTCCCCTCCACAAGTTGTAAAATTCGTTTTCTACATAGTGTCTTGTTCATATCATTGTTACAATAGTTCATCCTGAATCTTTGTTTCAGCATTTTGTTGTTTCAATTCCCCTTCCCACACTAGAAAAATGTATATGCAAGATGCAGGGCACCAACATCATATTCAGTGAAAACAGGAGTTATATCATGCGGGAAGAACATGGAGGAGAAACGAAAAAAATCACATAGTACATTTTAGATACATTAAAAACAATTTCAATAAAGAATAAAACAAGTTGTGTCCCTATCTTCATTTTTCTTAACATTATCTTATATGGCCATATGTACATGAATAATGTTTTTAAATTTTATATTTTGTATTTACTAAGTTGTCTCTGAAAGGCGTGTTACCTCATGTCCAAAGATGTATTTGTGCTAGTTCTATGAAGCCTGAAAACATTCATTTTACCTGAAGAGGGTACCTATCTTCAATTTTTTTAGCTCCCTTATCAAAGATTAGATGGCTATAGGTTTGTAGGTTCATTTCTGGGTTTTCAATTCTATTCCAGTGGTCCTGAGGTCGGTTCTTGGAGATTCCTCAAAAGACTCCACATAGAGCTCCCCTAAGACCCAGCAATCCCACTTTTGGGCATTAACCCAAATGTTCACAAACAAGGCCACATTAGAGGTACCAGCACGACTATGTTTATTGCAGCCTTATTTACCATAGCTAAGGTATGGAACCAACCCAGATGCCCCTCAGTAGATGAATGGATCAAGAAAATGTGGTATATATACACAATGGAATCCTATGCCTCCATCAGAAAGAATGACATTGCCACATTTGTTAGGAACTGGAAAGACTTGGAAAAATTATATTAATTGAAGTAAGCCACGCCCAAAGAAACATAGGTCCCATGGTTTTCCTTATTTCCAATAACTAGTATATGTCTGAGTCAAACAGAAAAGGTCAGATAAGTTGATGTTAGGGAAATGAACCCTAAGAAATGTATTCGAATGTTTTTTGTTCTTTCATGTGACTTTTTCTAACACATTTATAAGATGATTTCCTTGTTGCTTTTTATGTCCCTTCCCCACGGGATAACAATAACCCCTGATTTCACTGTATTTGATGTCGGTATAATTTCTGGAGGGGAACGGAAAAAAAATCAAATCATTTAAATAGGGATACAGGTGGACCCATTGCAGCAATGAGATGTACAACTCGTTATTTCAAAAACGAACTTTACAACTTTGTTGTTGGGGGGAGGAGGATTGGATGGAGAGGAGAGGAGAGGATGGGAAGGGGAAACCAAGGAGTAGGCAACATTGCTTGATAAAAAATGTACTCATTCCAGATCTTAGCTATGGTAAATAATGCTGCAATAAACATAGTTATGCTCGTAGCTTTAGTGTGGTCTTGTTTGTAAACATTTGGGTAAATGCCCAAAAGTGGCACTCCACATCCCCTCCAGCATCTGTTGTTATTAGAGTTCTTGATTATACCCATTCTAACTGGGGTGAGGTAATATCTCAATGTTGTTTTGATTTGCATTTCTTTTATGTCTAGGGATTGGAAGGGGAAACCAAGGAGTAGGCTACAATGCTTGATAAAAACTGTACTCATTATCTTGCACATGTAATTGTAACCACTCTGTTCAGTATTTTCACTGTAAAAAATATATATTCATTGTTAGAAAAAAAAGAATCCAAGCTTGAAGAAACTGTCCCTGTCTTTTTTCGAGTGTGTTCTTTATTCATATAAAAACTTCTTCTTGAAAGTATTTCAAAAGGAAACAATGTGCCATTTGAAGGCCAGCATAGAACAAAAGGAAATAAACATTGTTTTAAAAGTTTTCTTTTGCAAGGAAACAAAGATTTGGAGGTTTTAATTTGTCTTATGCATGGATATTTCACTATTGAGATGATTCTGTTGTTGCAGGAGTCACTTATTAATTCCTTTAGTCTTGTCCTGAATTCTCCAGCACAATTAGTATTCCAAAAAAGCAGGATCCAGTGAGTATGATCAGCAAAAGGAGCCTGTTCTCAAGCCAGTGCTTTATGGATGGTCCCAAAGAAATATGTGCGTTTTTTTTCTTGTTTGTTTGTTTAGTTTGTCCTGGTTCTGGAGCTTGAACTCAGAGTCTGGACCATGTCCCTGAACAAATGTCTTCCCTGGCCAACTTCCCCCAAAGCTAGGACTCTACTACTTGAGCCAAACTCCACTTTTGGCGTTTTTGGTGTTTGGTTACAGATAAGAATGTGACAGACTTTCGTGCCTAGGTTGGCTTTGAACTGAGAAAGTAAGAAAGCCAAGTGACATCAACTGTATCAAGATTTCTGTTTTGAACCAAGAAATACTAGACAAAGTTTATTATAAAGCTAATATTTGACAATTTTTAAAAGAAAAGAATATGTCTAACAAAGAATCCATAACTTAAATAACTCCACAAATGTAGGTGCACTGAATCATTTTGGACGCATTTTTTATCTGCTTGGGAAGATAACTATTGACTTCATAGATTCCTTTTGGGGAAACTTAGTCATATTTGCCTGTTGTCACTGGCTTTGTACACATGCATGCTGTACATGCTTCTAAGGGCCCTACATAAGGAAGTCTTGAAATTCTCAACAATATTTAAATAAGATGCTCCAGCCTAAGGTTAAGATGTTAGGTGTGGACATTTATCAACACTCCTGATTCAGACTCTACTTGATATAATTTTTAATCAATATTTTGTTTTTAGTTTTGTTCTTTGTAAATTCACATGCACCTATGAAAAATTGTGTGGCCATCCCAATGATATTCTCAAAGTACCTCTTAATCATGACTCACAAAAAGTTGTATTATATTACGACAAGGAAAAATGCTATAAATAAAGCAAACAATAATTAAATATTAATGATTACTAAAATAAAAAACAAAACAATTACCAGGGTTTTCAGTATTTGAAGTGTATATAGTAGAGTTTACTATTTTCTCATATTCCTGTACATTTAAAACTGGATAAAGCTATAAGTAGCCTTTAAATTTACTCACTAAGATTACTATTTATAGTTCATCTCATCATTTGTATGTGGATTATATCATTATTTGTTCATCACTAACATATAACGTAAAGGAGCCCTGAAGATTTAACAGAAACTGTGTACTTAAAATCTTAACTTAAAATCTTAACTGCTTCTTTACACAGTCTTTGCAATTTCTCATTAGTAAAGTTTCTATAAAATCTGAAATGTCCATACTTACTAGTACATGCTACCAGAAATATTATATACTTTATCAAAAATTTTTATGACCTGCCAAACAGTCTTAATTTTGCCATATATAAGCAAATCCCAAAATTAAACATATTTAAAACTTTAAAACCTTTAACAAACCTTAACATTTGCTGCAATGATCATTATGACAAGTGCCTTTTGTAGAATAATTGAATTCTTCCTCCTACAAATCTCATGAACAACAAATATCTGGAATTATATTGTTTTTGATATGTCAATCTTGACTTTATTCTTAAATGTGTGCTTATGTAAGAAACACATGGTTATAAAATTTCACAATACTTTTGAACTTATTTTTGTTGAATTGTCTAGTTTAAGAAAATCAATTACTCTTTATAAAAATGTTTTGTGCTCAATTTGGCTGCACACACACTAAAATTGGAACATACAGAGAAGATTAGCATGGTCCCTGCACAAGGATGATACACAAATTAGTGAATCGTTCCATATTTTTACAACAACAGATGCTGGAAGGGATATGGCCAGAAGGGAGCCTACTGCATTCTTGGTGGGAGTGTAAACTTGGTCATGCACTTTGGAAAGCAGTTTGGAGGTTCCTCAAAAACCTCCACATAGAGCTCCCTATTATACAGCAATCCCACTTTTGGGCATTCTCCCAAATGATCACAAACCAGTCCATACTAAAACTACCACCACAACAATGTTTATTGTAGCATTATTTTCCATAGCTAAGATATGGAACCAACCCTGATGCTGCTCAGTAGAAGAATGGATCAAGAAAATGTTCTCTCTCTCTCTCTCTCTCTTTCTCTCTCTCTCTCTCTCTCTCTCTCTCTCTCTCTCTCTCTCTCTCTCTCTCTCTCTCTTTCTCTCTCTCTGTGTGTTTGTGTGTGTGTGTGTGTGTGTGTGTGTGTGTGTGAATGTACACTTACACAACCACTTTGGAAAGCAGTCAGGTGAGTCCTCAGAAAGATAAATATTGACCTTCCTTATGGCCCACTCATACCACTTCTAGGCATCTATCCTGAACAACAGGTACCAATATTCAATGACAAATGCACTTCCATGTTTATTGCAGCACTGTTCACAATAGCCAGGATATGAAAACAACCCATATGTCCCACCAGAGATGAATGGATCAAAAAACTGTGGTAACTATACACAACGGAATATTTTCCAGCCATTAGAAAAGACAAAATAATGGCATTAGTAGGGAAATCAATCAAGCTACAGGAAATCATGTTGAGCGAGGTGAGCCAAAATCAAAGAGACAAATGGCACATGGTCTCCGTGATAAGCGGATGTTAAATCCAAAATGTAAGGTGATATGACAAAATTAACAACACTTAAGAAACCAAGAACTTCCACTCATCTGGTCGAATCACTACTAAATAACCCCATTCTGCTGATCATATGTGCACACTGAAGGGAAACCAGGAGGATGACACAGAACTAGAGGGAATCAGGGAAAAACATACAACAGTGGGATCCATCAGCTGCACTGGACATTGACCAAAATGAACTAAGCAACTCAATGTCACTGGAGGGAGGGAGGGAACAAGTGGGAAAGAGGGAACAGCTGACGCTTATGCAATACAAAAGAAATATACATATTTCAAAACAAAAATGTTTACATATGGAAGAAATAACTCTATTGCAAAGCTCATAGAATTCATAAATGTTGTAGACCATAATAGACAATTTGCTCCATCGAAGTTAGAATGTGTTTGTGACTTAAACTAAGCATCACTATCCCACAATATTGTGAAATTTGGGAAATTATGTAACCACTTAATCACAATAAAAACATTTGAAAAAATGATGAAGGTGGAAAACATATATATATATATATATATATATATATATATATATATATATATTAATTCTATGCCTCCATCAGAAAGAATGACAACGCTCAATTTGTTAGGAAATGGAAAGATTTGGAAAAAAATTATATTAACTGATGTAAGCCAAGTCCAAAGAAACATAGGTCCCATTGAATCCCTTATTTGCAATAACTAGTATATGTCTGGGATAAGCAGAAAAGTTGAAAGCCTATGTGTATATGACTAGATAAGTTGATGTTAACCTAAATAACCCCCAAGATAGAGACACAAGTGGTTTTTTTTCTTTATTGCTGTTGTTTCTCACGTATTTATAATGTACGATGTGATTGTTTTTCTTTTTTATACGTTCCTCCCCAACAATATAACCCTGTTTTCACTTTATTTGATGTTGGTGCACTGCACCTTGAATGTACACTTCTCTATTTTGGGGAGGGAAAGGGAAAAAACAACATGCTTAAATAGGAATACAGTTTGACCCATTGTATAACAATAGATGCACAAGACATTATTTTGAAAAACGAACTTTACTATTTAGGCTAGGGACATTTGGTGGGGCTTTGGGGTATGAGGAGTGTACTTGTGGAGGTGTAAAGGGAAGGAATGGTGGGGGAAAAACAAAGGAGGAGGTAACAATGCTTGATAGGAAATGTACTTATTACTTTGCTCATATAACTATAACCCCTCTGTACAGTATTTTTACAACAAAAATGTATAAAAATGTTTTGAGATGGAAGAGTTTATGAAGCCCATTTTACCCATATAATATCGTTAACAAAGAAATTAATGCAAAACACTGATATTTTGAAAAAGTGAGTGTGTGTGCATTCCTGCGTGTTGGCATGCTCAGAGTTTGAAATCAGGGCTTCAACATCTTGCTACGTCTTTCTCTCTAGATTGGTGAGTTACTATATGAGCTACATCTCCATTCCTGGCCCTTTGCTATTTCGTTAAAATTTTGAAAAATAATCTCATGAATTTAGTTTGTCCTGTTGACTTCCAAATATTATCCACAGATCTCAGGCTCCTTAATAGGTATCCCGAGTAGTTAAGATTATAGGTGTGACAAACCAGTACCAGGCTTTCAGAATAATTTTAAAAGTAGAAGAAAATTTGCTTCACAGAGGCCTGTTTTATCATCTCCTTGTCTTAAAGCATTTTGCAGTGATTATATGTGAAATTTTTCATTCTTGAATTATTAAAATACAGTAAGTGATGATATTTAAAAGATTTATTACTTTTTAAAAATGATACTGAAACTATGGGACAGAAGAAATTTGCCTCTCTTTGGACCATAATTTATAAGCTCAGCTCTGTGCATGATAACCCAATGTCACCAACACAGTCTGTGTTGAAGACAAAATGTAACAGAAAACAATTACCATGGGCAATAATTGCTATGCTATTATTTCTTGGACAGTATGAATATTGAATTGAGAGTATCAGAGAATTTATCTACCTTTTGTGTATTGCTGGAAGACTTTTGGAAAATTTGACTCATTTTCTTCCTCACTGTGTGTCTTGGGCCATGCACTTAGTGCCTTTAATTACAATTTTTCCCAACACTAAAATGGTAATAACATTAGCATTATAGCAAATGTTATCTTAAGAATTAAGGGTCCTTAGAATGATGAACTCTTTTCTCATTCTTTTAGAGGCATTATCAGATGAGAGGAACTGTATTTTTTTGTTTGCTTACTTCCATTTATTCTTGAATTTGAAATCTGAACTTCTTAAGACTGAAATAAACCAAAATTAGACACGCAGGCTTTGGAAAGAGCAATCAATGTAAAATAAATAAAATACATATAGATATGTAAAAGATCTAACTAAATTGTTATATAGTCTTAAGCATAAACAGAAAATGATTTAAGCAATATCATGTTATTGAAAATTGAAAAATATTAGGAGTTGCTTAAGTTTTTCCTTTTTACTACCTTGAATTAATTATTTTTGTATAGAGAGATTAAAGATGAGATTAACAAGAAACTTGAATAAAAATGGACAAAAGTTCGAATAGACATGTTTTCCATAAACCCCTCTATATCACCAGTGGGTTTACACAGTTGTGTTTAATACAACTTCTGTGCTGGCTTAATGCTGTGAGAAGAAGTCATTAGAGAAATCTAATTCAAAATTACTATGATACTACTTTATAACTATTATAACTCTTATCAAAAAAAATCAAAGGAACCAGGTGTGGTGGTAAAAGTTTGTAATTCCAAGAATTTAGGAGGTAAGATTTCGGTCTTAAGCCAGTCTAGAGTACTGAAGATAGTAAAAACTTGCCCTTTATTACCTTTTGAATAAAATGTAATCATGTTGGTAAGAGTGTGAAGAAAAGGAAATTTTCTACACTCTTGGTCAAAATCCAGGTTAGTATTTTCCTTGTAGAAAGTAGTATGCAGTTTTCTAAAGAAATCATACTTGAAATATCATCTGACCCACCAATCATGTGATTATTTCTCTCTGGGTAATTCATAAATATATCTGTAGTTCATTGTTATTCACATTATTCAGAACAACAGCCAAGATGTAAATCGAAGTTCAGTGTTCAACGACACTAATAAAGCAACTGTGGTACATACACAAATATCTTTTTCTGTTTCATCCTTAAAATAACAAGAGACTGCTCCCATTAGCCACAACTTACAATGACCTGTAAGATGTATTCAAAATGAAGAAAAATGTTATGTTCTGATCTTTGTAAACACACACACACACACACACACACACACACACACATACACACAAACCATCCTCAAACATTGACAGAATTTTTTTGTAAAGTAAAGCATTTAGTTCGGGCATCTGGTTCACAATGCATAAGATACTAGATATACATTATGACCAGGTATAGAGTTGTAATGTACAACATGAGGATACAGGGGACAACATTGGCCTTACATAAGAATGAAGCTAAGTAAGTAGGAGTTGTTCTTCCTAGTAGTGGTTACTCTTTTAGTTGTTCTTCCTTCAATAATGGATAAGATGAATGTAATTCTTTAAGTATACCTGCCTATTTGCAGAAATAATAACAAAAATATAGCAATAATGTTGCATGCTCAACATAGAACAAAATGTCAAATTAAAATACATGAGATTATCATTCATGTAAACTAATTCTTACAAATGAAACCATGGGACCTATGTGTCTTTAAGTCTGGCTTACTTCACTAATATGATTTTTTCCAAGATCTTCCATTTCCTTACAAATGAGGTGGTCACATTTTTTGTGATTGAAGCATAGTTTTCCATGTGTGTTTATCTGTGTGTGTGTGGGGGGGAGTGTGTGTGTCATTTTTCGTAAATATGACTGTGATACACAGTAGTAGCTTTACTGTGGCCTTGTTTGTGATCACCTGGTTATATGCCCAGAAGTGGGATTACTGGGTAATAGGGGAGCATTATTGTGTACATCAAGGATAATCTTAGTAGATGAGCAGAATAGTTCAATAGCTATGTACATATGATTGTATAAGGTGATTCTAAGTGAAATGAACTCCAAGACATGTTCTTTGTTGTTGTTCTTAATGTACTGTGATTTCTTTTTATGTTTTTGTGTTTTCCCCACCTATGGTTTATCCCCTGTAGTCACTGTATTTGATTTTGATACCCTGGGTATTTTAAATATGTTGATCTGAACTAGGGAAGGAAAAGAAAAAAAAAACAAAATGGTGAGACAAAGGACAAAGGGAGAACCTATGCAACAGTGGTATTCACAAGTCAATATGTTGTAAATAATCTTGGGGGGGGGCGTTGGAGTGAAGAGAGAGAAAAATAGGGGAAAGGTTAACAAGTTAGAAAAGAAATAAATTAATTACCTTACTTATGTAACTATATCCCATCTGTACATTACCTTGACAATAAAATTTAAATAAAAAATAAAATAAAATATATGAGAGCAGCATACAGGAGATGGGAGTGGGGGAAATACTGTAGTATCATAGAGTAGAACAGCTGGGGAGAGCAGCAATTTGACTTTAATGTAGGAAGTAATAAACTAGCATACAGATTTTCAGCCTCATGTCGGTCATTAAAAAGGGAAAACAAAATGCACAATCAGCAAACCAATTGAGATAAAATAGAAAACTAAACAATTAAGATAAAGAGATGACTTGGATCAAGAATAACAAATGACACAATTAGGAAATAAATAACAAGCTGCTGGGCTGGGAAGCTGGCTTAGTGCTAGAATGCTTGCCTTGTATGCCTGAGGCCCTGAGTTCGATTCCTCAGCACCACATAAGCAAAAAGAAAAAAGTTGGAAGTGGTGCTGGGTCTCAAGTTGTAGAGCGCTAGCCTTGAGCTGAAATGCTGAGGTACAGCGCCCAGGCTCAGAGTTCAGGCGCCACGATTGGACCCAAAAAATAAAATTAAAAAAAATAACAAGCTGCTAAGTTTAAAAATGATCACCCTTAATTTTATTGACTTGTTTACATCACAATTTGTTAGAAGTATAATTCAAATCACAGTTTAATAGTATATTGTTTTAATAATAGTTTACTTATTATTGATTTCTTAACATTGAATGGTTAATATATAATTTTAATTTCATTAGCTATAGAAAAGAAGAAAGTGAAAATAATTTTAATAATATATTTAATGAATTGTAAAATTGAGAAGCATTAAATTTGAACAAATAACAAATCATTGCTTCATTTCTGTGAGTTAATGTAATAATTCAAAGTGTATTCTACACTTAGCAATCATCTTAACATCAAATAATAAATTATTACACATGACGCTTGGTATTATTTGGAAGGGTTCAGCACTGTGGTAAAATTCACACCACATAGTACACGAGGGTATGATCCCTCTCATATAGCTATAATTGTGGAAATTTGATTTTTACATGCATGTTAAATTCTTGTCTAGGTGACATCTATAAAATTATTTAAAATTATATACACGAGGACTATTTCAGATGATAATTCAAAGTGATATTCATTAATTAAATTTTTATTATTTCATACCAAATAAATATTTACAGAGAGACTGAATTTTTCTGTAGATGATGGTTTATGTGTGCCAGATTATATGTATTAAAGCTTAATTTATATTCCTGACATTGTTTCTAGAGTTGAATTTATTTGTCCATTACGGGTTAAGTGTATTATATTGGATATATGAAAGTAAACTGAATGTTTATTCCATTAATCCTTTGTCTAATCCCAATATGAATTATCCATGTGTTTGAAGTAATGAAAATAACAACAGATAAAAGCAAGATAAATCAGTCTGTAGTAGACAAGTATTTACCCCGTATTTACAGAATATTCTTTTTATTTGGGGGGGGGGAGTCCGGTCGTGGGGCCTGAACTCTGGGCCTGGGCACTGTCCCTCAACTCTTCAGCTCAAGTCTAGTGCTCTACCACTTGAACCACAGCACCACCTCTGGCTTTTTTCTTTTTGCTTATGTGGTGCTGAGGAATCGAACCCAGGGCCTCAGGCATGCAAGGCAAGTACTCTACCACTGAGCCATCTTCCCAGCCCTACAGAATATTCTTGGGAATATGTGCTCCAGGCTGGCCACAACTGAAGAATATTATGGTTTGAACTATCATAAGAGACGGAAGGAAGGCGAACATTCCTTCCAAAAGTCTAATCCCAGGAATGTGATCTGCTTTATGGTGCCTACTTAGAAATGAATATTTTTCACAGTCAACTTAGAAAAGCCATCTTGATAGACGACTTCTGTAAGTGGTTACAAAGCATTATTGATGGATTTGCAAGGATGCCTGATTGCCTCATTTTGAGACAATTAACAGGAATTTAGTCAGTTGTTCTTTGTATCGTATGGAGTATTACTCATTGACTCTAGGCCAGGTTATCACAGGGGCCCAGAGAAACTACTACCTTGAATAGTAATCCTAGATATCTAAAACAAAATACACACACACACACACACACACACACACACACACACACACACACACACACACACACACACACACACACACACACACACTCCAGTAAGCACAGCCAGGCAGGATTGCTATCACAGCCTAAAAGAAGTCAGGCAAAAAACAGAAGCTGAGAATCATTTAGCTGATAACTAATATCTTTTTTATGAGGCATACTCAAATGAGACTCAACAGAGAGGATCAGAAAGACTGATCAGACTAAAATTGGTCACAGAAAGATTGGAAAGTAGAATTCCTTGTAGTACAAATAAATCATAGAAAGCTTGTGTATGTAAGAACATGACAGAAGAACAAATTCCAGAAATGCACATTTTCTTAGACGTCAGCTTAATCAATTTTCAGTGCAAATCTTTGAATTCTTAAATATTTGACCACATGTGGGAGACGGTTGAAAATAAAGAAAATTTCATCACTCTATTAGGAAGTCCAATATCACATTAGGGAATAATCAAGCACAGATTTGTAATAAAAAGAGAAAACAATTATTCCAAGTAAGGGTTTCATTTCTTCTGATGTAAAAGTTCTTAAATTAGGTGCTAGCAATTACCATACAATTGATCCAGTCCCCCAGCTGAGTTGATATTGACTGCAGTATTCCCACATGAAGGAAAAGAGAAAATTTACAAATGTCTGATGAAATGAGGTGAAGGTGAAGTGTTCTAATAGTAATATCTGAGGTTTAGACACAGGTGAAGAGGTGGATTTTCATTTCTAAAAATCCCCCATTTTTACCTGGTGCTAGTAGCTCAAAGCTGTAATCCTAGCTACTCAGGAAGCTGAGATCTGAGGACTACAGTTCAAAACCAGCCTGGGCAGGATAGAGCCTGAGACTCTTATTTCCATTTAACCATCAGAAAACCAGCAGTGGCACTGTCACTCAAGTGGTAGAGCACTCACCTTGAGTTGAAGAGTTCAGGGACAGTGTCCAAGTCCAGACTTCAGCACCTCTAACAACAACAACAACAAAATCTCCCTTTCATGGACTACCTACATCTATTCCTAACATTCAACAAAGGAGCCATTTTATCACCCACTAACATTTAAGTCCTAATCTAGCTACTGCAAATAGATTGATTTGGTATCTTATATAAAACAGTTCATATTTATGGAAACAAATACCAGCAGTGGTAACATTTTTCTAGTCCTTGAACTCTGGGCCTGAGCCCTGAACACGTTTATGCTGGTAGCTTTCATGTGAGCTTGTTTGTTATTTATTGGATTACTGCCCATGAGGGGAATTACTGAGTCTTAAGGGAGATCTATATTTACTCTTTTCAGGAAACTCCATACTGCCTTCCGCAGTGGTTGAAGGAGATTCAAAGAAATAGAAAGTATTTCCCAACAACAGTGTAATAGAGTTCCAAATTGGCTACATCCATGCCAGAATTTGCTATAGTTAATTTTCTTAGTAATGGCCATTCTAATGGACGAGGTAGAATCTGTCTTGTTTACTTATAGATTTGTAAGCATCTTCTAGCTATCATAAATGAATGAATCCATGAAACCTATATTGCTCTGAGTCTGCATTCCTTTCTCCTTTCTCTTAATATAATTTTCCCAAACCTTTCATTTTCCTTACTACTGGTGAAAAGTCATCTTTCTGATGGGTGAATATAATTCCATTGTGTGTGTGTGTGTGTGTGTGTGTGTGTGTGTGTGTGTGTGAGCGTTTGTGTTGCTAAGATGACTATAGGCCCATGTATTCATTTCTAAGCATTCTGTTTCATCTGTAATTTTGTAATTCCATATTATAGTTGCATTGCTTCTCTTCTACTTTGAAGAATATTGTTGGGATTTTAATGAGTATTGCATTGCCAATTGTTTAGAGGAAGTATTGCAGTTTTCAAAATGTTAATTCTTCCAACCAGGAACATTGAAATACTTTCTATTTCTTTGAATCTCCTTCAATTTCCCTTTTTATATTTTTAAAGTTTTCACATATAGGGCCTTCACAATTTTAGTTAAATTAATTAATTCCTAGTTTTGTTGTTGTTGTATTGTTTTGTTTAGATTTGATTTGATTTTGAGGCTAGTACATATGAGGTTGTTTTTTGGATTTCAGAGTGGATCTTCCCATTGTTGGTAACAGAAAAACTACTGATTCTTGTGGTTTTTATACCCTGCTGCATTGCTGAAGGTTAGCATCACCTTTACTAAATAGAGGGAGGAATCCACAGGGTCCTTTAAATAAAGGATCATTTCAATTGTAAAATCGGATAGTTTTACTCCTTCCCTATTTGGATCTGCTTTATGTTTTTCTCTTGTCTATTGCTCTTGGAAGAAAGTCCACTACCATATTGAAGAGTAGTAGAGAGTGGACATCCTTTTCTCATTCCTCATGTTAATGTCTTCATGCTTCCACCCTTAGGTAAATGCTAATTATCTGTGTCATATACATTCTCAGTTTAATATTGAGGAATGTTCCATGCATTCCTAGGTTCCCAGACCTTTTAATCATAAAGGGGTATTGGAGCTTGTTAAAAGCTAT
Organism: Dipodomys merriami; assembly: GCF_024711535.1. Classification (NCBI taxonomy): domain Eukaryota; kingdom Metazoa; phylum Chordata; class Mammalia; order Rodentia; family Heteromyidae; genus Dipodomys; species Dipodomys merriami. Next base: position 1,391,018 of record NW_027204271.1, on the reverse strand, counting down.
TTCTACATCCCTATTGACGATCATGTGTTTCTTGTCCCTGCTTTTGCGGATGGTTTGTATTATGTTTATTGACAAGAATGTTGACTCAAATCGTATCCAAGATGATTCCTATTTGATCATACCATATGATTTTTTGTTAGTTGCTGAAATTGGTTAGTGAGAATTTTATTAAGAAGTTCTGCATTAATGCTTATCAAAGAGTTTGGTTCATAGTTCTCTTTCTTTGGTGAGTCCCTATGTGATTTGGGGAGGAGACTAATTCTAGCTTCATAGAATGCGTTTGATAATGTGTCTCTCATAGATACTAAATGGATGCATCTTGGTTTTTGATACAACTATCTAATCTATGTCTTCTATTTGGAAATTTATGTCCATTGATATTGAGAGTTAAGACAGAAATATCTGATAAGTCCTGCTGTTATACACCTGTTATTAGGAGCTGTGCCTCATCTATTCTTAATATATTTACCTTGTTCTCTGGTAGGGAGCATTTTATATGACCAGTTCCTCTTCTTCTTGATCTTCTCTATGTAGGATATATTTGATCATATTCTATTCTGATAATTTGGTGGACATACTTTGTTTCAAGTTTTCTTTGTCATGAAATATGTTTATATATCCTTTAAATGTAAAGGAGAGTTTGGCTTGGGACTGTATTCATGGTTGGTAGTTGTTTACCTTTAATGTTTGTCATATATAATGCCAGGCTCTCCTTTTTACCATATCAGTTAAGAAATCTGTATTTATTCTGACTGTATATTCTTTATAAATAATCAATCTTTTCTCTATGGCATCTTTAAGAATCCTTTCCTTGATCTTTAATAATCCTCTAATGGATTATGGTGTGGTGGTGGATTGTTCAGTTCTAGAAGTCTGATTGGTTTCTAAAGGCTTCTCTTCTTTGAATGAGCCTATTTCGTTGGATTTTTGGCCTGTTCTCTGCTAGAATTCTGTAATATGCTTCCCATCCATTTAGTATCTTGCTCTTCTCCTTCTTGATACCTATCTCCCCGAAATTTGATCTTCTAACTGAGTCTTGAAGTTCTGGCAAGATCATTTCTTATTTCTTGGATTTGTTCTAAATGATTATTTCCTCTTTCCTATTAGATCTATTCTGTCTTTGACCCTGAGATTATCTTCTATGTCATCTATTTGCTGTGGAGATTTCTACTTTGTTTTTTATTTCCCTGTCTTCTAATTGGTCATTTTTTAGGGGTTCTGTGTCTTTATTAAAGCTTTGTTTTAGGTCTTGTATGGACTTTCTGGACATTTTTTCTTCGGTTGGGGGAGATGTAAGGATTGTTTTCTTAACTGTGTCTTATGTCATATCTTTTAACTAGGCATCGATTTTTTCTTGGACTCCCTTGTCTTCTCAGAATTTATTTATCTTTCTGTTTGAAGTCTCCATGAATTATTTTGCTAATGACTGGTTGGTCTCATTTTGTTTACAAATTTCCTTGTAGAAGTTTTCTATCTTTCCATTAATCACATTTTCCAGCAGTATCTGTAATACATTTTGATAACTATCTTCTACGTCCTTGATTGTCTATTCTAATGCCTGGTTATTTACTGTATGAATAATACTACTTTGACATTACTTTTTTGTATTTTTTTGATTTTTTTTGTCCATTTGGAGGTTTTCTTTTTGGGGATCTATGATATTAATAGGTGACTCTCTATGTTCTTAGTTAATTTGCAGGGTTTTGGTTTGGCTTCCAGTTGTAATGTGTTTTTCTGGAATTGCATTTTTGTTGAGTCCATTAAGTGTAGGAATAGAAATCTGTTGTGGTGAGATGTTGTGATGTTAATATTTGTGGTTCCAGTGACCATTTAGACTGTCCAGTGGTATGGCAAATTGTCTATGTATATGGATGTGGCTTTCTCTGATGTACACTTCTGTTCCTGTTTTTTTTTTCCATGTTGTCTTTCATTTCCACACTGCACATGTGCTTTTGAATGTGTTGCCCAATGTGTTCCTGGGTGGCACCTTTTCATAGATTTCTCTTTTCTTGTGAATACAGTATAAAACCTTCTTATGAATTGTATGTCTATAATTATATATATATTTATAGCTGCATATCTATAATTATAGCTGATTTCATGTGACCCTCTAGCTGTGGAGAACCTGCTATGACTCTAAATCTCTGCTTTATTAGAGATAGCTAGGATAATGTTCTGTTGTTATTCTGTCATTGTTTTTCCTCTTCCTCAGATTTATTTTTTATATTGTGGATTTTTTCACATAATTTAGGATTTGTGATTGTTGTATCAGGTTATTTTGTTTTCCTGCTTATGCTACTTTGAAATAGTGATTTCAGGCTTTTAAGAAGAAATAGAAACATATGTTATTAAATTGAGAGAAAGAGAAGACTTTTAAACCTATTTACTACAAGTAAATTAATATTAAGCAAAGCTAATGAAAATAATTACTTATTTACTCTTCAGAGGATGACTATAGTACTCTTGGATATCTCGGAGGAAAAGACTTTAGACTCGTTACAATGATGACTTACATTGAAATTACTGGCTAAACGTTCTTCAGAAAGGGAAAAGCGTCATTACTTCCATATTAGTATTATAAAATCATAATAGCTGCATGTTGAATTGTTTTCCCTTTGCTATTTTCAATTCCATTATTCATCCATTATGTATCTAGGGCTTTGAATGACCACTTCCTTAAAATACCTATATTGCTTATATTGTGATGTAAATCTCAGTAATATAAATTTGAATTTATCTGTGAGTCTCATCTTTAGTTACATTCATATGAAATTTATGCAGTCTCAAGCAAGAAACCTGACTTTTTTACTCTATTCTATGCTTTAATCAATAAATCCAGTCTCTTTAGAAATGCGTTCTCAGCTTTTAAATTGCTTCAGTAAACATCATGTGTTTCTAGACTTTTACTGAAGTAAATATAAAGTTTGGAACATGAGGACAACTCCGCTATTATCACTTCAAAGTAAACCCTTGGGAATTATTTTATATATAAAAATAAATAAGTGCAATGCAATGTTTATACATGAATAATATAATGGTTAAGTCAATTAGACACAAGAACTACCATGCAATTCTCAATTAACTTAAAGGCATCAAAATATTGTGTTCATGAATATCACTCATTTTTAAAAAATGACTAGTCAATACAAAGTTTACATTCTATTTGAAATTTACAAGATGAAAATTACACTCAGATTTGCTGTCAATATCCTGTTTCCAGGAATACATCTATTTAGCAAACAAGGAAACAAAAAATAAGGGTTTGTCACATAGAATGAAAAATGTAGAAGCAGACTGTCTTTCCTTAAGATGTTAAGTACCTGCAAATCGTGTGATTTATTCAAAGATACTATACATACTCATAAGAGAATTTGTGATCAGAAGTGATAGGTAAGCAAAGTAACTGGAAAACTGTATGCTTAAATTGAGCTTTCAATAGAGGATGACAAGTTTTCAATAAATGAGCCTATTATTCTGTGTCTCTAACACACATACAGCATTCTACATTTCCCCACATACTCCCATTCTGTTAGCTCAGTTCCTGATCGATATTCTTCTATTTCATGATTTCAATTCCTTCTAAAACAACAAAGTGGGCGTTTTTTTGTCTCGAGATCCAATACATTCTAGTATCTTGGAACAGTAGTATGAATTCACAGAGTTTGACTTGAATGTCAAGTATGAAGATGTTGTATTCAAGGTACTCTTAATTGGCCTGAAGCATACAAAGATACACAGTATACTTAGAACAAGGGACTTGATCTCAGGGAAACATACAAATCCAGGCAAGATCCTGAAGCAAAGAAAAGCAAGGGAGCACAAACATCAGTCAACTATAATTACAAAGGAATGGAACTGATCTCTGATGTGTCTGGGTGGCAACTCTATGTGTTTGTGTGTGGGTGTTTGTGTGTGTGTGTGTGTGTGTGTGTGTGTGTGTGTGTGTGTGTGTGTGTGTGTGTGTGTGAGTAGAGAGAGAGAAAGAGAGACAGACAGAGAGAGAATTTAGTGTGGCTTCCATATTTACAGTCCATAGAGCATTACTTGTTAGGGAAGAGGTGCTCATATTAGAGCTGTGATACTACTGTCATCACTTTACTGCAAACAAACACTTGCTTAATCTCTAATTAAATAGGGAAAATAAACTAATATCTTACATGATTGTTTTGACAATTAATTAGTATATTGAAGGCCAAAGGGAGGAATTGCAGATCAATATAATCTTTTTTTCCTCTCTTCTACATATTACACTGCAATAGATGTGATTTCAGGAGTCTCCTGCCATGTACTTCCAGTTGAATTACTAATATGCTTAATAATATGAAATATGTGATAGAGAAATAGATCAGCCAACAAGCACAAAGAATTTGTGATAAGATTGAGCTTCCAGCAGGGTTGCCACAACTTTTAGGAATGTAATTCCTTCATATGAACTTCAAATTTTGTGGCTTTCCCTGTGTGATTAAATGGCAAGAAAGTACTATAGAAATAAGAATTCTTGTTCAGCCAAGTAGAAAGTACTCATGTTCCCATCCTCACGTTGCAAATTTCCATTCCATATAGACTTTCTGTTAGAGTGCTTTCATTTAATATACTTCAGCAACTCATCCTTCCCTGTGGGAGACAAGAAAAAAGATAATTTTGTTTGTATATTAAATTATGTAAATTAGTATGTACAGGCATGATTTGTATAATTACAGAAGTTTGTAATAAATATAAGGAGGGATCATTTCACAATAAAAATATAATTAAAATCACATAAAAAGTCTAGAAGTCACAGAATTTTGTGCATGAAAACATGCATTAGATTAGTTGCAGAATTTCTATTTTAAGATAAACTTTTTATTGAAGTATAATGCACTTTACCTAAGGATTGAAACATTTTATTGAAAAATATATTTCCTGGAGATATTTTTGCTTCATAATTTTAGGGATACCATTGGACCCATTGTAATAATGAGATATACAAGACGTTATGTCGAAGACGAACTTAAACTTTGGCTGGTAAGGGTGTGGAGATGGGTAAGGATGGAAGGGAAAACAAAGGAAGAGGAAACTGCTTGGTAAGAAATGTACTCATTACTTTGCCCATATAATTGTAACCCCTCTGTATGATATTTTCACAATAAAAAAATTAAGAAGAAAATGATCCCAAAGTAATCATTTTTGTATTATTTTCTTATTTCCATGTGATTTACCTCCAATATAGAAATCTAGATATATATTTTAATTTAATTTCACCAAACATATTATTGAGTATAAGATTCTTATACTCTCTACATTCTTCACACTGAGATCATCAAATATGGTGAGTTTGAAATGATTAGTCTCTGTTTGACCCATGTGAATATTATTTACAATGTGCGTGAAATGTTTAAAAAGTAGTATTTATTTTAGTTGTTCTGAAGAGAGAATAACTGATAAAATCAAAGGCTAAAAAGGATTAGATTTAAAATTTAGAATTCAGGAAATATTTTTGACCACACTGGTTACTGGAGCTTTCACAAAAACCTCATGAGACAATTTATATTGATGAAGGAAAAATCCCAGAGTTTAGACATTTACGAATAGAAAAATCATGTCATTCTGAATATGTAGAGCTACATAACAAACATAGAAAATTTAGCTTTTAAATATCTGAATATACTAATACATTTAATTGCAGGGTAAGTAATTGTTCTGAAAGGAGTTAAAATTGCATTTATTTTGAAAAGTAAACCTAAGTATTCATTTGAATAAAAGACAATGTTTAAAATATCACTCATCCAAGACACAAGATGTACAGTTCATTTTTTTTATGCCTATTATGTTCTCTAAACTTACGACAAATTTTAGATTAGTAAACCTAAATCATTGCTTTGTAGGGAAATAGAAAGATTCTTAAAACTCATGACTATAACTTTTTCTCAAACAATTACTAGGTAACTGTTTTATATTTTTTGTCAGGGAATCTTATTTTTATTCATTAAGTTAAATAATTGGCCAATAACAATATAAATTATGCATGAACAAAGTTTAGAACAAGTATTTCTTACACAGAACATATTATAGTTCTCTTCAAGAACACTGGAAGGCAGTTATTTTATTAATGGTTAGTTATTTTATTTTATTAATGGTTATTAATTTTCAGAAGTGGCAGTTTCGTTATTCTCTTTCCATAATATATTTAAAACATTTGATTATACTCACTCTATTTCCTTTATATTACTCCTTCCTCCAAAGATCTTGTTTTTTACATAAAATTATATCTTTATATATGCACATATAAACTCTTTTGGAAGATTTAAGCTAAACTGCAACTTAATTTTGAAGTAGGCCCTGAGAGGAGACTCGAGCTAGTACAGCTTCTTTACAGACTTTGTTTTTGTTTTAGGGATTTTAGGAAAAAAACCAAAAACATCTAAACAAGGTTAACTGGACCTTGGCTCCAACCAGCTCAGTTCTTAGAATGAGAAGAATGCCCCTAGGTTCCCCTCCCCTTAACAACTTAACCCACCTTCATTGTTCTGTTAAGGACTGACATTTTAAACAGATAGCCAGTAATCAGGCTCATGCTGGCAACATCCTGAGTTTACCATAAACTCCTCCTTTTTCACATGCTTATGTTAACTCCACTAAACTCCTTGCATATGCTTACCTTAAGCTCCACTTTACCATTGAATTCGTGAGTCATTTAAACCAAAAGTGATAGGCTGGTTTAAACAGCCATTATGTGACAATGTGTAACCTCATTGGCCACCTGTGTGTGGTCTGGTATGACTGTGCAATCTTTTGGGTGTGTGACAATCTCATTGGTTGCCTACATGACCAGGTTGTGATTTTTGCCTTTAAAAACCTAAGTATGTGGGCCGCTGGGGGTCGCAGTATCAGCTCCTGAGCCTGTGCTGCAGCCCTGGCCGGTCAGTGTAGGAACCTTCTCAATAAAGTTGCTTCTTTAATAACAACTTTGTGGTGGTGGGCTCTGTCACTCCGGACGACTAGGTGGGCTTGCCTGCCTGAGTAGGGGGTCTTCCTACTACAAATTTAAGATGTACAGAGGATTAACAGGATGAACAAAAATGAGTATTTTTTTGGTAACTTCTAATTGAACTATCATTATTATTATGGTTAGGGTTAGGATACCAGACAGAATTAGAATTAGGGTTAGAGAAATAGCAAATTTAGGTTCAACTCAGGATGACCTATTGCAACAATAATATTCACAGCACACTGTACTGAAAATGAACTTTACACCAAGGAGAGAGAAGAGTGATGGAGATGGAGAGGGAAGGGATAGTTGGACAACAACAAAGAAGGGAGTAACAATGGTCAACAAGAAATGTAATCATTACCTTACGCATTTAACTGTAATCCCCCTGTCAGCCTCATTACCTACTCAGGAAGCTGATTTCTGAGGACCGCAGTTCAAAGCCAGCCCAGGAAGGAAAGTCTGTGAGAACTGTATCTCCAATTAACTACCAGTAAACCAGAAAGTGGTGCTGTGGCTGAAGTGGTACAAGCGCACAACTTGAGCTAAAGAACTCAGGGATTGTGCTCAGGCCCAGAGTTCAAGCCCCACGACCGACAAAAAGAAAAAAAAGAAAAAGAAATGTGTTAAATGTTAAGTAAAACTGAACTTTTTTAGATTTTAGGAATTCAGGAAAATCTGGGATAATGGAAGTACAATGTATTTCTTAATATCAGGATTTGAGATCAATGGGTATAATGATTCCTCTTATGGAACAAGATAGGTTCAGAGATAAGAGTGAGAAAATCTGTAGGGCTTAGGAAAACCTGCAATTTATTTCCAGGATTACAGTGGAATTTCAGGATTGCAAAAAATGAGCATTTTTCATAAATTTTAGAATTGGGATACCTTTAGAGTTAAGGTTATGGTTAGGATTCCAGCCATGGTTAGGGTTAGGTTGAAAGAAAAAAAAAATGAGGGTCAAATTGAAGGTAAATTTTAATATAAGCCTGGCAAGCATCAGAATGAATGTGAACTAGAGTATTGCTATTAATATTAGAATCAACTTGCAATTAGGCTTATATTTATTCTCAATATTCCAGTTAAAATTAAGTTTAGGGTTAGAAAATGACTAAGATATTGGAAAAAAATTGAAACTTATGTTTGGAAGGTTTATATGAATCAAGTTAGGATGAATGAAAACTAGTGTAATACTAACTAGTTAGTGTTAGTATTGATATGTAATTTGGATTAAAATCAGAGTCAGTATTTTGTTCTGATTATGATTAGCGTTATGAATAGGAAAGTTTTACTATAAAATTGAGATTTCACTAACAAGTAGAAGCAAAAATGTGAGCCTTAATAGTAACTAGAGCATTATCATTATATTTATTTCTCAGTGATCATTCTTGTAATGATTAATGAGAGTTTTACAGCCAGTTTTAGGTTGAGAGTTAGCGTTAAGTAAAGGACTAGGTGATATGTAAATCTGAAATTGTTTTAGGATACAGTGGTGCAGGAAAAGGTAGGATTAATGGAAACTACAGTATTTTTCCTGGTAAGAGAATTTGAGGACAAGTAATATAATGGTTCATGTTAGGAAACAAGACAACTTCACAGGTAGAGTCAGGAAATTTGTTGGAATTAGGGCAAATTGAAACTCATTTCCAGAGTGCAAACTGGAATATTCATTAAAATGAATAAATCTAGAGTATTTATTATTATTAATTTTGGACTATTATTAGTTTGAAAATTAGGTTTCAGTTCTAGCTGGACAGTGTTAGCATTAGGGAAATGGAAAATTTAGGGTCAAACTGAAAATAAATCTTTGAATAACAAGTCAAGATCGAATTAGGATGAATAGGAAATAGGAAACTGCTAATAATATTAGGATTAGGGTATGATTAGTGTGAGGGAGCCTGAATGTTGTGTTAGAAAAATGGCAAGTTATTAAGTAGAAACTATTTTAAGAAAGATGAGTTGAATCAAAGACAGGATGTATAAATTTAATGTACTTTTGTGGCTTTTAGAATCCAAAGGCAATTGGTTCTAGGGTTAGGGATACTTTTTCTAATGTAAGAACTAATGAATTAAAGGCACAATTCTTTCATTCTAACAAACCAAGACAGTCATGATTTGGGGAAAAAACAATTTCCTACATGAAAATGTGTCTTAAAATATTTTCCAACCAGGATTAAATAATAGTGAACAGGTTGTCATTTATTAAAATTGGGTAAGTTGATGATAAACTTTCAAAAAATATCCAAACACATAAAATTTGAACTCAGATATGTTACTGGGAAAACAGATACTTGCTCTAGCTGGGACATTGTGTGTGTGTGTGTGTGTGTGTGTGTGTGTGTGTGTGTGTGTATGTGTGTTTGTGTGTGTATGCACCCACCACATGTCTTCAAATCAGGCCTGGGCCGTGTCGTCAGCTTATTCTGTGGAAGTATGGTACTAAACCACGTAGCCACAGGCTTTCTTCTGGCTTTTTTGTAGTTATTTTGAAATAAATATCTCATGGATTTTCCTGTCTAGACTTAATCTTCTGATCCCCAGAAATCCTTAGGTTAGTGTTACTGTGGGTGCTACCACAAAATGACAGTTCATTAAATTGGGAGCAATATGGAAGTACTCTTGCAAGATATGAAGTAACCAGCTCATTAATGTGGGAATAACAGGATCACATTAGATTGCTTTCAAACACATTATTTCTGATGAGTATAACTGAAGCCCAAAGCATAATCCAAACCTATTTGCCACACTGTATGAAGTAGCACATATTCATGGTGTAGAATATGAACAATGAATTAAATCATAAAGACTTTGTTGGGTTTGCAACAAAGAAATAGAGTGTCATTGAAATGAAGTCCAGACTGGAGGCCTGTAGCAAGCAGAGGAAAGGAAAGGAGGAAGAGGGGTAAGAGAGGAGGAAGGGCATAGCAGGAGGGAGAAGAGGAGGGGACAGGGAGAAAGTAGAGGTAGGAGAGAAGGAAGAGAGAGAAGAGGAGCAGGTGAGGAGGCAGGAAGAGGAAGATAAATGCAATATATCAACAAGAATTGTTGGGAAACATTTTGCATAAGCAATGTACATGTTCATGGCAGGATTATTTTCTAATCAGAGAGACAGCTAGCACAGTGACAATATGGGTGATACCTGTTACTCAATCATTTTATTCTCTTTCTTCAGTGAGGAGTTCAGAAGAAATGCTTAGTTCGGTGTTTTACAGATATACTTCAGGATTTCTTTTTCATGAATCAAACAATGGAAAGAACTAAATGCAACTTCCTTTAATTAAAAAAGATTAGAAGCTATATTTATTTGTATTACTATGCATGAAGAAATCCTGGAGATTTCTGGTTAATTCAGAGGGTCCCATGCAAAAATACAGGACAGGAGGAAAGTAAAACTGTTTTTAAAGTATAATAGGTTATCATTGCTGAAAAGTTTTACTGGACATCTTTTTTTTTTTTTTTTTTTTTTTTTTTTGCCAGTTGTTCATTGCTCCAAAACTGTGCCCTGGAGCCCTTTCCAAGTCACCACATGAAAGTCCATTTCTGTAGTCCCTGTGGGTGTGGATGCCTCCTTAGGTCACCCGTTGAGATGTGTGGCCAACTCCTTTATGGTGGATGTGCAGTGAGTGGATGTGTGTGCATGCTCCCCAGCATTTCCAGATGAGCCCAGCCCACCCTTCCCACCTAACTTCCCAGTCTCAGTTGCTCCATTTCACCCAGGAGCTGGCAGCTATGGGTATGGAGTTGAGGACACTGTTGCCCTCTCCTCCTCCAGCTGTGTTGGTAGTGGTCTTCTGTGCTCCTGAGTGCGTGGCCCCTCCTAGGGAGACTCTGTTCTGGGGTCACTGCCTGCCCCTATGAGTGCAGGGTGGGGGACACCCTGTTTGTACACTGTACAGTCCATTGGTAAAGGAAGGTTGGGCATGCAGTCTGCCTCCTTGGGGCCAGGCAGCCCAGCCTTGGTTCACCTCATCTGTTTTTAAGGGGGTCTGGGTATTGGAGCCATGTGTTGGCCCTTCTGCCAGCTGGCTTGTGACAGCTGCAGCAGCTCAGCAACCTGGATCCCCATCAGTAACTCTGTGGACCTCCATTTTCTGGTCCTTGTGGACTCGGGAACAGGTTCAACCCTACATATTCCAATCAGCACACCAGCTGCAGCACCAAGGAAATGAAGTTCCTCTTGCTTTGCTGTGTAGCCTCCTCCGTCGCCTTTCTGGCCCACATGGGCCCAGCTCTGGGTGCCATTCCAGGGATACTCCATTTGGAGGCAATGGGCTCACCCCCTACCCACGTTGTTCTCCAAAGCAGGGGAAAGGGCCTGGCCTTGGCAGTTCAGGCTGCACAGATGGAAGGCAGGACTTGCCTTGCCTCCCCCCGGCTTTGGCACCTGAGTCTGGGTTGCTTGGTTTGGTCACTAATGGAACCTTGTTGGCTACAGCCCACCGCAAAGGTCCTGCACCTGCTGCAGCAACAATGCAGTGTCCTGGACCCCCTTAGGTTCACCACATGGACCCCTGATGGGCCTACTTGGGCTGGGTGTGGGTTTCATCTCAGGACTCCCATTAGGAAGTGCCACTCTCCTTCGTGGTACTGCAAGCAAGAGGTGCCACATATAATATCTACTTTCAAACATTTTCCTTCACTGAGATAAACAGAACTTGGAGATATAAATAAGTTTTATAAAAACAAAATATATAAACTATATCACTTCAACCTTTTAAACCACAGTAATATTTTTATCCAGTAGGAATTCTGTCTGCAATTACCTATTTTACATTTGATTGTAACTAATGTAATGTATTTTGTGTGCATTTTACTATTCTAGTATAATTTCATTTGCACTACTTACAATTTTTTTCAAATTCTGTGATTTAATCACGTGTTTATGGATAGGAGTTTTGTTGTACTTTTATTTCAGTTTTCCATTATGGCCTTATGAATACAAACAATAAAATGCATTCTTGTTGGTATAAAGTTCAATGATTTTGGACTAGAGACTCAAGGATAGAGCATAGCATTACATATCATACAGTAATGTGTATCACTTTGTTTAATACTGCTCCAAAAAATAATTGATAATTCAGGTGGCAGCCACTTCATCTGGCATGCTGGTCTGTCTGGTGAAGTAGGATCCTAGTGGCAGCATGCCCATATCAGGCCATTGCAGGCACCTCGCCTGGGACTGTGGGAGAGGATCAGGGTGCACCTGCTGTTCAGCTAGGGCAGCAACCCGGCAGCTGTTGTGTGAATGACACAGTGTCACTGACTCGCATCTAACACATGCCTGCCCCGTGGGCTTGGGCCCTGAGGATCAGCCCCTGGGAGCACACACACACACCGTGGGGCAGGGGGCGCCTACCTAGGAGGGTGTGCAGACCAAACAGAAGCCACTCTGCAGATTAGCTGGTACAGTATTTATTCTCGTTAGGGCAGGGGACAATTCTGCTCCGCTGTGGGGAGAAAACAAGAAAGACAGACCAAGGCAGGTGAAGCCAACTTTTCGTACTCAGGCTGGCAAGGAAACTTTCCTCCATGCACTCTCCAGCAGGCTCAGGAAGCCCTTCCATGTTCCTTGTCCATGGAGTAGCAGCCAGGGACACTCATGTCTGGTACTCCTTGCTGCTCTTTTGGGTTTGTTTGTTAATTTATACAGACAGCCCCTCCCTCAGACAGCAGAGTTTTCTGGGTTTTGTAAAACGTTCTGCATCTGAGCATTCCCAAGTTTGGTTTTTGTATTGTTACTTGTAAATGCTTTGTGAAATTTGTGTTTTAGGTGTTGAGGTGCGAGAGAAGGAGCCAGATTATGAACACTGTTTCCTACCAGTCTTTCATTTAAAAATGAAAGCAGATTCTCTATAAAAATGCCTATCAGGAAATAAATTTGAGAGGGGAAAAAAAGACTGCTTTCTCATAAGATCAAAATGTGCTAGTTTTATATGCATGTTTTATGCGCTCAAAATATAATTAAGTAACTCACTATCTAGGAACAATTGTCCAGAGCTAAGAGTTAAGTGTCTGGGACCTAGAGGCATAGTGTTTGTGAGGTTTATCCAAAGGGAGGGAAGAAAGTTAAAATTCATAAATGACTTTGTAGAATCAAGGTGGCAATACAAAATGAGAATCACAATAAACTTCTTTGCTATTTGGGGTCTTTTATTATTCCATATGAATTTTTGGATTGCTTCTTCTATTTCATTGAAGAGTGACATTGGGATATTGGTAGGTATCGCATTGAATTTGGATATAGCCTTTGGCATTATTGCCATTTTCATGATGTTAATCCTCCCAATCCAGGAGAATGGGAAGTTTCCCTCTTCCATAGCTCTGCTTTAATTTTCTTTTTCAGGTTTTTAAAGTTCCCATCATAGAGGTCCTTCACCTCTTAAATTAACTCCTACGTATTTTATTTTTTGTGCGGCTAGTAAAAAGGGGTTGCTTTCCTAATTTCAGCTGCACTCTTATCATTATTGTAATACAGGAAAGCCTTTATTTTCTGAGGGTTAATTTTATAATCTGCTAGTTTACCAAAGTTTCTGATCAGGTCAAGTAACTTGGGAATGTAGTCCATGGGTTTCATTAAATACAAGACCATGTTATCTGCAAAGAGGGAGAGTTTTACTTCTCTTTTACTATTTGGATCCCTTTAACATTGCATCTTATCTTATTGCCCAAGATAGCATTCTAATATTAAGTTGAAAAGGAATGGAGAGAGCAGACATCCTTATCTTATTCCTGAATTTATAAGTAATGGGTTTAACTTCTCACCATTAAGTATAACGCTGGCTGTAGGTTTGTCAGTTCTTAGGAGAAAGAACAACACTAGACCAATATCAGTTCCAAATTTCAAACGCTACTAAAAAGCCATAGTAATAAGAACAGCTTGTTTCTGGCACAAGAACAGACCTGAGGACCAATGGAGTAGGACTGAAGACTCAGAAATGAAACCCCTGACCGATAGCCACCTAATCTTTGACAAGGGAACTAAAAAAAGAGAATGGAAGAAAGACAGACTTTTGAGTAAATGGTGTGGGAAAAATTGGTTAAACACCTGTTAAACTAAAGCTGGATTGGTATATATCATCCTGCACAAGAATCAACTCCAAATGGATCAAAGACCTCAAAATAAAAGAGGACACCATGAAAACATTACATGAAGGAATAGGATAAACTCTAGGGCTTTTTAGCACATACCGAAATTTTCTTAATAGAGAGCCAGAAACAAAGAGTAAAGAAAAATAAGTTAAGAAATTCATTCCTTAATTCATCTCTTTATGAAACAAGTAATTTACTATTACAAGATGAGATGAAATTATAAATTCCAAATGCTGATGCAGTCTGTACATAATAAACATATACAATAGTCAGAAAAAGAAATCAAAGAAACCTTGGACAAATGGGATTGCATGAAACATGAGAGCTTCTGCAAGGAAAAGGTCATAGCTAGCAATATCAATAGAAAACACACGTTCTGGGAGAAGATCTTCATGAGGTATAAAACGGACAAGGTCTTATATCTAAAATGTACTTAGGACTCAAAAAATTAAATCCCCCAACAGCAGATCTTCAAAGAAATAACTGCTCGATAATTAAGTGGGCTAAAACTTAAAGAGAGACTTCTCTGAAGAGGAAATAAAAATGGCCATTAGACACATGAAGAAATGTTCAACTCTTCTAGCCACAAAAGAACTGAAAATCAAGACAACATTGCGATTGCACCTTACTCTAGTTAGAATGGCTATAATCAGGAAATTTAATAACAACATGTTGGAGGGGATGTGGCTAAAACGGAACCCTATTTCATCGATGGTGGGAGTGTAAACTTGTTTAACCACTTTGGAAAGCAGTATGGAAGTTCTTCAAAAGACTTCATGTAAAGTTCCCCTATGTCCCAGCAAGCCCACTTTTGGGCATTTAGGCATTTACCCAAAAGATCACAAACATGGTCATACCAAAGTTGTCTGTGCAACCATATTTACTGCAGCATTATTCACAATAGCTAAGATATGGAACCAACCTCGATGCTCCTCAGTTCATGAATGGATCAAGAAAATGTGACACACACACACACACACACACACACACACACACACACACACCACACCACACACACACACACACACACACACACACACACACAATGGAATTCTATGCCTTCATTAGAAAGAATGAAATTGTCACATTTGTTAGGAAATGGATTTGGTACATGTTATATTTGGTACATGTTATATTTGGTACATGTTATATTAAGTGAAGTAAGCTAGGCCCTAAGAAACATATTTCCCATGGTTTTCCTTGTTTGCAATGACTAGTATATATCTAGGACAAGCAGAGAAGATCAAAGGCTATGGACATATAACCATATAAGATGACATTAAGTGAAAGGTACCCCAAGTGAGACACACAAGTGATTTTTTCTTTCTTGTTTTTGTTTTTAATATACTTATAATGCACTATGTGATTCTTTTGTAGGTTCATCCCCCCATGGTATAATCCCTGTTTTCATTGTATATGATTCCAGTGTTCTGCATTTTTGTATACATTTTTGTAATTTGGGGTGTGGAAAGGTTATAGCAGAATGCTGAAATGGGGATGTAGGTTGACCCATTGTGATGATGAGATGTACAGGATACTGTGTCAAAAATGAATTTACAATGTGGGGTAGGGGTCAAGGAGGGAGGAGTTGGAGAGTTGAGGAGGGAAAGGGTAGTAGGGGAAAAACAAAGGAGGAGGTAACAATGCCCAATAGGAAATGTACTCATTACCCTACTCATGTAACTGTAAACCCTCTGTATAGTATTTTTACAATTAAAAATATAAAACTCTCTTCCTGGTACAGATTTCCAGTGCTGCCCTCGGCATTGCATTTTTTGCCTTTTCTGGCTGTGGTTAGGTCCATCTGCCTAGTGGATCAGTAGTCTTCAAGGCTTCTTGGTCCTGAAGTGGGACTTGGATTATCCAGTGATGGTTGGAACTAGGCCAAGGACAGGACAAAACCACTTCCAGGGCATGGCTTCTTCATCCCCCCCCCCATGCAACTAGGATTGCAAGCAGAATTTCTATGAATTTGACTCCAGAAAACAACTACTGAACCAAAAGGAAAGGTCACCAAACACCTTCCTTCCTCCCACATTCCTTCCTTCCTTCCTCCTTGGGAAAGTACAAAATAATTTTGCAGGTTTTGGCAAACACACAAATTGCCCACCACCTCCCCTTTTAAACTAGGTTTAAGGTCACTAAGTCATGTAAATGGAAAATGCCGCACTCATTATTCTGGACAACTTCAGGTTGTTTGATGCTTTAATTTGTTGTTGGTGGTGGTGGTGGTAGGAGGGCCTGAACTTTGGGTCTGGTTGCTGTACCTGATGAGCTTTACAGCTCAAGGCTAGTGTTCCTCCATTTGAGCCACAGAGCCATTTCCACATTTTTCTGCTTATGTGGTGCTGAGGAATTGAACCCAGGACCTCATGCATTCAGGACAAGCACTCTACCACTGAGTCTTCTTCCCAGCCTTAATGCTTCAATTCTTTTATTTTTTTATTTTTTATATTTTTATATTTATTTATTTATATTTATTTTTATTTATTTATTTATATTTATTTTTTATATTTATATTTAATTTTTTATTTTTGTCAGTCCTAGGGTTTAATCTTAGGGTGTAAACATATCCCTGAGATCTTCAGCTCAAGTGGAGCCCTCTATCACTTGAACCACAGTGCCAATTCGTGTTTTCAGATAAGCATCTTTCAGACATTCCTGTCAGGGTTTGCTTTGATCAGTGAATTTTTAATTATATTTCTTCTATGTATTTATTGGAATATTGCAGTTTATCTGAAATTTAAAGTTTTCTGTAAAACTTTGTCTTCAAGTATTCCAATAGTATTAAATATTACATTTACAATCTATTCTGTAGCAATACATTTTGAAATTATTATGTTAAGATGAAAATCTTGTTGTTTGTAGAAAAGTCCCATTAAAGTCCAAATTGGAAATATGGTCATTTCAGCAGCCTTGAGTCTCCTTCATATTTATTTATTTATATTTGTGAAAATACCATACAGAGGGGTAACAATTACATAGGCCAGATAATGAGTACATTACTCATCAAGCATTGTTGCCTCCTCCTTTGTTTCCCCTTCCCATCTGTTCTCATCTGCCACCCCCCGTGCTCTCCAGACACCCCTTTGCCCGCCCCCCACCCTTGCCGGCCAAGGTGTAAAGATCGTTTTTCTTTCATTTTTTATTTATTTTTTTTATAGTGAGGAATACCAAACAGACAGGTTACAATTACATGGGCAAGATAATGAGTATATTTCTTATCAAGCATTGTTGCCACCTCTTTGCTTCCCCTTCCCATTCCTTTCCATACTACCCTCCTCTCCCTACCCGACCCTCCCCAACCCCCCATCAAAGTTGTAAAGTTCGTTTTTTGATCTAAAGACTTGTATATCTCATTGTTGCAATGGGTCCACCTGTATCCCTAGATAAAAGATTAGTTTTTTCTCTTTCCCTACACAAATTATAACATCAAATACAGTGAAAGCAGGGGCTATACTGTGGGTGATGGACATACATAGCAATATAGAAATCAACTTATAAATATGTTAGAAAATGTCGCAAGGAAAAATAAACATGGAATCCTTATCTTTTGGTTCATTTCACCTAACATCAAATTCTCTGACATATTCTGCTCTTCTCAGACATATTCTGGCTACTGCAAATAAGGGAAACCAGGGGAACTATGTTTCTTTGGGACTGGTTCACTTAATATCAATTTTTCCAAGTCTTTCCATTTCCTAACAAATAGGGCAATGCTATTCTTTCTGATGGAGGCATAGAATTCTATTGTGTGTGTGTGTGTGTGTGTGTGTGTGTGTGTGTGTATATATATATATATATATATATATCGAACATATATATACATCGTACATATATGATACATATATACATAAATATATGATATCATATATATATGTATATATGTATCATATATATGTATGTATATATACCTATACTTATATATATAACATATATACATATATATGTATATAGATAGATAGATATATCATATATATATATGATATATAGAGTAGATGCATGGATCAATAAAATGTGGTATATATATATATAGGATCAATAAAATGTGGTATATATATAATGTGATACATATAATATATATATAGGATCAATAAAATGTGGTATATATATATAAAATGTGATATATATATAATGTGATATATATATATCACATTTTATTGATCCATGCATCTACTAAGGGGCATCTGGGTGGGTTCCATATCTTAGCTATGGTAAATAATGGTTCAATAAACATAATTGTGCTGGTAGCTTTAATATGGTCTTGTTTGTGACCATTTGGGTAAATGCCTAAAAGTTGGATTGCTGGGTCATAGGGTAGCTCTATGTGGAGTCTTTTGAGCAGCCTCCATACTAGTTTCCAAAGTGGTTGAACAAGTTTACATGCCCAGCAACAATGCAATAAATTTCCTTTATGCACACATCCCTTCTAGCATCTGTTGTTATTAGAGTTCTTGATTATAGACATTCTAACTGGGGTGAGGTGGTATCTCAATGTTATTTTGATTTGCATTTCTGTTATGGCTAGAGAGGTTGAGCATTTCTTCATGTGTCTATCGGCCATCCTTCTTTAAACTTCAGGAAAGTTTCTCTTTAAGTCTTTATCCCACTTATTTATTGGGCAGTTGATTCTTTGAGGATTTGTTTTTGGGGGATTTAATATTTTTGAGTTCCAGGTATATTTTAGATATGAGACCCTTGTCTGTTTATGGTAGTGAAGAGCTTCTCCCAATCAATGGGCTTTCAACTGATCATGATAACTATGTCCTTTGCCATGCAGAAGCTCTGCAATTTCATGCAATCCCATTCGTCCAACATTTCTTTGATTTGTTGTAATTCTGTGTGTCTATTAAGAAAATTTCAGCCTGTGCAAAGGAGACCTACTGTTTCTCCTATTCCATTCTTTAATGTTTTCAGAGTATCTGTTTGACTCCGAGGTCTTTGATCCATTTCGAGTTCATTCTGGTTCAGGATGATATATACAGATCTAGCTTTAGTTTTCTACAAGTAGTTAACCAATTTTGCTAGCACCATTTACTAAAGAGGTTGTGTTTCTTCCATTCTATTTTTTTAGCTCCCTTATCGAACATTAGATGTCTATAAGTCAATAGGTTCATTTCTGGGTTTTAATTTCTAGTCCATTGTTCCTATGGTCTGTTCTTGTGAGAGTACCAAGCTATTTTAATTACTATAGCTTTGTAGAAGAGTTTGAAATTTGGTATTGATATTCCTCCAGCACTGTCGTTTCCGTTAAATAATCGTTTTTGCTATTCGTGGTCTTTTATTGTTCCATATGAATTTTTGGATTGCCTCTTCTTTTTACTAAAAGAATGAGGCTGGAATATTGATAGGTATCATATTGAATTTGTAGATAGCCTTGGAAAGTATTGCAATTTTCACTATATTGATCTTTCCAATTCAGAAGCATGGGAGTTTTTGCCACTTTGTAAGTTCGGTTTTGATTTCCTTTTTCAGGGTTTTAACGTTTTCATCATAGAGGTCCTTCTTTTCTTTGTTAAGTCCTAGGTATTTTATTTTTTCTGGGGCTATTACGAATGGAGTTGCTTTCCTGATTTCAGCCCTACTTTTCTAATTGTTGGCATACAGAAAAGCCATTGTTTTTTGAGGATTAATTTTATACCCTGCTACTTTGTCAAAGTTTTGAATGAGCATGAATAATTTAGGAGTGGAGTCCGTGGGATTCTTTAAATCCAAGTTCATGTCATTTGCAAAGAGGGAGAGCTTCTTCTTTCCCTATTTGGATTCCATTTCATATTTGAATCTTATTGCTGTAGCTAGGCATTCTAATACTAGTTTGAAGAGAAGTGGAGTGAGTGGACATCCTTTTCTCATTCATTAGTTAAGAGGAAATACCTTTATTTCTTCACCATTAAGTAAAATGCTGGATGTAGGTTTGTCATATACATTCTTTATTGTATTGAGGAATGTTCCCTGAGTTCCTAATTTTTCCAGAACCTTCAGTATAAATGGGTGGTGGATCTTGTCAAATCCTTTTTCTGCATCTATTGAGGTATCCATGTGGTTCTTATCCTTGCTCTTGTTGATGTAAGTTATTGTATTAATTGATGTGCGTATATTGAAACAGCTTTACATCCCTGAAATGAATCCTGTTTGATCATGATGTATGATTTTTTGGATGAATTGTGAAAGTCGATTGACCAAAATTTTGTTGAGAAGTTTTGCATCAATATTCATCAAAGAAATGGGTCTATAGTTCTCTTTCTTTGATGAGTCCATGCCTGGTTTGGGGATGGGGTTTATGATGGCTTCATAGAATGAGTTCGGTATTGAACTTTCTCTTTCAATTTCATTGAAGACTTGGAGGAGCATTGATGTGAGCTCTGCTTTTAAGGCCTTGTAGATTTCTGTTGTAAAACTATCTGGTCCTGGGCTTTTCTTAGATGGGAGGTCTCTTATTGCTATTTCTATCGCATTGCTTAATATGGGCCAGTTAAGATGGTTTAACTCATCTTGGTTTAGTTTCGGCATGTCTATATTTACTAGGAAACGGTACATTTCTGACAGGGTCTCAAACTTATTAGCATAAAAGTTTGAGAAGTATTCCTTATAATGTACTGAATCTTGGTTGTTTCTGTGGTGATGTTTCCATTCTCATCTCTGAGTTTATTTATTTGAGTGTGTTCTCTTGTTCTTCTAATAAGATTTGTTAAGGGTCTATCAATTTGTTAATTTTTCAAAGAACCAACTCTGTTTTGTTGATTCTTTCTATGCTTTTTTGGATTCTAATTCATTTGATTTTGATTTAATTTTAATTATTTCTTTCCATCTACAGGATTGGGGTTTATCCTGCTGCTCTTTTTCAAGGAGGCTCAGATATGTCATTAAATTGTTGGTTTCAGATCACTTCAACTTGTTGATGTAGGAACTCAGAGCTATAAACTTGCCTCTGAGTACTGCATTTGCTGTGTCCCAGAGGAGCTGGTAATTTCAGTGTTCATTTGTGTTGAATATTATAAACATTTGAATTTCGTTTATGATCTCTTCCATGACCCACTGGTGATTCAACAGTGTGTTGTTCAACCTCCATGTGTTACATGACTTTCATTGGTGGCTTTTGGTGTTGAGTTCTAATTTTATTCCCTTATGGTCTGAGAGAATGCAAGGTATAACTTCAATGTTTTTGGATTTGGACAAGTTTGCTTTGTGACCTAAATGTGGTCTATTTTGGAAAAAGTTCCCTGTGCTGCTGAGAAAACGTGTATTCTGATGCTGCTGGGTGAAATATTCGGTAGATGTCTGTTAAATCTAGGTGATCTATGCAGTTTTTTATATCCATGGTTTCTCTGTTAATTTTTTGCCGAGTTGATATATCTAGTGGGGATAAAAGTCCCCAACAATTAATATCTTTGGATCTATGGGAGATGTGAGAAAAAGTCAAGTTTCTTGGATAATTTTGGATGCTCTTATGGGAAATAGATATTTAAAATTGTAATATCCTCCTGAAGGAGAGATCCCTTAATTAGTATATAGCAACCTTCTTTATCTCTTCTCACTAATTTTAATTTGAAATGTATTTTATCTAATATTAGGATTGCAACTCCTTCCTCTTTATGAGGCCGTTTGCTTGTTAGATTTTGTACAACCTTTCACTTTCAACATGTGTTCCTTTTTATGAGCAAGTTGTGACTCCTGAATGCAGCAGACAGAAGGATCTTTTTTTAAAAATCCAACTAGACAGTTTATGTTGTTTAAGTGTATTGTTTGTTAATGTTGGAAGATAGTACTGAGAGATATTTGGGAGTTCCTGCCATTTTATGCACCTTCTTGGGGGCTGCTCCAACTGGGTTCTTCCTACGGTTCTTGGATTCTCAATTTGGGTGCAGTTTCTTAGCCTTTATTGCGGTCTTGTTGGTTTTCTCTGTGTAGGACATCTTTAAGTAACTTTTGTAGGGCTGGTTTGGTAGAGATATATTGTTTCACTTTTTCTTTGGTATGGAAAATTTTTATTTGTCTTTCAGTTATGAAGGAGAGTATAGCTGGGTACAGTATTCTTGGTTGATAGTTGTTTGTCTTTAGGGCATGGCCTACATCATTCCAGGCTCTTCTTGCTTTAATTGTCTCTGCTGAGAAATCTGAGGTGATTCTAATTGTTTTCCCTTATAGGTGATTGATCTTTTCTCCTTGACAAGTTTAAGGATCTTTTCCTTGGTCTGAATTGATCCTGTGGATATTATAATGTGTAGTTGTGATGTCTTGTTATGGTCTGGTCTATTTGGGGTTCTAAAAGCTTCTTGTATCTGAATAGGCCTATCTTTTTCATGTTTGTGAATCGTTCTGCTAGGATCCTGTGAAACAAATTTCTTAGACCTTCTTTTTCCATGAGCTCCTCTACACCTATTATCCTCAGATTAGGCTTTCTGTTTGTGTCTTCCAAATGTTGAATAGATCTATCATATTTCTTGGATTTGTCTTAGATAGTTGTATGTTCTTCCTCTATAATATATAGGCTGTCTTCAATCCCCAAGTTTCAGACTTCTGCATGGTCTAACCTACTGTCAAGAATTTCTACTTCCTTTTTATTTCTTTTCCTTCTAATTGGTCAGCTTTGATGGCTTCAAATTCTTTGTTGGAGCTTCGTTTTAGATCTTGTATGAATTTGTTTACTTCCTTAATTTCATGTTCAATGTTTATTCTCACAGGACTTAGTTGATTGGTTCTGGTTTCCTTGGACTCTAATTCCTTCTGTTGGACTCCATTCAATATTCCCTTTCGGGTCTCCCTGAATTCTTTCAGCTGTCTTTTAATAGATTCCATGAATGCCTTTATTTGGTATGAAAGTAAAACCAGTTTTGTGCTAGAACACTATTTTAAGGCAAGCATCAACCAAAGTCATGTAGTTGCACAGTCAAAAGTCGACAGATACAATCTATTTCAACAGATACAATCTATTCAACACAAAACAACAATGTATTAATGGGCTAAGAACAGCAAAGTAGAATTTGGAAAACCAGAAATGATTAGTTTTAGGGAGAAAAGGGGGGAAAAATAGGATTAGAGAGATGTGGATAGGTAAACGGAGAGTGAAATTAACCAAGTCTTAATCTCAAAGGGGAAAATGGATTGGACAGAATGATAGGAGAATGAGAAGAGAAAATAAAATAGGCAGGAAAAAAATGGAAAAACCAAAATTTAAATTTAAAATGTGAAACACAAAAATTATTCAAGTATAAAGAAGTAATATTGAGTGAAGAATGGGAAAAGGATAAGAGGAGAGGAGAAGTAGAAAGGAGATATGAAGAACTAAAAATACTTATAATAAAAATAAAAATAAAAAATAATTATAATATTATATAGGTATTATGAGATAATATGTTTATTAAAGAATTTAAGTCTAAGAGTTTTTGAAATAAATAATAAATTTCTGGATTAAGTGTGTAAACAATGTGGAATAAGGTCTAATAATCAATGAAGGGTATATCTGAGGATGAGCAGAACAGCAATTAAGTCACCCAAAAGAGAATGAAGAGAAGAAAAAGTGAAAAGAATGAGAAAGAAAGAAAGAAAGAAAGGAAAAGGATCAAAAGTTCAGTAGAGATAAAATAAAAATACAAAAGTACACATACATATACACCTAAAATAAATATTAGAAGAGGAAAAAAAGATTAATAGAAAATATTTTTTTAAAAAAATTACAAGTTAATAAAAAGGTATAAAGAAAGGGTTCTTTGGCAGGTGGGGGGGGGGAGCATTGAATGGGAAGATCCTGTATCTCCCTTGTGTCTATAACTAGTCTCTTGGTGAAGTCTCTGGTCTACTTGTGGTATTTGGTTTTCCTGTGGCTTGATTGGTTTCTTAAGTTAGTTTGTTTGGGCAGGCAGAAAAATGGTCTGCTTTACCCAGAATTTTGTGAACCTCCTCCCAGGCTAGTTCAGTGGGATGGAGATCTGCTTTGTTTCTTACAAAAGAGGGAGTTGGCTGTTTCCTCTTGTTTGGAGATGCTGTGATGAGCCTAGGTTCTGGGTAGAGTTGAGGCCTTTCAGCAAACAGTAGCTTTTCCCTGAGGGGCTACCTTCTGAGACACTCACAGAGCCCAGCATGGAGTAATTCTCAGGGTTTATGTTTACTGAATTTCAATTGATTATCTAGGCTGCTATAGAGAGGGGAACCCTCTGGCTCTGTTTACCCATTGAAGAAAGACATTCCTCTGGGGGCAGAGT
The DNA here is from genome assembly GCF_024711535.1 of Dipodomys merriami. Taxonomy (NCBI): domain Eukaryota; kingdom Metazoa; phylum Chordata; class Mammalia; order Rodentia; family Heteromyidae; genus Dipodomys; species Dipodomys merriami. The sequence goes on along the minus strand of NW_027204271.1, from coordinate 1,366,763 downwards.
TTTCACTGCCTGGGCTGGGTGACTTTCTCCTGGGTGGAGCTGAGCCTGGCAGGTCAGGTCAGGTTCCTGTGACCTGCTAAATGACTCTTTTGTTTTCCTCCAAGGCCAGGGTTGGAGCTATATTCTGAGCCTTTGCCAGTATCAAAGATGGAGATCTCAGATAGTGGCACAGTGGGGAGGGGGAAGGAGAGGGGTGACCTTGCCTCCTCTGCTCCCTGAGAAGGTGTTATTATGTCAGGGTTCTACTCATGCCAGTGTATTGGTTCTTGTGTCGTCTCTGGTCTGTGATCTGCAGGATAAAGATACCTGCTCTTTGTCAATTCTTGCTGGTTTTGGGTAGAATCTGATCACTTGCTGGGTCTGGCACATTTGTCCAGGACTCTCTGTGTTGTAGGTATGGCAGCAACGGCCACTGCTACCGCCGCTGTCACCACAGCCACAGCTACTGACAATTGCTCAGATCTGTTTCCTTTCCTGGATTTTCCCTTTCTGGCAAAACTCTCTGTACTGGGATGGCACACTTGGTGTAATTCTCCCACTTAGGACTGTTCACTGGAACACTAAAACTGCTTTCTAGGTGAGAGCTTGTTTAGCCTCCAGGTTCTCCTCTGCCATCTTCCCGGAACTACTCTTTTTTTTTCTCTACAGTATATTTTTTGTTTTGGAACAAGTGTCATGGATTGTCCAACCATTCAAAAGGAAGCTTATTCCATTAATTTAATAGAAAAGGAATGCAGCCTGCCTGCCTCTCAAGGCAACTTTGAGTATAATGTTAATCTGATAATTCACATCATTGAATTTTCAAATTCGTATTGAGAATGTTTGTTAAACTATTCACTAAAGAGTTTCCAAATATCAAGAATAAAAACAACGTTTTGCTTTCTAAGAATGTTTTAAAAGCTAGTAATTCAATAAAACAAATTCTATTCTTCCAAGATTCCATGGTGAAGAATTTCTCTTTTATCATAGCCCTTACCAGTGATCCCCTCCCTTCAAACTTGTAGCTTTATTCAGTTTTCTTGTTCCCACTTTCATTTTGGTACTAGCACGAATAATCTCCGTGTAGTATTTGACAATGAAATTCCATTTGTTGTTAGATAGATCAATACATATTGCCAAAGGCAGACCCATGGGCATATCATAGAGCATAAACTATTGAATATCATTAACGTGATCCTATTCAACTAGTCCATCAATTAATATAAATACCACATAAATGTGCATCTTCATATAATTTTTAAAATGCAATGTAGTTACATATCATATGTCATAAAATAATTCAGACCACTAGTAGAAGAGAGTAAGCACAACCTTTTGCATCGTTCCCAATGCTATTTGTAAACTTTTCTTTCTCATTAACATTCACTGCAGGGCCTTCTTTTCCTAGCAATAAGTTATGTCATGGCCTTGGATTTTTGTCAACTTTGAGTAAGCTGTTTTCTTTCCACCACCAGTTAGTCCCTAGCATTAAAAACCTGAGGAATAACTCGTCCCAATATGCCTGCAAGAGGAGTATCCAAGTCAACTCTCTGTGCCCACTATGCCCTTACTTTGTTTGAGAATGGGGTATCAGAGACCGGGGAGACAGGGGTGTCAGGGTTCAGGTGGCTGGAAACATGGTGTTATGAATTATGGGTAGCAGAAAAGAGTAGTAGAGACTAGGATACCAGGTAAAGGTTAATTGTGACTGTAATTGCTGAGTTCCAGTGTTAGAAAATTGGTTAGCAGCAACAGCTTTGCAGGGGTTGGGGTAGCTAACACAGGTATCCAGAACTGTTTAGCAGGGACAAGTAAGCATAGACAAAGTGAAAGAGTAAAAGTTGTGAAGGATTGTGGGGCACAATCTGGGTAGCAAGGTCATGGGTGTGTAAACTGGGTAGCCAGTACTATGGTAGAAGCAATTGGCATGGTGGCCTGATGTGGTGCAGAGCTCCGGGTTTTCCTGTCCAGTTTTGGCTGTTAGATCTTTAGGGAAACTACCTCTAGCAGCTCATTATCAGCTTGTGTTCAGGCACGTGCCATATATAAATGTCTACTCCAAGTAGATTGCATTCTTTGACATCAGCTATAGGATCTTTGCTCTAAGCATCCTGAAAGACCACACTCCACAATGCTACAGAACAGGCTCCACATAGTGAGCTGCAATCACCGCATATAACTCTTGCTGCTCCTCTCCAGTGTCAATTATAATGGTAGCAAGGGATCTGAGATGTGCTTAGCAGCAGTGCTCTGAAAAGCTACCAATTCTTACCATGGCAATTTGGGAGCTCCCTAGAAATGGGCAAGAGCATTTGCTGATGTTCTTCCAACTTCTCTCTGTGGCTCTGCACAACCAGTTTGTTGTACCTCAGATGGAATACTTTGATGTCTAGGTGGCATCAAACTTGCTCTATCTTCTCTCTCTAGGTTCTCTTCTGTTTCAGCTGCCTCTCCATTTCCCTCCAGTTAGCTCGCTTCATCTCCACATCTTTTGAATTGTGCTTCATATCAACCTGTGGCTTTCACACCAAACCCTTCCATTTTCTCATCTACCTCTCTAGCTGTCAATATGGTACAACAAGCTAACTTCTGTATCTGTTTATCAAGAATTGAGCTGGTATCCAAGATGGTACTAGCTAACTGATAACATGGGGAGCTTCTTAAATATTCCGCTGTCATTCACTGCTCATTGAGAAAGATGCAAATGTGTTCTGGTCAGTCTCTCCTCCATTTCTGGTTCACAGCATAAAGCGAATTCACAATGGAGCTACCAGACAGCTGCGATGACAGCAAGTGACAAAACCAAAGATAATTTATCGAGCAGATACTTACCAAGTGTAGTAGGATAAATGCACATATTTGTAGGATATTACTAAGAGCTTTCATCAAACTGGTTATTTTATGCTCAAAATGGCAGACCAGTGTTAATCTGTCCCCGAGATCTTCCTGTTGTGAAGGCCCTGAGGACTCATACATACAACTCAGACCTAATGACATGGGTGAATAAAAAAGTAGGTGAGTATGGATTAGTATTTTGAAGGTGTGGTAAGATGTTGTCTTGTCATGACCAAGATGAAATCAATGTCTTTATGTCCTTTCTCTGACCATCATATCTCTTTATTTGGCATAATTGGCAGATTTCTTAGTGTGTCATCTTCTCCTGTTAGTTCAGTGCACAAGTTAAAACATTAAGCATGCCAAACCATGGGTTTCCATTGTCCTAGTAGATGTTTTGCCTTCTAGGACTTTCCTTCCAGGTAACTCTCTGTTTAGCATATTGCACAATGTCCCAATCAATGAAATCATTTTGAGCCTAGGAGAAAACCTCCATTTGTAAAGCAGTACGCATAAGAAGGAGATGATGCCCCACATTCAAATGCTCCAGGAGAACAGAATGTAAGGGTGTCTACACAGTTGGGAAATAGGATTCTGAGGGGTGGAAATGGATGAGTTTAGATAACAAACTTAGAAGTAATTATAAGTTTCTGAATTTCTAACCTTATTTCCTTCTGCCCCTCAGATCCAATTCAGGAGGTGGTGCAATGTTTATGATCACAAAAAGGAGTTTTTAATCCCAGACCCAAACTCTAAGTGTTCTTGTTACATCTTCCCACCTGCCCCTGATGTAAATTGTCAGAAGGGCAAAGGGGAAGGGAGCCCCCTGCTCAGGAGTAGAAATGGAGCTTACAAGTAACTGCAGTCTCTGACTTTCTATTTTGAAGGTAAGATAAAACGCAGTTTGAGTTTCTACAAAATCAGTTTCTAGGCTCTATGCTTCCTTCAGAACTTCTTTCTCTCCTTCTATGTTTTGACAGCAACAGTTAATGAAGTGCTTCTGTCTCTTAGGGGCAATCCTTCTCTTCACACAATGCTTAAAGTAGACAATAGGTGGAAGCTGCCATTAAATTAAAAAAAAAACATGAAATAGCACACAGTGAGTGCTTTCCCTGAATTCCTGGACCTAACAAGTTATCAATTCTGAAGAGAACGTTATTATTGGTGCGTACTAACAACCTCCACTGAATGGTGAGCTTAGAACACTTTTCCTATGACAGGTTATGTCCAGGTTATTAGGATGGCTGAGTTCTACTGCATCAATGAACTTACAGACCATGCAAGACAGAAAAATCTAAGAGATTGAGATCCCAAAAAGAAACTGGACCAACAAGAGAAAACTTATCATTGTTGAAAAAGTGGGAAGACTTAACTAGGAGAATATTCCTCTGAATACAGATATGGATATAATTATAACAAAGTTCTAATTTGTGGCTCATCAGTAGAAACTATCAAGTCAAACCTCACTAAAGCAAAAAATAAAACTTATAAAATTAAAAAAAATCTATTTGGATTTCAGTACTAACATCTGTTTTAAGGAGTGCGATTGTGGTAAGTGTGTGTGTGTGTGTGTGTGTGTGTGTGTGTGTGTGTGTGTGTGTGTGTGTGTGTGTGTGTGTGTGGTGTCTGAGATTATATATGGGACAGCATTAGTTCTTAAAACCCATCATTTTGTCAATATTCTTTAGGTTTCCCACTCAAGTCTGGTGGCATTCTAGCTCTACCATGTGAAACACACAATTCTCGCTTTCTTCTGGTTAAATGGAGATGAACATGTAATGGATATGTCAACCTGGGTTGGTTTCAAACTATGATCTTCAGATCTTACTCTCTGGAGTAGGTAATGTATAAGAGTGAGCCACTATGTTCAGCCCAGTATTTCCAGTGACTTACATAATCTTTCTGAATCTCAGTTTTCCTGTGTAGAAAGTGAAAAGAATTACTGTGTGGACCTTAGAATCAGGTGGGAGTTTATGACTGGGTGTAGAAAGTATACGTGCTTGGGATGTGTGCACAAAGCCTGAAACACTCATAACACTACTGATGTTTATATTGAAATGTATTCCAGGAATTGGAAACAGGAGGGATTTTTCTGTTCTAGTTTATCCATTTATGGCATTGAGGGAGCCAGAGACATTCAAGGAGAACAGGCAAACAAATGCAGTACTTGTACACTGTAGATATTGTGTTCACAATGAGCTATACCACTGTGGACAGGGACAGGAGGGATTGGATTGTCAAACAAGAAATGAACTCATTACCTGACTTACAAAATTGTTATCTTTTTATTTTATTTTATTTTATTTGTGAACATATTGTACAGAGGGGTTACAATTACATGGGCAGGATAATGCATACATTTCTTACCAAGCATTGCAGCCTCCTCCTTTGTTTACCCTTCACCTCCCTTCCCAGCCTCCCCACTCCCCCCCAAACCTTCCCACTCCCCCCCAACGACATTGTAAAGCTGGTTTTTGACATGGCAATTTGTACTTCTCATTGTTGCAACAGGTCCACCTGAATCCTTAAACGACTTGTTTTTCCCGTCTCCTCCACAAGTTATACTGACATAAATATAGTGAAAGCGGGGGTTATACTGTGGGGGAGGGACATACAAAGCAACAAAGAAATAATCTTATAAATGCATTAGAAATACATGCATGAAAGAAAAAATCATTAAAATACAAATCTAAGGGTTCATTTTCCTAACATCACATTATCTCACCTTTTCCTCTTGACTCATACATATACTAGATATTGGAAATAAGGGAAACCATGGGACCTGTGTTTCTTTGGGCCTGGCTTACTTCACTTAATATAATTTTTTCCAAGTTTTTCCATTTCCTAACAAATTGGGCAATGTCATTCTTTCTGATGGAGGCATAGAATTCCATTTTGTATATATACCACATTTTCTTGATCCATTCATCTACTGAAGGGCATCTGGATTGGTTCCATATCTTAGCTATGGTAAATAATGCTGCAATAAACATAGTTGTGCTGATAGCTTTAGTGTGGTCTTGTTTGTAAACATTTGGGTAAATGCCCAAAAGTGGGATTGCTGGGTCATCAAGGAGCTCTATGTGAAGTCTTTTGAGGAACCTCCATACTGCTTTCCAAAGTGGTTGAACAAGTTTACATTCCCACCAACAATGAAGTAAGGTTCCCTATAACAATTTTAAAAATACAGTAACAATTTTAAAAATCCGGGTTGATTCTGTACTCCAGTTTTTGTAGGTGCCCTTAAGACTCAGGCCCACCAATGGAGGTTTTGAAGGTCAATTTATATGATAATTAATATAAAGCCATAATCTCCTAAGAAATGTTATAACAAGTATTTCATTCTTAGTACTGGTTTCTCTTTGAGTAGCAATTCTATATGTTGTTGGCAGAGGTAAGGTTTTACTTTCTGGTTTTAGTATTTGTTAGGTGTTGAAATCCTTCGTAAAGTTTTTCAACAGATTTCTGCTGTATCTTGGCAACCTGCCCCTAACTAAAATTGTAATCAACCTTTGAAATTAATGTACTTGAGTATGAATTTTATTTATTTAATTTGCTGATGATGGTGAAATGTCGTTGTCCTTTAGCTCTTCAGCTCAAAACTAGTACTCTACCACTTGAGCCAAAGTACCTCTTCTAGCTGTTTCTGCTTAGGTGGTGCTGTGGAATCAAACCTAGGGTCTCGTGCATTCAAGATAATCTGTCTATCACTGATCTACCTTCTCAGCCCCCATAAGTGGTATTTTTGTGCAAGGGTGTATCAAACAAATCTATTGAGCAAATGTATTCATTCACCACAAGACATAATCAAAATTTATGAATTATCTGATATTTTAATGAATAAAACTGTTATCATTGTTACTAGGAATTGTTTGTCTCCCCATGCTGTAAACATGGAGGAGGTATTTTAAACTAAAACTACAAAAGTAATTTTAAGGTCTTGGTGCTAACAAAACTGTCCAGGTGTTATTACACTAAACAGAGAATTCAAAATGAGTTTTCTTCATAAATACAGAGATTAAAGGACATATAATCCTTATTTCAAAATGCAAATGAAAGGGAAAATCAGTCAGGAGGTAAAATTTATATTGAATGTTAATTTTTGAAGAAGAAAAAAGATCTTAGATGGCAGACTAAAAACACTATCAGAGCCCTTTATGCTGAATTATAAAAAAAAGAAGCTTTAATTGAAATATTGAGCTGGAATGTGCACATCAGGCAAAGGCAAGCAATCAGAGCATAGCACCAACAAAGAAACACCATAATGTATATCTCAGAAAAAGGAAACAAGTACAGACCAGGGCTCAACATCCTTATCCTTGATTTCAATGATACACATATACCCCCCTACACACAGATGCACACTCACACACATACACACACACACAAACACACACGAACACACAAGAATGTATGCAACAGCTCAACCTAATCACTTCCATTCAACATGAATCAAAGATTTTCCTGTACTTTTTGAAACTTTAAAAGTTTCAAGTCTTGTAAGTAATTGATAAAAGATGCATAGGCAATTTTTTTCTGAATAGACTCTGCTATAGAAATGAGAGTTCATGATGGTTATAACTACTTAAACATCTTTGAATCTCAAAAGAATTAAACAAGAGACAATCTGAATTTTGGAACTATATTTCTACCAGCTATTCTTCAAAGGCTTAATAAGAGGTTACAAAATCCAAAATTGAATACCAAGTTAATACAACTAATACTTGTGTAAGTGAAGTGAAAGACACTTCTCAGTGACCTATGCTGCCTCAATTTCTAAGCCTGATGCACATTGTGGAATCTTTGATTCTGCTGGGCCAGGCCCACAGTTGTCTTCCCCAGAGCAGTAGCCCTGCTGGGGTTGGCACTGGGAGCTGTGTGGAGAGGAGGGGAGGCCTTGGGGGAGGCCGAGCTGGGGTTGGGGATGGGGTTAGTAGGGAGAGTACGGGAGGCCCTGGCAGAGGCTGGTGAAGGGAGGAAGGAGGCAGTAGGCCAATGGCTCAGGAAGTAGCATCCCCAAACGCAGCTGGGTTCTGGGGAGTGTCTGTGAGGTGCAGAGTTTGGCCCCTGGGGCCTCGTGGCTGGGTGAGGAGAGGAAGGAGTCTCAAATCCCACCCAAACAGACAATGAGAAATGAGACAACCAGTGTTTGAAGAATTTCAAGATAAAAGGCAGGGATTTGTAGGTAAACTCTGGGGGTGGGGAGGGCAGTAGTGCTGAGCTAGTGGTGGTCATGCCTCTCTGGAGGCCCTTGATGTGAGTGAGGGCCTGCTGTGCTGTGCACTAGGCCTCACTCTTGCCTTGAAGCAGGCACCAGGAATTGCAGGCACAGCCTCAGGTTACCCCACAGAGCTGGCCTGCCATAAGTGCTGGGGACCGGGCAGCTGCTGGGAGGTTATGTGCAGCAGGGCAGAGGAAGAATGGCTGGTGGGTACTGCTCCACCCTAGCCAGGCACAGGGCCACTGGGGAAGTACTGGCTCTTTATCAGGACCAGGGACTGCCCCCCAGACAAGTGGCCTCTGGGGACTTGCATGGTGGCTGTTATGTGTCGGCTGGGAAATTCCTTAGCAGGGTCAAGGTGTCTCCACGGATAGGCACATTTACTCCTGTGCCCCTCCTATCTTCTGGATTCCCACTTTCCTCCTGCCTCGTGCCATTTCCAACTATAGGAGTAAGTTCTCCAGCCTCTAAGAGGCCATCCCGGAGATGCTTACAGGGCTTCCCACGTCTGGTTCACCATGCATGCAGGGCTCATAGGGTGCCATCCTCCAGGCAAAGGTTACCACAATTTCAGTTTGGAAGAGGGAAAAACTTCATTGCCCCAGATACAGCTGCCCTTGGGGTTCTCTGTGTACACTAGTCTTGTGCTGAGATAATGATCCCCAAAGACCACCAAGGAGCCATTTCTGATGTGAGCACACGAGGGTCACTTATTGCAAGCTCGAGCCTGGACTCACAACTGTCAGCATCGCAGTGGGTCAGAGTTGCAACCTCCAAACTTTCAGTTAACAGGGTTTTTATAGGGCATAGGGCTGAGGTAAGTTGGTTCATAGCTTGTCAGTTACATGATTGGTTGACATTTAATGAGATAATATTGTAACAATCTTATTGGCTAACATGTGCAAGCTTAGCAGTAAGAAGCAAATTATGTTAACTATGGAATCTTAAGAAATATCTGTAGCTTTAGGTACCTTCCTGTCATCCACTGGTGGCTATTGCTAGAGGAGTTACGGGAAGAAGTTTATAGGGACATTTCATGGTTTTTCCAGGAACCTGAGTCCTAACATTCGGTAAAAGTTTTTGCAATAGGTACTTTCAGTAAATGCCTTCACAATGGATACTTTCAGTATAGGCCTTCAAAATGGACTAAGTCCAGAATGGCTATACTTTGGCTAAGGTCTCTCACTAGGGGTGTGTGAGTGTGTGTGTGTGTGTGTGTGTGTGTGTGTGTGTGTGTGTGTGTGTGTGTGTGTTTGTGTGTGTGTTTGGTATGAGAGAGTCAGACACAGCTGAGGTTTGGTGTAAAACACTTCTTCCCTTCAGCATTGAGTTTTGGTATCTAGTGGTTGTTCCCCCTCCCGAATTCTGAACTCTAAATTTGTCCTTCTATATACTTTTATCCTTAGATCTTCTTAATATTCAGATTCCTAATATCTGCTGTGAACTTCAGAATTTGCTTCATAAAGGGGGTGCCTTTCTTCTAACTTTTATGAAGCCCTTTGCTCTATTTAAATGCAGGATGTGCTGTGTTAGCCCAGACTGTTGTGGCCCAGGCTGTGACTGTTAGTTCTGAGATTAGTTTAGGCTAATATGAAATACTATGATTTCAATCTATCTAGTGAAAAAAGTTCAGCATCTTTATTGAAACAATTTCCTGGCTGTAAAACTAATAAAAAATTCCAGTGGTATAAATGTACAATCTGTTGATTTTAGTTAATTGTGCACCACAGCAATGAAAAAATTCTTCTTACTAAAGTGAATATTTAGAACGTGAAAAAACCAAATATTATAGAACTTAAAAACTGATAAAATACCAAAAGTAAAAGAAAGACACTGATCAGGAATGCAGTACAAATGTAAGTGTTTAATTAATAAGTGAAATATTTGAGATTCTTATCCACATAGGAAATACAAAGGAAAATAAATAGGAAAGTCACTGAAATCCCATCCTACACACCAGAATAACTATCACCACTCGAATAATAAATATCTGGAGAGGTTGAAATAAATCAGGAACTGTATTTAGTTTTGTGATATTGTAAACTAGTGCAACCCATATGGAGATCATAATGGAAGTTTAGACAATACCAAAAAGACACATGTGTTGATGACTTTTACTGCAACCTTGATACATAAAGAAGGAATATAAATCAACATCAACATCCATGTGCATGGCAGCAAGAAAGAAAGCTGTGCAATCAACTTAGGTGCACAAAAAAGAGGGAATAAAGAAATATGCTATTCATAACTATAAACATGTTCTGGTATATAAGAGAAGTGAATTTCTCCAATATCACTGCTAAATATTTTTGGTTATACACCTAATCCTAATTTCACAGGTTTTGTGGCTTCATGTTTTTCTTTAAAAGGGACCTCCATATTGATTTTTAGAGGAGTTACAATAGGTTGAAGATATCCTATAATATGTGGATATTAGAAGAAATTTAAATATATCAATGAACACATAAAGGACCATCATATACAGTTTATAATTTGATCCAATTTTAAGAAGGCAACAGTTGGGGGACAAGAAAATGTTAGAAGCTTAATAACAAAAACACAGACATGGAAAAAATTTTTAAAAATGTGCAACAGATTAGTGCTAATACTAACAAAATATTTTCCTCAAGTTTTAAAAATGAAACAATTAAAATAATACTTAATAACATCAAATAAGTATGCCATGGAAGAAAATGTACCATAGACATATGTTCCCCATAATTTGTTTTAATTTATAACAAATGGACACAGGTCTCATGGTTTCCCTTATTTGCAATATCTAGTATATGTATGAGTCAAGCGGAAAAGTTCAGGTAATGTGATGTTAGGAAAATGCACCCTTAGATATGTATTTTAATGTTATTTTTTCTTTCATGCATGTGTTTCTAATGCATTTATAAGATTATTTCTTTGTTGCTTTGTGTGTCCCTCCCCCACAGTATAACCCCCACTTTCACTATATTTGATGTCAGTATAACTTGTGGAGGAGATGGGGAAAAACAAGTCTTTTAAGGATTCAGGTGGACCTGTTGCAACAATGAGAAGTACAAGTTGTCATGTCAAAAACGAGCTTTACAACGTCGGTGCAGGGGGGGGAGGGGAAGGATTGGGTGGGGGGGTAGGGGGGAGGCTGGGAAGGGAGGTGAAGGGTAAACAAAAGAGGAGGCTGCAATGCTTGGTAAGAAATGTATGCATTATCCTGCCCATGTAATTGTAACCCCTCTGTACAGTATGTTCACAAATAAAATAAAAAAATTAAAAAAAGAAAAAAAAGAAAATGTGATTACATGTCTGAAGATGATAACACATTCAAGTATCATTTATTGAATACAGCAAAGAAAAGTAACAGAGAAGTAGAAAGTAAGAACAACCTGGGGCATGGATGAAGATACTCAGTAGAACTTTGTGAGGAAAAAATGTGCTCCATTTTGCTCATCAACGTTGAGCTAGGACAGCTACCTTTTGACAGAGCACTTGTAATGTAGTCAGAGCAGTGGAGTTACAATTTAGGCAGTAATTTATTACTTTTATTCCCTAATCTTATGATGTGATTCCCAAATGATATGAGTGATCCTAGATTTTCTCAGCCCTTTTTCACCCAAATTTTCTAATTCCTTCCCCTGCCAGTAATTCTTCTGCTATTCTCATTTCTCCTTGTTTCTGAACTCAACTCCTGTGACCTTTTGGTTCATGAGAAAGAGCTAAAGAAATATGAGGATGGTCTGGAATCTGAGGAACATCCACTCCAGCTTGGAGGATCTGGTAAAAGACCTCCACCTGGGACTCAGAATCAGATATTAATTGACCTCTTTGGAAATAGACCAACTCAATCCCTCAGGCAGGATTCATCATTCCTTGACTTTCTCTGAAGAGATTTGGTACTATGGCACAATTCAGAGAATGAGTTTTCCCACCACTCACCACAGCTTTGTCAGGACGAATAGGTTCAAAACTAAAAGTGACCTCAGTTCTCACAGGGCAAGTCAGAAACCAAGAGATCACATTTTTCTCCTCATCAGGCACCTTCTGTTAGAAACAGAGTCTGGGCAAAGTCTAAGATGGAGATCAAGTGAGACTGGGCCTAAGGAGTACACAAAAGAATGACCCTTTCTGACTAAAAGTGAGTTGTGCAGGGAGACATGATAACTTCCTTTATATATGAAAATTCACTAGGTGTGTTATCTCACTGCCATTGTGTGGGAGGTCAGTTTCCCCAAAGAAGTTGTTAAATGTTGTGTCTACCAGTTTGCTCTCTAGGCTATTGTCTCTCCAACCCATTCCCATGCCAAGAATGCATTGCTTCTTTCAGGCACTCAACTACTTGTCCTGAATCCTAAGCAGGAATATTGTAGGCTATACTTTGGCTAACCTCTTGCATTGGAGGTAGAAAAGGCCCAGTCTCTGCACATGCCAAGAGGTAGAAAAGGTGAGTATAAGCTCAGATTGGAACTGAACAACAATCATATTGAAAAAAAATAAATGAAATTAATGGTTGAGTAATTTAGGGTGGATAGCCACTAAATTTAGGTAAATATTAGTAACACATATACAATCATGGATTAGGAAGAAAACAGTGAAGTAGGTTCAAGATAACATGGAAAAGACACATAATAACCATAACAGGAGATGAGAGTGTGAAGGAACTCTTGGCATAGGTCCATTTACTATCTGAGGAGTGACCTTGGTTAGAAGGCTTTTAGAATAATATCTAAAAGAGACGGACTTGCTGGGCACTAGTGGCTCACACCTGTAATCCTAGGTACCCAGGAGAGTGAGATCTGAGTATTACGATTCAAAGCAAGCCCAGGCAGAAAAAGCCAGAAGTAGTCCTGTGGCTCAAGTGGTAGAGCACTAGCCTGGAGCTCAGGGACACTATCTAGGCCCTGAGTTCAAGCTTAATGATCATCAAAACAACAACAACAACACAATAATGATAAAAAGAAATAAAAGAAGGACTTAAAGATATGCGATGGAATAATGATCCTGTGTAACTGTCTAGGGAACATAAAAGGAGACAAAATTTGGAGCAAAATGATACCTATTCTTACTAATCAAGGATGCTTAGCAAATGCCAAATTCCTCTTCCGAGAAACTTCCAAACCTGGGCTCGGAACATGGCTCATTGGTTGAGTGCTTGCCTTGCAGGCTTGACGCCCTGGGTTCAATTCCTCAGCCAGAAGTGGTGCTATGGCTAGAGTGGTAGAGCATTAGCCTTGAGGTGAAGAGGAGAGGGACAGGACCTAGGCCCAGAATTCAGGCCCCATGACCTGCCAAAACAAAAAAAAAACCCAAAACAAAAAAAGCTTCCAAACTTATTTTTGCTCATAAATTAGGAGAGGCTTTTTTTTTTAACAGGAATTCTTATCTAGTTCAAGGTCATTAGAACTTCAGTAAAGTTTTCCTGTTGAGATACAATGCACCAACTCTGCTGAACTTAATCATGACTAGGAAAGTATGGACACTAATGTGTTTATTATAATTTTCCTTATAAATATATAATTCTGTCAGATATTATATATAATATATAGTGTAAAATATATTATACATTATATAGTATAATAAATAAATTCTAATATAACATATATTATATATTAACAAACTACCTAATTTTAGAGTTAGGAACAAGCAAGATATTGAAAGACAAATGCTTGAATCTCTGAGTAATTTCTCTACCACTGGACAATTCCAGGTTTCATTCTTATTACACAAAGAGCAACATAAGCAAGCGGTGCCCATGGATGTGGTTCTCTGGATTCTGGAAACTGTGATCTGCATATATATATATATATATATATATATATATATATATATATGTATATACATATACATATACATGTATATATGAAATATTGTTTTATACTAGTGAATGTGTAAAACTATAGCAACAGATAATTAAGTCAACATCTATGTGCCCACGCACTCAATCACTTTCAAGTATAAGAATTTCTTTTCTGGCTGGGAAGATGGCTCAGAGGTAAAGCACTTGCCTTGCATGTATGAGGCCCTGGGTTCAATTCCTCATAACCACATAAGCAAAAGGAAAAAAGCCAGAAGTGGTGCAGTGGCTCAAGTGGTAGAGCGCTAGCCTTGAGCAGAAGAGTCGAGGGACAGCACCCAGGCCCAGAATTCAGGCCCCATGACTGGACCCCCCCACAAAAAATAATGTCTTTTCTATGTTCCGTATGCATCTACACAGAGAGTACATGAGTTGCCCTTGAATTGTCCTGGTAGTTATTTATCTGGCTACTGTAGCTTCACATCCTTTGTTCTCTTAGTAGCCAGATGTCATGTGTTCAACAACAATACTTGTTACAGGCAAAAGTATCTACCCTGACACACATAGGAACTTGGATTTCAGAAATGCCACAAATAATTGGGAGGTACAGCAGTACTTATCAAAATTAAATAGATTACATATTTATTAGAAAGGTTGTCAGAAAAATAAACTTCAGTGCAGGATGAAACACTTGAAGAAAATTACAGTTGAAATTACATATAGCTATGTGCTGGTTACTCATGCCTGTAATTTTGGCTAATCTGGAGGCTGATATCTGAGAATCAGTTCAAAGCCATCTTGGGCAGAAAAGTTGCCATGAGACACTTATCTCCAGTTACTCAATCAAGACTAAAATTGATACTGTGGATCAATGTTGTAGAGAGATAACCTTCAGCCAAAGACCTCAGGAACAGTGCCCAGGACCCAAGTTCAAACTCTGCAATAGACAATAAATAAAAATAAAAAATAAATTACATATAATTTATTATCAATTCTGTACAAGGAAAATAGGATATGACACATGGCAACATATGACTTCAAGTTACAAAGTTCCAAAGCATTTCCCCACTCTTGAGAACTAGGAGTAATCCACATTGAAAAAAATAAAAACATGAATAATTTATACCAAATTTCAAAGCATACTATATGTTATACAAAGGAAATGCAATAAACATGCATTTCACAATTTAGTAACATCATATAGTATAAAGAATCTGATTAACTGATTCATAAAAATCAATACAATGGAGATAAAACATCCAATATCTCAGGGGTCAAATTAGCAGAATACTTTCCATCTATGATGGCTGTTCTGTAAATTATCCAGCCCTATCCATCCCACAATTGCAGAAGGCTCCTCCTGAGAATGGCTAGAAACCTGTCTACTGTTAGTGCTCAATGTAGACCTGGTCCCATTCTCTATTATTTGGGCAAGTGATTGACTGACTATCTGAAAACTTGCCAAAGGCACAATTTGGGAATGGCTTCCAGTAACGACATTTTAGTTCTCAGAAAAAAAGGGAAATTGAAGACAGTGGGAAAATGTAACAGACCCGGAAAGATTTCTATCATTGTATTAAAACTGTACCCTTCTACTGACACTTGAACAAACTGCAGCAATTGTCACTCCAACCACATGTCCAAAAAATAGCTTTCCAAATATTGACCTGTTTTCACGTTGGCAAATCAAGACACTCTATTGTGGCCCTGTTTTATTTAACCTATCTGCTATAGTTTGCCCAAGAGATAGTTGACCTTACCAATTTCTTAAATTTTAGGTCATCACATAAACACTTCATAGCCCTTAAACATTAAAAATACCTATCCATATAAGTCTGCATTACATACTTATTATTGTTTTTCTTCATTTGTCATATTATACATATTTATGTATCCCATGGCTTAGTTCTGTAATCTTCCTTCTCATGAGTGTTACCACTGAGTACATGTAATTATTTCGTTACTTTTTCTCCAGCTCTGTTTTCTTTAATTCAATTCCTTAATAGCATCATGTCTACTGACAACTCCTAGCTATTGATTTTAACAAATTCAAAAGAGTCCAAAGTGAGCTTTGATTGTATCCCTCATTACTATTTGATTAATTGATAACTCTTCCAGTTGCCTTGTCAAAATATCTTGTAGTCATTTCAGACTTACCTACTATTTCACACATCATATGAAATGTATGAGCAGGTTTTGACAAATTAACTCACATAATATTTTAGGAACCATAAATATATAGTATATGAATACTAATACTATGACTTAAATTCGTGGCCTTGGTTGTTTTTTTTACTTTTCTTTTGTGCTCAGGTTGTCAGTCTTCCATTTGAGCCACAGCTCCACTTTTAGTTTTTTGGTTCTTAGTTGAAGATAAATGTCTCATGGTCTATTTACCTGGTCTAGCTTGAAACTACGATCTTCTGTTTTCAGCCTTATAAATAGCTAGATTTAAAGGCGTACACCAATAAAACCACCCCTATTATATTTGAATTAAAAATAAGTTCAAAGAACGAATATTTGTAGTATTTTCAAATCAATATGTTTTCATTTACACATTGTCTTAAGAGGTTTTTGTTATTACAGCAAACTTATCAAGAAAGGAAAGGAAAAATTCATAACCAAAGAACCTTTGTATGTACCAATGCTCAAGCCTGCTAACCACAATTTCTTTGCTGGGAAATAACAAAGATGATATCGACTACAGGCAAAGCAAGAGAAAAAGCTCTTCACTGAAGTTGCTGAAAGACTGATAAAGATGAGGACAAGAAACTTTATCCAGAAAGTATCACAAAGTGTTTGCTGTGGATAAGTGTAGCAATCTTAGAGGATGTTCATAATGATGAGGAGAATATTTGATTACAGAGGTGCGCTTTCTTGAAGATATCTATTTATAACATAGTTTGTGTACTGTTAAAAATGAGACAGTTACGATAGGGATATTGTCATTCCTTGTATCCTTCACAGTATAATATTAAAACCAGTTTTATACATATAGTATTTATAGTAATTATAGACTATCACTAATTATGCATATATTATAAATATATCATTTATATGTTATGTAATATAGTATATTACATATATTATGCACACATAATTTAATTTTTCTACTTGTCTGTCCAGGAATTAAACTAGCAATATCTTTGAAAATGGATAATAAAGTAGGGTCCTTACAATTTCGATTGCAACATAGAGTTTTACTCAATTAGTAGTTATTTATTTTGAATTGGTTTAGAAATGGAATATCAGAATATAATTGAGCATTCAAAAATAATTATGTAAGAATATGCCAAGGATGTGGTTAAAAATCTATAACCTGACTCATGTATGTAATTCCTGCTACTTAGGGGCTGAGATCTGAAGATAGCTATATGAAGCCAGTCTGAGTGTAATGGCTCAGGGACAAAACCCAGTCTCAGTAATGACACAAAAATAAATTATGTTACTAAAACATACATATATATATTTATTTACATAAAGTTGTCATTCCTTGTATCCTTCACAGTATAATACTAAAATGTTTTATACATATATTATTTATAGTAGTCGTAGAATATCAGTAATGATACATATATGTATATATATGATATATAAATATATAATTTCTATGTTATGTAATAAGATACATTACATATATTATGCACACCTAATTAATACTGATAACACTAATATCCATTAAATTGATATATGTTTTAGAATAGGGAATAGATTTTTTTTGGTACAACAAGGAAGTAAGTAGTCACAAAAATTATTCCTTTTGGATTGTATATCCATAACAATCTATTCCCTGTGTATTGAGGGTACTGATTGATAAAAGCCTGTGTTCGTCAGCACAGGTGTCTTTGATACCGGGAATAATAAACAGTGGAAGCTGAATGATGTTCATTCAGGTATTTCTTCAGAAATTAAACTGATCTTCATTTGATATAAAGATCACTTGTGCTGTCATTATCCACAACCTTTTCATTTAAAAATATTTATATTCTGTATCAATGTTTTTGATTTCATAACCATAATTAGGAAGATTATGTGGATTCATCTGCTCCATAGCTCTTGATAAGTAATGAATGTGACACAGAATATCCTCAGATGTGGCTGGTGGAATTCTGGATTTGAATTATGGGTCTCAACTGATCAGTCTTAGCAACTTGGGAAATTTGTTTGGGCTTCTTTCCTACTTTTGTTTTTAATAAAAAACTTAATTCATTTCCTAACTTGAAGAACACTCGAGCACTTAAATTACCCTAATGCAGGTTCAGTGCTTGGAATGGTTTCTGCACCTTGTGTAGTAGGTCCCAAAGAAGTCAGCTTCCATCAACATGGTCACAGCATCCTTCCTGAAGGACTTAAGAAATATATACCCAATTGATGTTAATATATGTATATATATATATTTATATATATATATATATTTTTTTTTTTTGGGTCCGGTCGTGGGGCCTGAACTCTAGGCCTGGGTGCTGTCCCTCAGCTCTTCAGCTCAAGGCTTGTGCTCTACCACTTGAGCCACAGCGCCACTTCCGGCTTTTTTCTTTTTGCTTATGTGGTGCTGAGGAATCGAACCCAGGGCCTCAGGCATGCAAGGCAAGAGCTCTACCACTGAGCCACCTTCCCAGCCCCTGATGTTAATATCTTTGAAAATTTGTCTTTACTAAAAAAAGTCTTGTCCTCATATGAAACAATGAAAGCAATGTTGGGGTTGTCCTGTGGCTTTTATTATGAAGGAGTTTTGCCTAAATTTCATTCTTACTCTATTAGTGGTAGCAGTAGCATTCTTTAGTGCTAACCTTCATATTTCTAGTTCTGTGTTCCAGTTGGAATACTATTGTAACTTCGTTTATAATCTTTCTTATAAGAATAAATAAACTACAACTGCTGAAGTTTTCAATAGTCAATGCATTACATTTTATGTGCTTAATATTTTGCTGAAATTATTACCTTTGGATTATATATCCCTAACAAACTATTTTTTTATTATTTCTTATATGATTTATATAGATTTCTTATGTGATTCTTATATGACATCTTAGAGATCCATACATAAAACAGCTCAGAACAGGAAAAGAGTAGGTAAGAAGTCATAAACAATACTATTATGGTGCTCTTAATGGCTAAGTGTAAAGAATATGTGACAAAACTGTTGGAAGATTCATTTGGTTTTTTTTTTTGTTGTTGTTATTTTTGTTTGCTGTTCTCTCCCCTTTCTTTGTAGAAAAGGTTCTCACTATAAAGTGCCAATTGGTCTGGACCTTTCAAGGCTTGTCTCAGTGACATAAGTGATGGGATTAGGGACATGTGCTCCCATGGCTGGCTTTTAGGAAGTTCACAATATCGCAATACCAATACACATAAAGAAACTTTTGTGAGTAATGTGTATTCACTTCCTCAATAGCCACAATGTCAAATTACTAACAACTGGCATCACTAACACCTCCATAAATCAAATGCAAACTAAAAGCTCTACTTGAAAAACCAACATCTAAGGCAGTGTTGGAAATACAAGAAGATACATAATACATCTAAAGGAGTGAGTTCTTTAACCCTGGCAAAGAGCAGTGATAGCTGAATTTTTAACCAGGCTTGAAAAGTTCGGGTGTCCACTAACTATGTGATTAGAGTTGCAGAGTTGACCTTGGTATCAAGATTGGAGGTAACATTCTAAGGCAGCTAAGTTGCTGCAATATTGTAGCTCGATACAGTGTGACCCTTCCTGATAATGGTAAACAGAGAGTAGAAGCTAAGTCAGTAAAATGTATAGGAAGGATTCTCCACTGAGAATAATTTCAGGGGGTGATCATTACTCTTGCATTGAAAATAAATAGCCCATCATTCTGCTTTAAGCTCTAGAATATTTATGATTTGAGGACAATTATAACAAACCACTGTGCCATGAGTGCTGAGCAGTGTAGGTGTATATTACTATAATATATGTAAAAATCCTTACAGGTATGGAATGGCCTGACCCTGACACTTCATTCTGTGTTGTTGAGTTTCATGGAGAAATGTTCATAATTAGGCAATTCACACTCATCTAAGTCTGAATCAGGCAATTGAGATAAGACATTAGGGTCATCACTCCAGTGACATGGTCTGTGACCTGTGAAATAAATAACATTATTTAACAATGCATATGTGTTTCTGAAAATGCATGCAATACCAAATACCAAATATACAACAGGGACAATTATCCATCTCATATTATCAGAAGTAAAGATATTCTTGAATTACACTTACTTGCTAGAGGATCACAGGGACACTGCTAACGTTTGGTATCTTTCCAGGTGCTCAATCTTCCTCAATCTTTTTTGAGGAAGTGTGTTTCCATAGTTTGTTTTGAGGTGTTCAGAAAATCAGTACTGTCACTAACCGCAACCATGGGACAGGAAAGATGATGGGATACCTGGCCAAAAAACTGAGAAATCACTGAAAATGATAGGAAAGAAGACACCAGAGGACCCAAAGCCTCATTGCCAGCTTCTGGATCACCAAATCCTGCTTAACATGTTTATATTCATATTCCTTCTACTGCAAGGCGGGTGGTGGTCAGTGGCTATAGGTATGTCCACAAACTAAGGCATTAACCTAGCTTAGGTTACAACTATTAACATGAGGTATTGTTTGTATACATAGTGATAATTGAATCCCTTATTGTTAGGGAGCAGAAGGGAATAATATTCATTACATCCATAACACAGACATCCATCTTGTCTCCAAAGTCTTAATCTTTTACTGTCCAACAGCTCGAATTTATATACTTTTGAGGTAATAACTCATAACCCTGTCTTCCCTTGACTGACCTTTCCAGAGCAGAGCTCTCAGTCTTTTGATTGCTGTTTGAGATGGCTTTGCAATCTATCCCTTTCCAGGTTTAACAGTTTGGCCCTAGAATCCCTCACAAGTACTGTGACAGATGTCTTATTTTGAAAACTATATTTTTTCTAGGATAGGTTCAATTTTTAGATTTTATTTTATTTCAAAAATACTGTACAGAGTGGTTACAGTTACATGAATAAGATACATTCCTTTTTGAATATTTTTATCCACTCCATTGTTGTTCTCATTTCCCTTCCCACTCTCCAACAATCCTCCCCACCCCATAGTTGTAAAGTTCATTTCTGAAAGTGTCTTGTGAATATCATTGTTGCAATGGGTCACTCTTTGTACTTCTTTCATCACTATATTTTTTCCCTTTCCATCTCCAAATCAGATAAATGTATATACAAGATGGAAGGTACCAAAATCAAGACAGAGTTTTCTAGGGATAAACCAATAGAAAAGCCAAATGAAATAAAATAATATCTAGATACTCTACCGACATCAAAGTTGATATCTGAAAAAAAATTTGCTGTTTCCATGTCATGGAGTTCATTTCAATTAGTATCATTTTGTAAGGTCAAATGTATATAACTCTGGAGCCAGCAATCCCACTCTTGGGCTTGTAGAAATGATCTCAAGCTAAAACACACTAAATCTACAACTATATTTTTTTGCACCATTATTACTATAACTAAGATATGGAACCAATCAAGATGCCCCTCAATGGATGAATGGATCAAGAAAATGTTGTAATTTTATGCTTCTATCAGAAAGAATGATAGAATGATAGCCCCTTTCTTAAGAAAAGGGAAAGACTTGGAAAACAATCATATTATGTGAAGGAAGCCTTACTCAAAGAAAAATAGGTTCTAAGGTTTGCCTCATTTTTATTAATTAATATATGCTTAGGATAGTCCTGACAGACAGGTTTACTTTTTAAACTCTTAATATTCCCTTTTTTTCTCTCGCTCTTCCTATTTCATGACAATTGTGTGTGTGGATGTGTGTGTGTGTGTGTGTGTGTGTGTGTGTGTGTGTGTGTGTACGCGCACAGTAATGAAACTTGAGTGTACGCGCACAGTAATGAAACTTGATTCGGAGCCTCAAATTCTTGCTTGGTTTCTTCATTCATGACTTACTGAGTCTGTACTATTTCAACCAAGGTTTCATTCTGTCTTTGATTTAACAATTGAACATAAATATCTCATGGATTGCTACCCCAGCCATCTGTGAACCATGATCTTCCAATCTCAGCCTCGTGACTATATAAGAATAGAGATGAGGCACTGGCATCCAGCTTTATTGCCAAGTGTTTTTTTTTGCTTTGATTGGTTTTTGTTTTTGTTTTTGTTGTTTTGTGCATTCAAAACCTGTAAGGACAACAAATCTCTTATAACCAAGAATATTCACATAAAATGTGTATTGTTTAAATATTACTTTATTAATGTTATCCTTTTACATCCACATTATGTGATTTGATTTTTTTTGAACTCTATCGTTGCAAATGGTAAAATCACATATATAATTTGAATCTTCTTTTCTTGGTTTTAGAGTGTGTTTCAAAACAGAATTTACCAAGGTTTAACTCTGCACTACAGAAGCAGCACCTTTATGATTATTCAATGCCCTGTAAATCATAAGTTCATCACTTCTTGTGGCACCATATGAGCCTATAATAACTCCACATAGTTTAGAACTCAATGCCATGCACTCTTCTGCCAAATATGCAAGGACATCCTTTGTAATTCTCCTTGGATTTTCACTGTTCTTCTCTCTACTCTCCCATGCTCATTCCTGTGATGATCATGTTGATTTTCTCCCCTGTTACATTCATCATTGCATCTTGGGAACTATTGTTATGCACTACTGTACTTCTATCCATTCTCCTTGTGCTTCGTCTTGTACCCCTCTCACCGCAGAGGGTCAGAGATTGAGGATATTTTCTTCACTCTTTAGCTCAGACATCTATCTTTACTTTCTAGCAATACATTCATTGAATTCTTTCTGTAAAGTCTAATGCCTTGAAAATGATTACTGCATTTTCATGGCTTTGTTATTTGGCATTGGGGAAGTTCATAGATCAGTAATTGTAACTCAGGTAAAAGAAGACTGCAATCATGCCTCCGTAGATGTTGTTCATTGGGTAATGTTTACTTCAAGGTCTTCCTGCCTGCTTCCTATTCACTGTTTATTTTTAAAGTAGCGTTTTCTTCTGGAAAGTATTTATGGGCCTAGTGTAGATCAATTCCCATTTTAATTAGTCATTAATTTTTTTCCATCATCATTCTGCAGATCCTTCTTAGTTTCTTCAGGGTCTGTATAGTAATGCTTTACATTCTTAGATATGTTTTTAACATCGATGCATCCGATGATAAAGACACATTGCTTAAGTCACCATTTTGATGATTGAAAAGAAACCATGCTACAATCTCACTATATCGCAATTTTCTGGTTTTAAATTCTTTTAGATTAGAATTGATGCTGGAGAACGAACATTCTGTGTACAAATTTATATTCTCCTAATTATTTTTAGTATACTTTCCAATATTGTATAAAGTTAACATTACTACTTACTTAGTGTTAGGATTTCTAAAATTGTTAGATTAAAAGTTCTATTCATTCACAATTTTAAGACAACATTGTCCATTATGACTAAGTGAGATATTTTAAACTTTTTATTTGTGGTCCTTAATGGTGGTGCTGGGGAATCAAGTTCTTAGCTTCATGTGTCTTAGTCTACTGTGTGCCTCTGAGCCTGATGTGACCTATGGTTTTATTTTCAATCAACTGGAATAAAGAAAAATTTCCCTAGGAAGGATTTAACACTTGGTTACTTTCTCCACTATCTCTCACACACATAAAAGTAATATAATTCTACACTGACAGAAAATGGTGTTCTTATATTTTATTTATTAGTAGTAACTTTTTGTTTTTTGTAGCCCCACTCTTCATTATGTCTTGCCCATTTGCTATCCCTCCTTCCCATAAAACTTGACTAGATCAACTGGAAACTCACTTCTAGTCAGCCTCCTCCTTAAAAAGCTCAACCTTAAATAACCTACCCCCTGGTAGCCCTGCTAAAAACTTTCAAAGGCCTGACTGCAACCAGACTCCTTCCTGAAAGCCCTCCTCTGCTTTAGGGAAATCCCTCTTCCACTCCACCCCTTCCTGGAATCCTTGCTCTGCACCACCAGAAACCAGGCCACATCCATATCTCCTTCTATGTCCCACCTTGCTGCAATAGAACCCCGCCTACACCAGGCTCCTCCCTCAAATTCCCACCTCGTCCACCAGATGAGATACGCCCCTAACTACTCTAGTCCCTCATAGTCGCATTGCTCCCATATCCTAGTACCTCCAAACTCCTCCCTTCCCTTTCATACCCCATCCCCAACCAGCTTTCTCACTCCAGCCCCCCTGGATTCATCAGAATCTCTGCCCATAACTAGCCTACTTGAAAGAGGCCTAATCTCTCAGACACAGCCCTGAAACTACCTCTTCCCACAAAGCCCATTATGCTATACCAAAAACCCTTCATCTCCCTATAACTGCCCTTGAAGCCCTGCTTTGCTTGGCCAGAAGCTTCTCACACAGCCCATTTCCTTCCTGGAAAGGAAGCACTGCTCCACCACAAGCCTCTTTACCTCCCATATATACTCTCTCAGTGCCCTGACTTGCTCTCCAGATAACCCCCCCCTTGGCTCCTCCCTCAGTTCCACATCCTACTCCACCAGATACCCTGCCCACAATTATCCTACACCACTGTAGTTCTTACATTCCTTCTCAAAGCCCCTCCTCCAACTAGCCCCATGGCTCCAAACCCTGCCCTGCTCCTGAAAAACTCCACTAGAAAACCCCCACCACACTATGCCATTTCTGGACACCCACATTGCTCCACTGAAAACCACTGTTCCAGTTGACCTCCTTCTGGAAGCCTAGAAAACCTCCCCCACACTCTCCCATATCTCGACACCATCATTGCTTCACTGGAAACCACTGCACCAGTTGGCCTCCCTCTGGAAGCCTCACTAGACTCAACTTTAAATCCCAGTCCCTTCATAGACCCTTTTGGAAGGTTGTTTTGCCCTGCTGGAAATCATGTCCATAGTCCATGTCCTGCCTTACAACACTGAAATACCCATTCAACCTCACTCCTCTTTTCGAAGTGGTAACTGGCAACACCAGAAACCCCATCCTAACTAGTCTAGTGCACTGGAACTTATCACTGCTCTCACAAAGCCCTGGTCCTGAAAAACGCCTCCATACATTGTGACTACATCCTGCTCTACTGGAAACCCCACCTCCACCCTAACACACTTCCCAAAGGACTGCCATTCTCCATGAGAAACCCCGCCCCTTACTAGCCTATGTCTTCCTAGTACCACCATGCCCTCTCAAAGCCACACCCTGAAAAGCTACTTCCTCATAGCTCTGCATTCCTACTCCAAATCCCCACCTTCTGTCAACCTCTTCCCTCCATTCCCTGCCCTGCCTTATGAAAAACCTCACCCTACATGTCCCACAAGGGCTCACAGTGTTCCACCAGATCCCTTCCTCTAAGTAACCTCCTCCTTTGTAGCCTTGTTCTTCCTTCTCAAAGCCCTGTCCCAAACAGCCTCCTCCCCAGTGACCCCACCTTCTTCCAATGAAAACCTGTCCACCTGCCAGCCTCCATCCTAAATCCCACCTACTGCAGAAGACACCCCTCTTCTAACAAGTCTAGTCCTTGCTGTTCCCTCCCTGATGTCTCAAAGCCCTACACAGGCTGGCCTTTGCCCTCAAATCCCTGTCCTGTTCCACCATACAGGCTGTGCCAATACGAACTCCTCCCTTAAACCAGACAGAGCTCCACCAGAAACCCCATACCACCTCATCTATGAAGTTCTCATCTAGTAACTATTATTACAAATGTGATTTTGAACATATCTGGGAAAATAGAAGTTCCAGGCTCCAGCTGGGCTCAGTCATAGAGAAGGATTTGTGCCTGGTTTTGATTTTTCAGCTTGTCCTGACAATGTAAAGTGCTTTTGTCTAAAACTGGATAAAAATCAGGCCAGTTTAATTTCAGGTGACTTCCTCCCCCCAGCCTTCCTCCAACAGAAGGGATGCAAAAGACCAATTTTTGAAATGCCTTGCTAAATTAGCAAGCCCTGGGAAAATGAAGCTCAACAAAGTTACTTAGATTAAAATAAATACTGTCTTAAATTTTTCTTTCAAAACTTTAAAATGTACATATAACTGATTTTGATTTTTGCGTGCTTAAAAATCTGAGTGTGTTTTGTATGTGCTTGTGAACATGTTCATGATAGAAATTGTCAGCATGCTGTAACAATTGGCTGAGTTTAAGTTTAAAGTTCCAAAGGTTATGAGATTTGATCATTACTAAAAATTTTTTAAAGCATTTTCACATTGTTTGAAATAGCTTTTTAAGGATTCTTTAACTTAAAAATTAGAAAATCTGGTATTTTAGAATGCATAAAGCTGTTTACACTGTAATCAAAATATCTGGCTTAACAAAAAGGAGAAATTTAGAAGCCAACAGAAGACCTATCGTTAGGAGTGAAGGATGAACAGGCAGAAGTGCAGTTCAGCTGGTCATGCATGGTGGAACAGGCCCTGGGAAGAGTCCATGCATCGTGAATTAGGGCAAGCGGGCACAAACGCAGTTCAACTAAATCTAAAGAGTCGGATTGGGTGTGTGCCCATTCCACAGGAAGGGCCAAGTGGCCCTTTTTTATTCTGCCCCTTTTCCCTACAGATAGACACTGGAAACATGATGGTATAAATGAGTGATGTGAAGATCTGATCAACATTGCTAAAACTGCCCCTTGGATGTGTTAATATTAAAATTAAGAAGGCCTTAAAAAGAGGATCAAAAATTTTATTTGTATAATGTGGTTTGATCTCTGATATTCTGCCATTGGATATGTTATTTTTAAGACATAAAGGTGTTAAGTCTAGCTTCTTGGTACAGTGATGATTCTAATTTTTGCATTGAGAAAAAAATGTTATTTGAGCTTAAAAGTTTTCATGTATATTTGTTTAAAAACAAGCAGCCAAAAGGAAATGAGTGACACCTAGCCTCGAGAGTTTAAGGGGTTTTTCAAAATGCAACTAAAAACTAAAGTATAGAATATTAAAACAGAGATGAATAGGAGGCTTACATGTTAGGAATGGATTTCTGTATATAACGTTTAAAAGTAAAATTGTTCTAAACATTTGCCTCAAAGTACAAAAAGGAAAAATTAGGATTACCAAAGTTATTGCTTAATTCCTATTTCAGTTTGGTCTCATAGGTTTTTTCTTTTTTTTCCGTAACAGATCCCAGCAGATCCACAAAAAGGAGTTAGGATTCTTGTAAGTTTGTCAGATGTAACTTTGGCTCTTAATAAGTTTCAGGTAAGAATATGCTTAAAAGCTACTACTATGTTGACTGCCTTTTTGCTTTTAATTGGAGTAAAAAGGCCTTTTATGAGACTCATTGATCTGAAAATTGGTTCAAATCCAGCCTGGGCAGATGAAGGTCTCTGTGAGAATGTCACCTCTACTCAGCCAGCAGAAGGCAGAAAGAGTAAGCAGACCTGCTTTAGGATTCAATGTGGCAGAGTGCTAACCTTTAGCTGTAGAGCTGAGGGACAGCACTCAGGCCCCAATTTCAAGTCCAGCAACCAACTAAGGGAATTGCCAATGAGGCATTCTTTCCAGTGTGGAGAAGACACTCCTTGGATGAAAGTAATGGAGGAGCATCCAGAGACCGTAAGCCACTGCTTAGAAGGCAGAAATAATGTCAGATCCTTGAGTCATTTGTGCATGGCCCTTCACAAATTGGTCAGAGCCAGGAGGTCATGGGAAGATAGTTTGTAAGCATGTCTATGACTGAAAGGGCCAGGAACTTGTCAGTCATCTGTGATATTAGTAAAAAGCTAAGGTTGCAAAATGTGGAGGATAGTTTAAATCCCAACCCCTGTATGTGCCAAAAGCTCTAATTGGCAGTAACTTTTGAGCTGACACAAGCTACATGAAATTGATCTTCTCAGGAAAAGTTTGTAAACCCGAGAGTGTGTTTCTATTGATATCTGTCTGAAGGCCTGCATAGGTATCTCAGACATTGTTAGGATTACTAGAGATCACGTTCCGAAGCCATTCATAAAGATCCTTTTGCAAACCAGAAGACTAAAGAAGCTCCACTGCTGTAGCCAGAAAAATGGTCTGTGCATTTGTCAAAAGTTAAAATATTGTTCTTAATGACATCTAACCATGGTAACCTCTTTGTAAAATAGGCTAAGTTTATAGGATCCTGGCTAGGTAGGATCAACACTCCTGAGTCAGCTTCAAGAAGTGACAGAAGATGAATCTTTGTCCATCATCCCTTATTAAGAATAAGGGAAAATATTCACTTTTTTAAAAATATGGCAAAATAGAAGGAAAAGGCATGGGAAATAATAGTACAGGCCTGAGTCCTCTATATCTGCTTAGAAAATCCTAGCTTTATTAAAAGATCTATTTGTTTAAAAAGTTGTCATCTTGGTAAATTGTCCTGGGCTTTTGTGTAAATTGTCTTAAAAACTAGTGGAGTCACAGCCTGCCAAGCGTATGCAATGTATCCTTACCAGTCTATGTAGGAATTTGCAGTCAAGCACGAGGTGTGACAGTCCCTTGGAGCCACTGAGAGACCCTGCTGCTGTTGCTGCACATCCTAATGGGTAAAGTTCAACAACAGCCTGACAGTTACCTGGAGGATATCTACATCATCATCCAGATTACCTCCACCGTGGTAAAGGTAGACTGCACTCCTGACTGATTCCATTACTTGAAAATGCTTCCCGGTTGAAAGCTGCTACAACTAAGATTGTGTGGGACATTCACTTGGTAATATGCAGTAATTCTCTATACTCCCACAGTAGATATTGGGAACGAGGATATCACTGGCTTGCCTTAGCCTTTGGAGTCTAAAAGCCACACAAATACATTAGTTTTTATTCATCCTAACTTCAAGTCAACTCATCTTTCTAAAAATAGTTTTTAGTTTCACTCATTATCTTGTCTTTATTGTAAAGCTAACCCTAACCCTCACCGTAATCATACTCTAATCTTATTATTAGCAGTTTTCTATTTCACATTCATCCTAATTCTAACTCTATTTGTTATTCGAAGATTTACTTTGTTTGACCCTAAATTTTCCATTTCCCTAATGCTTACACTAAGCCTAGCTGGAACTAAAACCTAACTTTCACCCTAATGATAATCCAATTCTAATGTTTAAGAAAAATACTCTAGTTTTTAATCTTTCTAATGAATACTCCAGTTTTCACTCTGGAAATAAGTTTCAGTTTGCCCTAATTCTCACCAATTTTTTTGACTCTACCTCGAAAGTTATCTTGTTCCCTAACAGGAGCCATTATATTACTTGTCCTCACATTCTCTTACCAGGAAAAATACTGTAGTTTCCATTGATTCTACCTTTTTCTGAACTACTGTATCTGAAAACAGTTTCAGATTTACTTACCATCTAGTCCATTACTTAACGCTAACTCTTAACCTAAACCTGTCTGGAAAACTCTCATTAATCACTACAAGAATGATCACTGAGAAATAAATGTAATGATAATGTTCTAGTTACTATTCAGCCTCATATATTTGCTTCTACTTGTTAGTGAACACAATTTTATACTAAAAGCTTTATTATTCGTAACAGTAAATATAATCAGAAGAAAATACTGACCCTAATCTTAATCCAAATTATATGACAATACTAACACTAACACAAGTACACTAGTTTTCACTCATCCTTCCAAACACAGGTTTCAATTTTTCCAATATCTTAGTCACTTTCTAACCCTAAACGTAATCTTTCTTAACTGGAACATTGAGAATAACCATCAGCCTAATTGTGAGTAGATTCTAACATTAATAGCAATACACTAGTTTACATTCATTCTAATTCTTACCAGGCTTATATTAAAATTTACCTTCAATTAGACCCTCATTTTTTTTCTCCTTCACTCTAAGCCTAACCATGGCTGGAATCCTAACCATTACCTTGACACTAATCTTTTCCCAATTCTAAAATTTATGAAAAATGCTCATTTTGTGCAATCCTAACTGAAATTCCATTGGTAATTCTTGAAATAAATTGTAGGTTTTCTGTAAACCCTACAGATTTTTCACTCTTAACTCTGAATATATTTTGTTCCATAACAGGAATCATTATACCCATTGATCTCAAATCTTGATTTTATGAAATACTTCCATTATCCCAGCTTTTCCTGAATTCCTAGAACCTAAAAAACGGTTCAGCTTTACTTAATATTTAACATTTCTTTTTTTTTCCTTTTTGTCGTTCGTGAGGCTTGCACTCTGGGCCAGGGCATAATCCCTGAGTTCTTTAGCCCTAGGTGTGCGTTTAACCAATTGAGCCACAGCACCGCTTTTATGTTTTATAGTGGTTAATTTGAGATAAAAGTCTCATGGACTTTCCTGCCTGAGCTACCTTTGAACTGCGATGCTCAGAAAATAGCTTCCTGAGTAGCTAGGATAATAGGCGCGAGTCACTAGTTTAACCCATTTCTTTACTCTATCCTCAACTCCGGTTAACCAGAAACCTAATCCAAATCACATTCTGATTTAACACCAAATGGTTAACGTAAGGAAAATTGTCTAGATTCTATTCAATCACATATTTTTTTGGCTTCTAATTCTAATTGGAAAACTAAAATTCACCTTAAAGCTTATCCTTCCCTAACCCTAACCGGAACAAAAAAGTATCTCACACTTTAAACCAAATTATATCTGAATGTTGAAAGTAACACAGACTGGTTTTCATTCATTCTTCTTAAAATATGTGGCAGTTTTACACAATGTCTTACATGTTTTTCTCATCCTAACCCCGTTCTAACTAGCACAACTTTCCTAATCCTAAGCCTACATATAACCGAATCATCATGTTAGTAGCAAGCCTCTTTTTTCATATTTATCCTAACTCTTGCTCAGCATGTAGGTCTAACTTTTACTTGCATTTTGAACATAAATTTTTAACTGTTTTTCTATGTCCTGTCAGGTTTTATTTTTCATTATTTTTAAAATTTTTATTTTGTTGAAAAGATGATTTAAAGAGGGATTAGTTACATATAAAAGGTAAGGAATACGTTTCTTGTTGAGCATTGTTACCCCTTCCTTTCTTGTTCTCCCACTATCCCGTCCCTCCCCACTTCTCATACCCTTCCCTTCCCATGGTATAAACTTCATTTTCAACATAGTGTCTTGGGAGTATCATTGTTGCAATGGGTCATCCTGTGATGAACCTAAATTTTGTATTTCTCTAATCCTAATTCTAATTCTGTCAGAGATCCTAACCCTAACCATAATAATAATGATAGCTCAATTCAAAAGTTAACAAAAGATATTCAGGTTTTTATTTATTCTATTAATTCACTGTACATCTTGAATTAACTTGAAGTTTAGCTTAAATCTTCCAAATTAGTTTATATGCGCATATATAAGGATGTAATTTTATTTTAAAAACAGAAGATCTTTGGAGGAAGGTGTAATGATAAAGAAATAGAGGGAGTATAATCAAATACCGTTAAAGATTTTATGGAATTGTCACTTCTGACAATTAATATCTATTAACAAAATAACTAAAAATTAATAAAGAACACACTGCCTTCTAATGTTCTTTAAGAGAGCCATGCTCTATCTTCTGAAAAAAAACTCGTGTTAGATAAACTTTGTCCATGCATAATTTATATTGTTTGCCAATTATTTAACTTAATGAATAAAAATTTATCGAATAAGATTCCGTGACAAAAAATATAAAACAGTTACTTAGCAATTGTTTGAGAAAAAGTTATTGTCATGAGTTTTAAGAAATGGAATTGCTATTTCCCTACAAAACAATGACTTAGGTTTACTAATCTAGTATTTGTAGTAAGTTTAGAAAACATAATTGGCATGAAAAACAACTAACTGTACATCTTGTTTCTTGAATGAGTGATATTTTAAACATTGTCTTTTATTCAAATAAATACTTAAGTTTACATTTCAAAATAAGTTCAATTTTATCTCCTTTCAGAACAAGTACTTACCCTGCAATTAAATGTACTAGCATATTCAGGTATTTAGAAAATAAATTTTCTATGTTTTATATATAGCTCTACATATTCAGAATGACATGATTTTTTTATTCATAAATGTCTAACGTCAGATTTTTGTTTCATCAATATAAATTGTCCCATGAGGTTGTAGTGAAGGCTCCAGTAACCAGAGTGGTCAAAACCATTTCCTGAATTTGAAATTTTAAATCAAATCATTTTTAAGCTTTGATAATATCATTTATTGTCTCTTCAGAGCAATTAATCTAAAACAAATACTACTTTTAAACATTTCACTCACATTATAAAGAATATTAACATAGGTCAAAAAAAGACTAATTATTCCAGACTCATCATATTTGGTGATCTTAGTTTGAAGAATGCAGAGAGTAGAAGTTCCTTATACTCAATAAATAGTTTTGGTTAAATTAAATCATATATCTGGATTTCTAATTTGGAGATTAATCACATGGAAACAGGAAAACAATAAAAAATAGTACTTTGGGATCAACAGAAAAAGATATTTGTGCGTGTACCACAGTTGCTTTATTTGTTTGTAGGTGAACACTGGACTTCGATTTCTATCTTAGCTCTTGTTGTGAATAATGTGCATAACAATGAATTACAGATGTATTTATGAGTTACCCAGAGAGAAATAATCACACGATTGGTGGGACAGATGATATTTCAACTTTGGATTTCTTTAGAAAACTGCATACTACTTTCTACAACGAGAACACTAACCTGTATTTTGACCAAGAGTGTCGAAAATTTCCTTTTCTCCACACTGTCGCCAGCCAACATTATTACATTTTGAGTTTTTTTTAAGGGCAGGTTTTTACTGTGTGCAGTACCCAAGACTGGCCTTAAACTCAAATCCTTTTACTCCAACCTCCAACCACTTGGAATTACCAGCCTTTACCTCCACACCTGGTTCCTTGGATATTTTTGATAAGAGTTATAATAGTTAAGAAGTAGTATCAAAGTAATTTTGAATTGCATTTCTCTAATGACTTCTGTTCACAAAGCATTAAGCCAGCATTGAAGTTGTATTAAATACAAATTTGTAAATCCACAGGCAATTTTCAGGGCTTTTTGGAAAACATGTCTATTCAGAACTTTTGTCCATTTTTAATCAAGTTTCTTGTTAATCTCATCTTTAATCTCTCTATAGAAAATCAATAATTAATTCAAGGTAGTAGAAAGGAAAAAATTAAGCAGCTCCTAAAATTTTTAAATTTTTAATAACATGATATTGCTTAAATCATTTTCTGTTAACGCTTGAGACTATATAACTCAATTTAGTTAGACCTTTTACAAGTCTATATATATATATTATTTATTTTACTTTGATTGTTCTTTCCAAAGCCTGTACGACTAATTTCACTTGCTTTCTTTCAGTCTCATGTAGTTCAGATTTCAAACTGAAGAATAAATGGAAGGAAGCAAACAAAAAATACAGTTCCCCTCATCTGATGATGCCTCTACAAGAATGAGGAAAGTTTTCATCCTTCTAAGGACCTATGATAAAATATCAAAAAGACAATTTATTCTTCTAGGTCTTCCTTATCTTTGCTATGTAACTTAAATGATGTAAAACACAATATACTGCTCAGATACTTTTATGTTTTATCAGGTTTGCACATTTTTATATGGATTTCACCTCAGTCTACAACATTCCTTCATTTTTCTGTCTCTGATATTTTTACACTATCACGACATAAATAACCATTTTGGTTTACAGCATGAGAAGTTATCCACCTGGCTTCCTTGGAAGCTGAGCATGGTCAATAGATATTACTTCTGGTTGCTAACACTACACGTAATGGCTTCTGTACTACTTATCATATTCTATTTAGTATTTAAAAAAGAATGCTGGGTAAACTCAAAGTTCATTCATAGCTTTATGTTAAGTGTTTCACAAATTTTATTCTCTTACTTCTTAAGATA
This sequence comes from Dipodomys merriami, assembly GCF_024711535.1. Lineage (NCBI taxonomy): Eukaryota > Metazoa > Chordata > Mammalia > Rodentia > Heteromyidae > Dipodomys > Dipodomys merriami. The sequence goes on along the minus strand of NW_027204271.1, from coordinate 1,333,093 downwards.
ACATTTGGTATAATGCTAATGTTATTACCATTGTAGTGTTGGGGAAATTGTAGTAAAAGACTATAAGTGCATGGCCCAAAGATACACACAGTGAGGAAGGAAATGAGTCAAAGTTTCCAAAAGTCTTTCAGCAATACCAAAAAGGTGGGTAAAATCTCTCCATTCTCTTATGCTCTCAATTCAATATTCATATTGTCCAAGAAATAATAGCATAGCAAATATTTCCCATGGTGATTGTTTTCTGTCACATTTTGTCTTCAACACAGACTGTGTTGGTGACAATGGGTTTTCATGCACAGAGCTGAGCTTACAAATTGAGGTCCGAAGACAGCCAAATTTCTTCTGTCCCACAGTTCCAGTTTCTTTTTTAAAAAGTACTAAAACTTTTAAATATCATCACTTACTATCTTTTAACAATCCCCAAACGAATTAAATTGACATATAATCACTCAAAAGGCTTTCAAATTAGGTGATGATAAAACAGTCCCCCATGAAGTAAATTTTCTTTTACTTTTAAAATTGTTCTAAAAGCCTTGTGCTGGCTGGTCACACCTATAATCCTATCTACTCTGAATATTTGCTCAGGAGACTGAGATCTGTGGATAACACTTGGGAGCCAATCAGGGCCAAAAAAAACTTCATGAAATTATATTTCAAAATGTTTAATGAACTAGCAAAGAGCCAAGAATTGAGATGTAGCTTATATTGTAGCTCACCAATCTAGATAGGAAAGGCCTAGCAAGGCCTCGAAGCCCTGATTTAAATTCTGAGCATTCCAATATATATGCATGGTGTTTGTTCGCATGCACATGTGTGTATGCTTGTGCGCTGCCGCACTCACACACACACACACACACACACACACACACATTTATTCAAATTACCTTCATATCAGTGTTCTGAATTAATTTCTTTGTTAACAATATTATATGGGTAAAATAGAGGAAATAAACTCTTCCATCTAAGAACATTGTTATATGTTTTTTTATGGTAATAATACTGTGCAGAAGGGTCACATTTACATGAACAAGGAAACTAGTAAGTTTCCTAACAAGCATTGTTACCTCCTCCTTTATATTTCCCCTACCATCCCTTCCCTCCCACCTCCACAAGTACACTCCCCATCCCCTTCCTTCCTCCGCCTAAATTGTAAAGTTCATTTTTAAAAATAGTTTCTTGTGCATCTCATTGTTACAATGGGTCAACCTGTATCTCTATTTGAGCATTTTTTTCCCTTCCCCTCCCCAAATTAGAGAAGCATACATACAAGATGTAAGTGTACCAACTTCAAATACAGAGAAAACAGGGGTTATAATGTGGGGAGAAACATACAATAAACAAAAAAAATGACATCACACATTATAAGTACGTTAGAAACAATAGCAAGAAACAAAAAACCACTTGTGTCCCTATCTTGGGGTTCAATTTCCTTAACATCAACTTATCTGGTTATATGCACATATCTTTTGAATTTTCTGCTTATCCCAGACATACATTCATTATTGAAAATAAGGGAAATCATGGGACCTATATTTCTATGGACTTGGCTTACTTCACTCAATAAATTTTTTTTCAAGTCTTTCCATTTCCTAACAATTTGGGCGATGTCATTCTTTCTGATGGAGGCAAAGAATTCCATTGTGTATATATAACACATTTTCTTGATCCATTCATCTAATGGGGGCATCTGTTTTGGATCCATATCTTAGCTATCATAAATAATGTTGCAATAACTATAGTTGTGCTGGTAGTTTTAGTATGGTCTTTTTTATGATCATTTGGATAAATCCCCAAAAGTGGGATTACTGTATTATAGGGTAGTTTTATATGGAGTCTTCTGAGGCACCTCCATACTGCTTTCCAAAGTAGTTGAACAAGTTTACACTCCCACCAAGAATGTGGTACGGTTCCCTTGTGGCCACATACGTTTCAGCATCTGTTGCTGTAAAAATATGGAACGCACCAAGACTTTGCATGTCATCCTTGCCCAGCATGCATGCTAATCTTCTCTGTATCGTTCCAATGTTAGTGTATGTGATGCTAAATTGAGCACAGAACAGTTTTTATATATAAAGTATAACTTTTAATTGATTTTATTAAGCTAGGCAATTCAACAAAAAGTAAGTTCAAAAGAATTGTTGTGAAATTATAGAATCATGTATTTCTTACATAAGCACACATTAAAGAATAAAATCAAGATAGACATGCCAAAAACAAAATAATTCCAGATATTTGTAGTTCAAGAGATTTGGAGGAGGAGAAATTCAATTATCCTATACAAGGCACCTGTCAAAATGAACATTGCAGCAAGTGTTAAGGTTTGTTAAAAGTTTTAATGTTTTAAATATGATTAATTTTGGGATTTTGCTTATATATGCCAAAAATAGGACTCTTTGGCAGGTATAAAACTTTTCTGTAAAGTATTTAAGATTTATGATAGCAGACATTAAGTACTAAGTATGTACATTTTAGAGTTTATGGAAACTTTATTAATGAGAAGTTGCAAAGTCTTTGTGTAAAGAAGCAGAGTGAAGAGTTACAACTTTAACTACACAGTTTCTGTTAAAACTTTAGTGATTCCTTACTTTATTTGTTAGCAAGGAATAAATGATGATATAAGCCATAATGTACACATGTATGTTACTATTCACACAAATACATATTCTCATGTATACATGCACACATGGAGAAAGACACATAATTACAGCCAACACAAGTTTCACCAGTTGTTGAATATGCCTTAAAAGGAATACTTGGAACAATACATGTTGAAGATGTATTTGTCCTTAAGAGTTGATTTTCCACTCCTCTTATCTCTTAAAACTGGTAGTGTTAGAGAGATTTGACTTTCAAAATGCAGTACAAGTGATAACAATTGACTTGGAAACCTCAGTAAGTATAAGTCATATGGTGTCTCCCTGCTCCTCATGGAATGCTTACTCTTGTAGACATTCTCAGCAACCAATGTAGCAGGAGAATACCCTGGTAAAGAGTAAAGGTATAAGGCTTTAAATAGCATCCTTACTTGAGCTCTTTTTCCAACAACCAGCATGAATTCCTAGGCAGATGAATGAGTCCTCAGTAAACTGGACTCTACATATACATTTAACTAACCCATGTGAAAATTCCTAGGTGAGAAATGCTGACTGAGGTCTTGCTAATTAGCTGGCAAAGAAAATAAGAAAAAAAAAGTATTTTTAATGTTTTAAAGTTTGAGAATAATTTGTAACCTGTCAATAAATGTGTAGAACACAATTATACCAACTGACGAAAAAATGATGGCATTTCATTTATGTGCTCTTGGACTTGGGCAGTGATTTTATATGTGTCTACACAAGTAGAATCAGCATAAATCAAGCCAGCATTTCTTCATTTAAGATATAAGGAAAGGATACTGGTTGACCCATTGTAACAATGAAATATACAAGACATTCTAACAGAGGATGGGTGAAGGGGGGAGGTGGAGAGGTGTGAAGGGAAGGGATGGTAGGGGAAAAACAAAGGAGGGGGTAACAATGCTCAATAAGAAATGTACTCATTACCTTACTTATGTAAATGTAACCCCTCTGTACAGTATTTATAATAAAAATATATGTTAAAAAGATACAAGGAAAACTTCTGTACTTACATGAAGTTGTATTTGTCACTCAATATAAGTAAGGTATTGGTTTTAGGACCACAGGCTTATTACTTTGGATACTCAAAATCTCTACATGAACACAGTATATTATTTACATCAGAATCTGCCCACAATCTAGTGCAGTATAATTGTTATGAGAATTTTTACTACATTCTATATTTGTAATGAAAACTAAAAGTATATGCAATATAAACAGATACAATTTTTTTCAGATAAATTTTGTATGCAGTTTGTGGATGGAATTTGGAGAGCAATTTTGAAAAGCACAAATTGCATCAAAAAGACCAGTCTGAAAATTGTAACAAGGAGCTAATACAGCATCATTGAATAGTATGGAACTCCAAGGAGAAGTACTTGAATTGAGACAATATCAGAAAGTGTAACAACCCAAGGTCTTTTTAGAGATGCAGCTGCTAGATTTCTCATGTAGAGCTTTCATAACAGTTTGTGAAGCACAAATCAGAACCTCACTGAAGTGTAGATGGTTTTCCCTCAACTTTCTGTCATGATCAGTCATTATTAATCAACATATAGCTAATCTTGAATAATCCTCTAATAAAATGTTGATGGAGTGTTTATATGCAAAAACCTCGGAATGCTAACTTTTTCAATTAGGACAGTCTGTATTCTATGATCCAGCCGAGGGAAAACTAGGTAAGCATCCATTTACAACCTTCTGAATAATTCTGATTCTGCCCACATCACTATCCATACTTCTGCACGAGTGAAACAATTTTCAAAGAATTTATCATTTAAAATTTAAATTTATGGTTCCGGGAAGATAGTGAAGGAGAAGCTGGAAGCTTAACTAAGCCAAAGAATCACACCAAATGTGCCATCACAGTACAGAGAGTTAGGCCAGAGAGGGAAAATCCAGGCAAGTAGACAAATCTGAGCAGTTGCCAGCAGCCGTGGTTGCAGCTATGGTGGGGGCGGTGGCGGCCATAACCACCATACCTGCAACACAGAGAGTCTAGGACAAAGGCGCCTGATGCAGAAGGTGAGAGGATTCTACTCAACACCAGCAAGAACTGACAAGGAGCAGACATCTTCATCCTTCATATCGCAGATCAGAGATCACCCAGGAACCAGACTCCTGTGTGAGTAGAAGCCTGACTTCCTCACTCCTTCTCAGGGAGCAGAGAAGGGAAGGCCACCCCTCCCTGCCCACTACCGGAGATCTCCATCTTTGGTACTGGTAAAGGCCTGGCTGAGCAGCTAGCTCCAACTCATTCCTTGGATGAAAACAGAAAGTCATTTAACAGGTCACAGGAACCTAACCTGACCTGCCAGGCTCAGCTCCACTCAAGGAAAATTCACCCATCCCGGGCCTGCACCAGCCCCAAGCTTTCTTCATTGGGTAAACAGAGCCAGAGGCTGATCCTCCCTAGACAATCAATTGAAATTCAGTAACAATTAACCCTGAGAATGGCTGTTGGCTAGGCTCTGTGACTGCCTCAGAAGCTAGGCCTCAGGGAAAAGCGACTGTTTACTGAAAGGCCTCAACTCTACCCAGAACCTAGCCCCATCACAGCATCTCCAAACTAGAAGAAACAGCCATCTTTTGTGATACTCAAAGCAGATCTCCCTCCCATTGAACTAGCCTGGGAGGAGGATGACAAAATCCTAGGTAAATCAAAACATTTTTCTGCCTGCTCAAACAAACTGACTTAAGAAAACAACCAAGCTACAGGAAAATCAAATACCACAAGCAGACCAGAGACTCCAACAAGAGACTGGTTATGAAGGGAGATACAGGATCTTCCCTTCTCACCCCCCAAAAAGAAAGAACTCTTTTTTGTCACCTTTTATTAAAATTGTTTTAACATTTTTAATTTTTAACTTTAAAAAATTGTTTTCTATTAACTTTTTTTTCTTCCTCTTATAATTTTTATTTTATGGGTATACGTGTGTGTGTGTGTGTGTGTGTGTGTGCGCGCGCTTTTTTTCCATTTTTGTTTAGCACTACTGACCTTTTGATCTTTTTTTCCTTTCTTTCTCATTCTTTTCACTTTTTTTCTCTTTCGTTCTTCTTTGTGTGATTTAGTCACATTTCTGCTCATTCTCAGATATACCTGTAGTCGATTATTAGACCTTATCCCCGATTGTATACACACTTAATCCAGAAATTTATTACTGAATTCAAAACCTCTTAGACTTAATTTCTTTAATAGCTGTACTACCTCTATATACCTATATAAAATATTAAGCATTTTTATTTTTTATTTCTTGACATCTCTTTTCTATCCCTCCACTTCTCTTATCATATTCCTGTTCTTCTCTGAATATTACATTTTTATTCTGCATAATATTAAGTGTTTCACTTTTCAATTTTTAATTTTTGTTTTACTATTTTTCCTTGTCTTTTTTTTCTCTTTCTCCTCCTCTCCCCCCCCCCCGGTGTCTACTATCATTCTATTGAATCAATTTCCTGCTTTGAGATTAGGACTAAGTTAGCTCTCCCTCTACCTTTCCACATCCCTCTATTCCTATGTATACCCACATCTCTCACTAAACCTAATAATTTCTGGTTTGCCAAATTCTTCTTTGCTGTTCATAGCCTATTAATACATAGTTGGTTGATGTTGAAAATGTATCTGTTGAACTAGGTTATATCTGCAGGCTTTTGTAATAATTATTTGTTTATTTTTATTGTGAAAATACTGTACAGAGCGGTTACAATTACATGGGCAAAATATTTGCTGCCTTCAGGAGTCACACCTTGCCAATAAAAATAAACACATTTTCGAACAAAATCTACCAAGCAAACAGCTCCCATAAACAGGCAGGAGTTGCAATACTAATATCAGATAAAATAGACTTCAAATTAAAATTTGTGAGAAGAGATAAAGAAGGTCGCTACATACTAATCAAGGGATCTCTCTTTCAGGAGGATCTGGAGGCTTTTGACTGTGCAATTACAGACTTCTTTGATGCTTCACTTAAGATAGTTTTCGAGCACAAAATTGGTGTTACTCTCATGCCAAATGGGCAGAATAAGCTGGAAAAACACAAGAAAAATGGCAAGTCCGGGTATCTCAACTCCCACTCATGATAATCAGTGGACAGAACAGATAATGCATAATCCAGAGGAGAGCTTCCAAAAAGCTCTAAAAACACTAATGGTAAACATTGTAAGATTGAAAACCTTCAAAGGACTCTGTGTGAGCATGATATAGGAAAACAGATGTCAAAACAGGAAGCTCATAGGTGTGAGGAAGCTACTCAAAGATAGATAAAAGAATTGCATGAGCAGCTTGTGAAAACTCAAAGAGAAATAAAGGAATTGTGTGAGTATGCTGAGATTAGTCAAAGAGAACTACAGGAATTGCATGAACATGAGGAAGCTGATCAAAGAGTAATACAGGAATTTCAAGAGCTGGATGAGCATAGACAAAGATCAATAGAGGAATTCATGGAATCCATAAACAGAGAGTTGAAAGAAGTCAGGGAGTCCACAAAAGAAATGCTGAATGGATCCCAACAGAAGTAATGGGTGTCCAAGGAAACCATAAACAATCAACCAAGTTATTTGAGAATAAACACTTGACACTAAATTAAGGAAGTAAAGAATTTCATACAAGATCTAAAACAGAGGAGTCCGGGAAGATGGTGGAGGAGAAACTGGAGTCTAAGTAAGCTCTCGCATAGAAAGCAGTTTTAGAGTTCCAGTGAACAGTCCTAAGTCAGAGAATTACACCAAGTGAGTCATCACAGGACAGAGAGTTTGGCCAGAGAAGGAAATCCAGGCAAGGAGATACTTCTGAGCCCTTGCCAGCAGCCGCCGCGGCGGTGGCAGCTGTAGCAGTGGTGGGCAAGTGCAGCCACCATAGCTGAGCAACAGAGAGTCCCAGATGAAGGAGCCAGATGCAGCAGGTGAGCGTATTCTACTCAACACCAGCAAGAACCAAAAAGAAGCAGACATCTTCATCCTGCAGTTCGAAGACCAGAGACGACCCAGGAACTAAGACTCAGCATGAGTAGAAGCCTGACGTCCTCACTTCTTCTCAGGGAGCAGAGGAGGGAAGGCCACCCCTACCCCCCAGCACCAGTGATCTCCATCTTGGATACAGACAAAGCTCAGCGGAGCTGGGAGCTCCAGCTCAGGCCTTGGAATAAAACGAGTTATTTAGCAGGTCACAAGAACTTAACAGGGGAGTGACCTGCCAGACTCAGCTCCATCCAGGGAAAAGTCACCCAGCTCGGGTGCCAGCCATAGGAGTGGCTTTCCTCACTGGGTAAGCAGAGCCAGAGGCTGCCCCTCCCTCTAGCAGCCTCGACAAGCAATTGAAAATCAGTAAACAGAAACCCTGAGAATGGCTCCAGGCTGGGCTCTGTGAGGTTTTCACAAACCAGCCCCAGAAAAGCTACCAGAACCTAGCCTCATCACTGCATCCCCCTCTTTTGTGATACTTAATGCAGATCTGTTTCCCAATGAACTAGCCTGGGAGGAGGATGGCCAAATCCTGGGTAAAGCAGAGCATTTTACTGCCTGTTCGAACAAACTGACTTAAGAAACCAACCAAGCCACAGGACCACAAGCAGACCAGAGACTCCAACAAGAGGCTGGTTACGGACACAAGGGAGATACAGGATTTTTCCCACTCCTCCCCCCCAAAAAAATCAAAGAAATTTTTGGGTTTGTTTTGTTTTTTGTTTTTTTTTTCTCTTTTTTCTCTTCTTCGTTTTCTTTCTTTCTTTTTTTTTTAGTTTTTATTTTTGGTACCTTATATAAAAAATATATTTTTCTTTTCTAAAACATTTTTCAATCTTCAATCGTTGCCTTTTTTGATAAAAACAATGTTTTCCAGAAAGTTTTTTTCCTCTTATAATTTTTATTTTGGGGATACAGGAGTGTGCGTTTTTGCTTTATTTTTTGTCTTCTTTCTCTTTTTTTTTTCTTTTTTTAAATTATCTTTTTGTTTTTTGTTTAGCTCTACTGAACTTGATGTTGTTATAATTTGAGGAAGGGAAGGGAAAAAACAAATCGTTTATATAATAGGGATACAGTTGGACCATTAAAACAATGAGATGTACAAGTCATTATGTCGAAAACAAACTTTAAAATTTTGGTAGGGGGAGGACTGAGTAGGGAGCGGGGAGAGGACGGGAAGTTATGGGAAGGGGAAACAAAAGACGAGGTTACAATGCTTGATAGGAAATGCACTCATTATCTTGTCCATGTAATTGAAACCACTTTGTACAGTATTTTCACAACAACAACAAAAAAATAAATTTAAATATGGAATGAAATTAGTTCCAATAATGCATTGCATTAAGGTATTTAGAAATAAGTGAGAAACTTAAAGGTGCATACGATATTTTTTATTGGAAATGAAGCGATATTGGAATTTGATTCTCTACATTTTAAGCAATTTGCTTAAAAAAATAGGCAAAATAAAATTTATATTTGCAGCAGACTTCACACATTAAATTTTGTACATTGAAAGGGAAACAAGCCTCAACAATATGTCAATTCTCTCTTCTTATTTATCTCTAAAGGTTTATGCTTCTGGTCTCTGAATATTAAAACTTCAAAAAAATTATGTTTAGCTAGTTGTGCAAAGGGCTTTTGCTTCATCATGTCTGTGTTGAATAGAGTGTGTGTGCATTTCAATATACAGTGCATTTTACTTCCTTCCCTTACCCCAACCCCACCTATCCCTTCATGTTTCTTACTTATATTCTGACATGTGTACATTGAATGGTATGACTGTATTATTCCACCATTTCCCTCTCCATTCTTCTACCCTACTCCCTTTTAGCCCAGATCCCCTTTTAATACTTGTTTCAACTTCATGGTATTTTGTTAAATATCTCTACTTTGCCATTTGGCTATGGGCTTGCCACATCTTCTCTTCCATGTTTGACATACATAAATGAGTATATTTCTCCACATTTCTAATCTCAGATTGGCTAAGATAAATCTTCTTTACTATTCGCCTTCTGTCCTAAATTTAGAATTGGACTTTCAGGGCCATCCAATAGAGCATTTTTATTCTCTACTCACTGAAGATGGAAGGGAAATAATTTCCATGCTGTCAGCATTATGTTATCCATCATGAATTCCCATTGCTTATCACTTCAGCAGTCTAAATTTAAAGTCATATTTTCTGCATTATATTCACACAGTATAAGTGAATATCAAGGGTAATTTACTTAGTATTGGACGTTTAGGGACAATCTTCAATTTCTGATGATAGAGGCAGGAATGAGTTTCAATTTTCAAATTCCACTATGTAGTGAGCTCTGAAGTCTTCTAAATTTTCGATAAATTTCGAGTTACTTTTTGTTAATAATTTTAAAAGTTTTATTTCAGTATTTGAAATGCTGCTCCAATTATTTTAAAAGTTTCACAATAAGTTAGACTGAACTTTTTCCTCCCATGTTCCCCACTAGTTCAGGTTAATTCTCCTTTCGCTTTATATTTTGAGAGACCAAGGGATGAGGGTAAACAGAGAGATAATCATTACTCACATATCTCCTTCCTCTCCTGTTTCTGCTGTTCTTGTTGAGAGGAAGACTGAAGCAGGGAACAAGAGTGAAGCTTGACTTCACCATACAAGGGAGCATTCCTGGCATGTCCATTATTGTTTCTCAGAATTACTTAAATTGCTTACTCTTGCCTTCTCTCTGACAGTAACCTAACTGTGGCTTCCTTGGTGCAGAAGGAAGCACACTAACAGGTTATTACCTGTAAATTGGTATTTTATATCTCAGCTTACTACTACCAAAAATAAAAAGCTTTGGCTACATAAATGTAAAGGTACTGATTGTCCAACAAAACCTTAGTGAGGAGTAGACAATTCTACTCAGCTACCCCCTCCTCTTGTATCCTTCCTTCCACTCCCCTCCCCTCTTTTAATCTCCCTTCCTTTGTCATTCTTTGTGTCTCTCTCCTGCATATTCATCTTTATCTTCTCTCTTTTTCCCTTCCAGTAGCAAGTGCTTTGGTTTATCAGACAACACATAAATAATTGAACAAATATTTTTTCTCCTCTTTTTGTGATTTTTTATTTTTAAGAAGTGAGTCCTAGCACAGAACCAGTGGCTTACATCTAGATAGTCGGTAGGTTCAAATTTGACAATTGAAATTCGAAGCTATTCCAAGTGGATAAACCTAAGAGTTTCTTTTCTCCACTTGTGGTAAATGGAAGAAGTGAAGGTGTGGCTCAGGTGGTATAGAGCAAACATTGAGAATTAAAGCCCAGATATAGCTCAAGTCCAGGAGTTCAAACCCCAGTACCAGCACAATATTAAAAAAAATGAGTCCTTTGTCTTTGAAAAGGGATATTTCTGCAAAAATTCATACAAAAGACAGTTTCCAAGGTCCAAGACTGTTTCTAAGGCTCTTTCACATCTTAAACTGATTCCTCTGCTTGATTCAGATTAAGGAAAATAGGAGTCACACTTCATATTAAAAAGTATGCACATTACTGAACAGTTCCTACCATTTTTAATGTAAAGGAAGCATGAGAGAAGAATTCACCTCACTTGGGTGAGTTAGGTTTGATCCACTGACAGACTTTTGCAAGTAAATGAGGGTCTGTTTACATGTAAAGAAGTCTATATAGATTCTTTCTAGGAGAGAGAACAAGCTACCTGTTTCCAAGTTTGAATCAGATTAAGTTTATTCCTATGAAATGGTAAAGAGAAGCTCATCTCATACAACATTATGCAGACAGCAATTTCAAAAATATTAAAAACCTGTCTATGTTTTGAACAGCTAAGTTTTCACAAACAAAAAACCGTTTACTGAACCAAGAAAATATAAGTTAGAGCAATAGGAACTATGTGAAATATAGTTAATGGTTGAGTGATATGTGTAAAAGAGTTCTGTAATCACAACTAAACTATAAATTTTTTCATCATGTCCCTAACAAGAATCTCTAAGATAGGCCTTTCTAAATCTGTCATAGAGGGCGGTGTTTATGCAATTGTCAGGTTTGTTTAGGGTACGATATCTCCCACAGTCACTTGGGTTGCAAACTGCTCACACCACATGCAGTGTACAGAAACACATGCTGTCTTGCTAGGCACTTAAGGAATTTTTGTGCAACTGTGAATAGTTATTGTTTTCTTCTTGTAATTATACCTGTCAGTGTGAAGTCCTTTCATGATAAGAATAATAGTTTCTGTATCCTTTGTTCCACTAACAAATCTCAGATATAAGTATGGTCGGGTGCCTGTGGCTCATGCCTATAGTCCTAGCTACTCAGGAGGCTGAGATCTGAGGATCACAGTTCAATGCCAGCTCAGGCAGGAAATTCCATGAAATTCTTTTGTCCAATAAACTACCAGAATACTGGAAGTGGCACTAGGTCTCAAGCGGTAGAGCTCTTGCCTTGAGCAGAAGAGCACTTGGACAGCACCTAAGCCCAGAGTTCAATCCCCACGACTGACCAAAAAAATCTATCTATCTATCTATCTATCTATCTATCTATCTATCTATCTATCTATCTATCTATCTATCTATCTATCTATCTATCATCTATCTATCTATCTATCTATCTATCTATCTATCTATCTATCTATCTATCTATCTATCTATCTATCTATCTTTCTAATCTATCTATCTGTCTATCTGTCTTTCTGTCTGTCTGTCTGTCCGTCTGTCTGTCTGTCTGCCTGTCTAGGTATCTATGATGAGATGAATTACATTTAAATATAAATCAATATTTGTGATACACATTTAAAATATAAGTAAATATATGATGTATTTATAATATATACATATACATAAGATCATATTATATCTGTACATTTATAAATACACCTGTAATTTATATCCAAAGAGTACATCTGAAGATTTTGGGGAAAATGTAGAGTGTTTAAATGCTTACAACTGACACACCATACTTTCAATCATTTTTTCCACTTATTGCAATGTCTGGATTACTAAGACTGAATGATTATGAAACAGAGTTGTTGTTTTAATCCTTACGATTTTGGATTAGAAACATCTACTTACTTGGTATAAAACCTACCAAAATGTGATCTTGAAATCACACTCCACAAACCAGACATATATATCAATTTAGCAACTTACAGGTCTTAAACTTTTATTTGAATCCTGTATCTCACATACATTCAGTTTCCTTCGAGTCAGCTACATGTACAAACATGCCTAGATTTTCATGCTCACATACATCCCCATACTCACATTACATACTAAATGTAACATTGTAATACAAAATAATATATATACTGAAAAAGAACACCTTTGCAAATGTAATTAAATTTTATTTTTAAACACAATGCATTATTGACATACTGATGAAAGAGCAGTGGAGAGATGTTTCAAATAGTAGATTGCCTGCCTAAAGAGCATGTTTCTTATTCCAAACATCATTATTTCCATCCTTCCTTCTCCCACATAAAAAAGCATAAATAACTACAGAATTAACTGTATGTTCCTTAATCACTCCTTGAAGAGAGAAACTGTTTTATATATATATATATATATATAGAGAGAGAGAGAGAGAGAGAGAAATTGTTCAAGTTATTATATTAGAATATTTCCAATTGACTCTTCAAAATATTACCCTATAGGTATATACTTTTTGCTACTAATTGAATATCTTTCTACTCAATTACTATATACCATTTTCTGAATGAAGTTTGGTAAATGTAACTAGGATATATTATACCTGACCAGGAAATCAATTATTCAAACAGTTTTTATCAAAAATGCCTATAACAAAATAAAGATATAAATCCAAATTATGTATATTTGAAGACAATATTTGCTTAGTCCTCGTTTCGTATTCTTCATTCCCTTCTTGAGAATAATACACATTGTAAGGGAATGTTTAACATGTATCAGAGAAATAGATTGACTTTAGTCAAATGAGTTACTCTATGCTGCAGTTTGGTTTACTTTATATCCAGAAGAGCTAAATTCTTACCTTATGATTTTCCTTAGATTTTATACTCAGGTTTAACCTCTGATGGGTGACAGATAAAGGTATAAAAATTTTTTAACTGTGGCTAAATTTAGGCTGAGGAATCTAGGTACAACTTTACTCATGCAGATAGGCCTGATCAGTCATGAGACCACGATATCAAAATGTTAACCTATGCTTCCTGAAATCATGCTTATGAGATTTTGTGTATTATAAACAGAGGTTATTAGAATTTGTTTTGTAAACAACATCATTTCATCGGTTAAGAGCTGAAGTGAGATATTATATCCAGAACAAAATTTAAGGAGGCATCCAAAATTAGTTACCAAGATATAAATCATTTAACACAACGTTTTAAAAATGCAAGACAAAGGAAATAATTTATGAAAAAAGACAACGTTTAAAATAAATACAGAATCAGTATGACTGATTTTTCTTTTTATCCCAGTTGCAATACGGATTGCATGATGACTTTTCTAGTTATATGTTTAGTTAGGTCTTGATATTTAGTTGGAGAAGTTATGTTCTTTCATATATTCATTTGTCAGATCAAAGAGGAAATGAATTCCGTGCCAGAGTCAATATCAATAATAATGTTACTGATATATTCTACTACTTTGCCAGTTTCAAATCAGTTCGAGTAACTTTGGTCTTCTTTGGATCTAACTAATTAGGTATACAATTTAGTCAGTACTGGATTTTGACCACCGTTTATTAAAGTATTATTTTCCAGAAACTACTACTATTCTCTCTTTTCATGAGATTTTTAATTTCATTTATATATTGTGCTGATGTTTTCCTTTAGATAATCCACATTCAGTCTTCTAAAAACTGTATAATTTAGAGTATTTTTAAATTATGTACACTCATGTACACTGGTCAGATTCTATTATTTGCACATTTTGTTCTTGTTAAGTCAGTAGAATTTAGTTCTCATTATGGATATTTTGGAATTACTAATTGCATTTCAGAAATTTTAAGAATGGTATGATTTTTGTGATTTCATACTGTAGCATTTTTTCTTTTAAGTATGTGCAGATCTTTCTTTACATACAGTTACATTTGTTTTAAACAATTTGATCCATTCAAGGGATTTTCTATATTAGGTTGATCCAGATGAATTGAATTACAAATTAACGCAACCTTATTTCTGAGAGACAGTTATAGCTCTACTTAAATTAACATGTGTTTGAAAGTTTTGTAGTTTAAAAAATAAACTGGGCACAACATGTTTTTGTTCCTGGGGAAGTTCCAATTTGTTGGTTGTTTTTCCAGCTGTGATGACTTCAAAATATGTGTGCATTTTATTTCAATAGTTTTGTACCTATATTTTCTTTCATAAAACAGAAAATACAAAAAGAATCAGTGATTTAGGAAAGTTCCAGGAAGATGGCGGAGGAGAAGCTGGAATCTGAACAAGCTCTCACATAGAAAGCAGTTTTAGAGTTCCAGTGAACAGTCCTAAGCCAGAGAATCACACCAAGTGTGCCATCACAGGACAGAGACTTAGAGAAGAGATGGGAAGCCATGGCAAAAAGACACATCTGAGCGCTCACCAGCAGCCACCGCGGAGCGGGTGGCAGGGTCGCGGCAGAGAATGCAGCCGGGGACATAACTGAGCGCTCACATGGAGAGTCCCGGACGAAGGAGCCAGATGCAGCAGGCGAGCGGATTCTACTCAACACCAGCAAGAACCGACAAGGAGCAGATATTTTCATCCTGCAGTGTGCAGACCAGAGACGACCCAGGATCCAACACTCGGTGTGAGTAGAAGCCTGACGTCCTCACTCCTTCTCAGGGAGCAGAGGAGGAAGGCCACCCCTCCCCCCCCAGCACCGGTGATCTCCATCTTGGATACCGACAAACCTCGGAGGAGCTGCCAGCTCCAACCAGGTCTTGGAATAAAACGAGTCACAAGAACTTAACAGCGAAGTGACCTGCCAGACTCGGCTCCATCCAGGGAAAAGTCACCCAGCTCAGGCGCCAGCCATTGGAGTGGCTTACCTCACTGGGTAACCAGAGCCAGAGGCTGCCCCTCCCTCTAGCAGCCTCAACAATCAATTGAAAAACAGAAACCCTGAGAACGGCTCCAGGCTGGGCTCTGTGAGTTTTTTTTCACAACACAGCCCCAGGAAAAAGCTACTGATTGTTGAAAGGCCTCAACTCTACCTAGAACCTAACCTCACCACTGCATCCCCCTCCTTTGTGATTCTCAAAGCAGATCACCCTCCCAGTAAACAATTCTGGGAGGGGGATCTCAAAATCTTGGGTAAAGCAGAGCATTTTTCTGCCTGTTCGAACAAACTGACTTAAGAAACCAATCAAGCCACAGGACCTCAAGCTGACCAGAGACTCCAAAATGAGGCTGGTTACAGACAAAAGGGAGATACAGGATTTTTCCCACGCCTCCCCAAAAAATAAAAAAAAAATCAAAGAACTTTTTTTTTTCTTTCTTCCTTTTCTTTTCTTTTTTTTTCTTTTTTTTGGTACCATATATATATATATATATAAATTTTTTTCTTTTTCTAAAAATTTTATTAATCTCTAATTTTTGACTTTTTTGAAAAAATAATTGTTTTCCAGGAACTTTTGTTTCCTCTTATAATTTTTATTTTAGGAATACATGAATGTGCATTTTCCTTTCTTTTCTTGTCTTCTTTCTCTTTTTCTTTCAATTTTAACTATCTTTTTGTTTTTTTGTCTAGCTCTACTGAATTTCTGATCTCTTTTTCTCCCTTTCTAATCCTTTTCACCTTTTCCTCTCTTTTGATCTTCTTTATGTGACTTAACTCTTGTCCTGCACATCCTCAGATAAACCCTTAGTTAATTAGTAGACGCTATCCCCCATTGTGTACACACTTAATCCACAAATTTATTACTCAGTTCAAAACCTCTGAGACTTAAATTCCTTAATAGCAGTACTACCTCTTTATACCTATATAATATTTTAAGCATTTTTTTAAGGTTTTCACTTCTCCTCTATGTCCCTACAATTCTATTAATATACTCACATTCCTCTCTAAATAGATGTTCTTTTAATCTCCATAATAATATTAAATTTTACGTTTCTATTTTTTTCTGGTCTCTTTTCATTTCCCTTACCCTTTCTTCTTTTAATCTCTCTCTCTACATGCATCCTACCCAACCTATTTCCTGCATTGGGATTAGGACATAGTTAACTCTCCCTGTGCCTCCCCACACCAATCTATTCCTATTT
The DNA here is from genome assembly GCF_024711535.1 of Dipodomys merriami. Classification (NCBI taxonomy): domain Eukaryota; kingdom Metazoa; phylum Chordata; class Mammalia; order Rodentia; family Heteromyidae; genus Dipodomys; species Dipodomys merriami. Next base: position 1,316,331 of record NW_027204271.1, on the reverse strand, counting down.
TTTACCCACCTGTCTCCCTAACCCTAATAATTTCCAGTTTTCCAAATTCTTATCTGCGGTTCGAAGCCCAGTAACATACAGTTGTCTGATGTTGAATAGATGTATCTGTTGAACTAGATTGTATCTGTAGAGTATTGACTGTACAAAAGCAAACTTTGATTGATGGTTGCCTTAAGATAGTGTTCTAGCACAAAACTGGTGCTATTTTCATCTCAAATGGGCAGAGTAAACCGGAAAAACACAAGAAAAATGGCAAATCCGGATATCTCAATTCCCAATCTTGATAATCAGGGGTCAGAACAGGTACTGAATAATCCAGAGGAGAGTTCCTAAATAGCTCTACAAACACTGCTGGCAACCATGATAAATGAGAAGTTTGACAACTTACAAAGGACTCTGTATGAGCGTGAAAGTGAGAAAGAGGAGGCATCCCAAAAGCTTATACAGGAATATCATAAGCGTGAGGAAGCTACTCAAAAACTGATACAGGATTTGCGGGAACAACTTGAGAATACTCAAAGAGAAAGGGAGGAATGGCGTGAGCATGTTGAGAACACTCAAAGAGAACTGCAGGAATCCCACGAACGGGAGGAAAGACAAATACAGGAATCCCACAAATGGGAGGAAGCGAATCAAAGAGTAATACAGGAATTGAGAGACCAGGTAGAGAATACACAAAGATCACTAAAGGCATTCATGGAATCCATTAACAAAGAGCTGAAGGAAGTCAGGGAGACCACAAAGGGAATGCTGAATGGAACCCAACAGAAGGAATGGGAGTCCAAAGAAACCATGACCAATCAACTAAGTGATTTGAGAACAAACACTGAACACCAAATTAAGGAAGTAAAGAAATTCATACAAGACCTAAAACAGAGGTTCAACAAAGAACTTGAAGCCATCAAAGCTGACCAATTAGAAGGAAAAGAGATAAAAAAACAAAGTAGAGAGTCTTGACAGCAGGTTAGACCATGCAGAAGATCGAATCTCAGGGATTGAAGACAGCCTAGATATTATAGAGAAAGAACATACAACCATCCAAAACAAGTCCAAGAAATATGATAGATCTATCCAACACCTGGAAGACACCATCAGAAGGCCTAATCTAAGGATAATGGGTGTAGAGGAGAACCTAGAAACAGAAGTTAATGGTCTAGGAAATTTGTTTAACTGGATCCTAGCAGAGAACTTCCCAAACATACAAAAAGATAGGCCTATTCAGATACAAGAAGCTTTTAGAACCCCAAATAGACCAGACCAGAATAGGACATCCCACAGTCACATTATAATCCACACAGGATCAACTCAGACCTAGGCAAAGATCCTTAAAGCTGTCAAGGAGAAAAGGGTAATCACCTATAAAGGGAAACCAATTAGAATCACCTCAGATTTCTCAGCAGAGGCAATCAAAGCAAGAAGAGCCTGGAATGATGTATGCCATGCCCTAAAAACAAACAACTATCAACCAAGAATACTGTACCCAGCTAAACTCTCCTTCATAACTGAAAGCCAAATAAAAACCTTCCATAGCAAAGAAAAATTGAAACAATATATCTTCACCAAACCAGCCCTACAAAAGATTCTTAAAGATGTCCTACACATAGAAAACCAACAAGACCGCAATAAAGGCCAAGAAACTGCACCCAAAATGAGAATCCAAGAACCATAGGAAGAACCCAGTTTTCGCAGCCCCCAAGAAGGTGGATAACATGGCAGGAACTCCCAAATACACTCAGTTCTATCAATTAACGTTAATGGACTGAACTCTCCAATTAAGCGACATAGACTATCTAGTTGGATTAAAAAACAAGACCCTTCTTCTATCTGCTGCCTGCAGGAGTCACATCTTGCCCGTAAAAACAAACACATTTTCAATGTTAAAGGCTGGAACAAAATCTACCAAGCAAACGGCTCCCATAAACAGGCGGGAGTTGCAATCCAAGTATCAGATAAAATGGAATTCAAATTAAAATTCGTGAGAAGAGATAAAGAAGGTCGCTACATACTAATGAAAGGATCTCTCCTTCAGGAGGATATTACAATTCTAAATATCTGTTCGCCAAAAAATGGAGCACCCAAATTTATCAAAGAAACACTACGTTCCCTCAAATCCCATATAGATCCAAAGACATTAATTGTTGGGGATTTTAACACACCACTCTCCCCACTAGATAGATCAACTCAGCAAAAACTCAACAGAAAAACCGCAGATCTAAACAGCTGCATAGATCAACTAGACTTAACAAACATCTACCGAACATTTCACCCAGCAGCATCAGAATACACGTATTTCTCAGCAGCACATGGAACGTTTTCCAAAATAGACCACATTTTTAGGTCAAAAAGCACACTTGTCCAAATTCAAAAACATTGAAGTTATACCTTGCAACCTCTCTGACCACAAGGGAATAAAATTAAAACTCAACACCAAAAGCCACCAAAGAAAGTCCAGCATCACATGGAGGCTGAACAACACACTGGTGAATCAAGAGTGGGTCATGGAAGAGATTAGAAAGGAAATTAAAATGTTCATGCTATTCAACAAAAATGAACACACAAATTACCAGCTCCTCTGGGACACTTCAAAGGCAGTACTCAGAGGCAAGTTTATAGCTCTGAGCTCCTACATCAACAAATTGGAGAGATCTGAAACTAACAATTTAATGACACATCTAAACCTCCTTGAAAAAGAGCAGCAAGATAAACCCCAATCCATTAGACGGAAAGAAATAATCAAAATTAAATCAGAATTAAATGAATTAGAATCCAAAAAACTATAGAAAGAATCAACAAAACAAAGAGTTGATTCTTCGAAAAACTTAACAAAATTGACAGACCCTTAGCAAATCTTATCAGAAAAAGAAGAGAACACACCCAAATTAATAAACTCAGAGATGAGAATGGAAACATCACCACGGAAACAACCAAGATTCAGAACATTATAAGGGAATACTTCTCAAAACTTTATGCTAATAAGTTTGAGAACTTGACAGAAATGGACCTTTTCCTAGCAAATATTGACATGCCAAAACTAAACCAAGATGAGTTAAACTATCGTAACATGCCCATATCAAGCACTGAAATAGAAACAGCAATAAGAGACCTCCCAGCTAAGAAAAGTCCAGGACCAGATGGCTTTACAGCAGAATTTTACAAGGCCTTCAAAGCAGAGCTCACACCAATACTCCTCCAACTCTTCAATGAAATTGAAAGAGAAAGTTCACTACCCAACACATTCTATGAAGCCATCATAACCCTCATCCCAAAACCAGGCAGGGACTCATCAAAGAAAGAGAACTATAGACCCATTTCTTTGATGAATATTGATGCAAAACTTCTCAACACAATTTTGTCCAATCGACTTCAACAATTCATCCAAAAAATCATACACAATGATCAAACAGGATTCATTTCAGGGATGCAAAGCTGGCTCAATATACGCAAATCAATTAATATTATTCATCACATCAACAGGAGCAAGAATAAGAACCACATGGTTATCTCAATAGATTCAGAAAAAGCATTCGACAAGATCCAACACCCCTTCATGATGAAGGTTTTGGAAAAATTAGGAATCCATGGAACATTCCTCAATACAATAACGGCTGTATATGACAAACCTACAGCCAGCGTTATACTCAATGGTGAAAAACTAAAGCCATTTCCTCTTAACTCAGGAACAAGACAAGGATGCCCACTCTCTCCACTTCTCTTCAATCTAGTATTAGAATGCCTAGCTACAGCAATAAGACAAGATGCAGACATAAAGGGGATCCAAATAGGGAAAGAAGAAATAAAACTCTCCCTCTTTGCAGATGACATGATCTTGTATTTAAAGAATCCCATAGACTCCACTCCCAAATTACTCAAGCTGATTCAAAACTTTGGCAAATTAGCAGGTTATAAAATTTACCGCCCAAAATCAATGGCTTTTCTGTATGCCAACAATGAGAAAAGTGTGGCTGAAATTAGGAAAGCAACTCCATTTGTAATAGCCCCACAAAAAATAAAATAGCTAGGAATTAACTTAACTGAACAAGTGAAGGACCTATATGATGAAAACTTTAAAATCTTGAGGAAGGAAATCAACACAGAACTAAAAAATGGCAAAACCTCCCCTGCTCCTGGATTAGAAAGATTAACATTGTGAAAATGGCAATACTTCCCAAGGCTATCTACAAATTCAACGCAATACCTATCAAAATTCCAACCTCATTCTTCAAGGAAATAGAAGAGGCAATCCAAAAATTCATATGGAACAATAAAAGACCCCGAATAGCAAAAACGCACCTTAACGGACAGAACACTGCTGGAGGAATATCAATACCAAATTTCAAGTTCTACTATAAAGCCATAGTAATCAAATAGCTTGGTATTGGCATAAGAACAGACTTCTGGACCAATGGAATAGAATTGAAAACCCAGAAATGAACCTAGAGACCTATAGCCATCTAATCTTCGATAAGGGATCTAAAACAATAGAATGGAAGAAAGACAGCCTCTTCAGTAAATGGTGCTGGCAAAATTGGTTAACTACATGTAGAAAACTAAAGCTAGATCCTTATATATCACCCTGCACCAGAATCAACTCCAAATGGATCAAAGACCTCGAAGTCAAAGCAGACACGCTGAAAATATTACAGGATGGAATAGGAGAAACCCTAGGTCTCCTTAGCTCAGGCCGAAATTTTTTCAATAGAGACCCGGAAACATAACAAATCAAAGAAAGGTTGGACAAATGGGATTGCAGAAAGTTGCAGAGCTTCTGCATGGCAAATGACATAGCTAACAAGAACAATAGAAAGCCCACGGATTGGGAGAAAATCTTTACTAGCCATACAACGGACAAGGGTCTCATATCTAAAATATACTTGGAACTCAAAAAATTAAACCACCCAACAACAAATCCTCAAAGAAACAACTGCCCAATAAATAAGTGGGCGAAAAACTTACAGAGAATCTTCTCTGAAGAAGAAAGAAGGATGGCCAATAATCACATGAAGAAATGTTCAACATCCCTAGCCATAAAGGAAATGCAAATCAAAACAACATTGAGATATAACCTCACCCCAGTTAGAACGGCAAAAATCAAGAACTCTAACAACAACAGATGCTGGAGGGGATGTGGACAGAAAGGAACCTTACTTCATTGTTGGTGGGAATGTAAACTTGTTCAACCACTTTGGAAAGCAGTATGGAGGTTCCTCAAAAGACTTCATGTAGAAATCCCCTATGACCCAGAAATCCCACTTTTGGGCATTTACCCAAATGTTTACAACCAAGACCACACTAAAGCTACCAGCACATCCATGTTTATTGCAGCATTATTTACCATAGCTAAGATATGGAACCAATCCAGATGCCCCTCAGTAGATGAATGGATCAAGAAAATGTGGTATATATACACAATGGAATTCTATGCCGCCATCAGAAAGAATGACATTGCCCCATTTGTTAGGAAATGGAAAAACTTGGAAAAAATATATTAAGTGAAGTAAACCAGGCCCAAAGAAACATAGGTCCCATGGTTTCCCTTATTTGCATTATCTAGTATATCTATGAGTCAAGCAGAAAAGGTTAGATAATGTGATGTCAGGAAAATGAACCCTTAGATATGTATTTTAATGCTTTATTCTTTCATGCATGTGTTTCTAATGCATTTATAAGATTATCTCTTTGTTGCTTTGTATGTCCCTCCCCCACAGTGTAACCCCTGCTTTCACTATATTTGATGTCGGTATAACTTGAGGAGGAGATGGGGAAAAACCAGTTGTTTAAAGATACAGGTGGTCCTGTTGCAACAATGAGAAGTACAAGTTGTCATGTCCACAACGAGCTTTACAACATCCGTGCGGGGGGGGGGGGGAAGGGGGGGAAGGAGAAGGATTGGGATTGGGGGGGAGGGTGGAGGCTGGAAAGGGATGTGAAGGGTAAACAAAAGGAGGAGGCTGCAATGATTGGTAAGAAATGTACGCCTTTTCCTGCCCATGTAATTGTAACCCCTCTGTACAGTATCTTCACAAATAAAATAAAATAAAATAATAAAAAAAAGAAACCTAGGTTGCCTAATTTCCCTCATTTGTTGTAGTAGAATTTGCCTCTAATTCTACAAGTAAACGCAACTGGATGGTAAAAGAGAAAACATTACACTTGGACATGATAAATTTTATGGGATTCCAAACATTTATGCAGTGAGATCAAAGGAGGATACCCTTTGGCGAGGATCACAAAGGATCAATAGCTGTACGAATATTATCATATAAAATAATGTTCATTAAAATGATCTCCAAGAAATGATTATGAGAGTTTCTTTATTATTTTGCTTTTTCCTTCAGTGTTCTGATGCTATTTTTTTAAATTTCTGCACCTTTGGTCTTAAATGTACGTTTGGGTAGGGCAAGGGGGAATACAGAAATGGTGGGACAAAGGCTTAAATGCAGCAGTGCTACTCAATAGACCTTACATTGTAAATGAACTATACAACTTATGCGAGAGGGAGTTTGAAAGGGAAAACTGGGGGAATATGTGTGAAGAGGTGACACTGTTCAAAAAGAAATGTGCTCATCATCTGACTTATGTAATTGTAACCCATCTGTAAATCATCTTTACAAATTAAAAATGGACCTCATAAACAGGCGAGTAGCTATACAAATATTATATTAAAATGGCTTGAAAATAAAAGTGGTATGAAAGTAAAAAGAGACAAAGAAGGACATTAAATATTGACAAAGAAAACTCACCATCAGAAGGATATAAAAATTCTAAATATCAATGTCATGAATCCTAGAGAAATTCATCAGAGAAATACTACTTACCCTAAAAACATGCATATATCCAAATAAATTGTTGGTTGCTTGAACAAATCCTGACAGGCCATCCAGGTGAAAACTTAGCAAAATTTTTTACAGCTAAATAATTGTATTGACAAGTTATACCTAACGGATATCTACAGAGTATTTCACCTACCAGTGTCACAATATATATTCCACTCAGCACTCAAGGAATGTTCTCCAAATTAGATCATATCTTATATCACAAGGAATATCTTTCATAATTCAAAAATAAAAACAAAACTACTCTTTGTATCCTGTCAGACCATGATGGTACCAAATTAGATCTCGACATCAAAAGGCATCACATAACATTCTGAAACCCACAGAGATTGAATAACACATTGTTAAATCATCAGTGAGTCACTGAAGAGATATACAGGAAAGTTCCAACGTTTATGGAATTCAGTGGAAGTGAACACACAAAATACTACCTCCTCTGGGACACAGCAGCAGCACAGACAATACTCAGAGGAATATTTATAGCTTTGAGTATGTACATCAACAAATTAGAACAATCTTAAATCAGCACTAATGATGCACCACTAAGTCTTTGACAGAACAGGAAAAACAAAACCAAAAACCACTAGACAGAAATAATACAAATTAGATTAAAAAATAAATGAATCAGTCTCAAAAAACATACAATCATAATTGACTTTTATCTACTAGTAGCTCAAAAATTCACCCAATGAATGTCAATGTAGCTATTTTCAGAGATAGACTCAACAATCTCAAACCAGTGAACAAAAAAATCTAGAATTCTGACAAGCAACATTCTGTTTGACTTTAAAAATTCTCTGTTGTTATTATTAAGGTGATTTATGGATGGATTCTAATTGCAAGGGTCAGGTAATGAGTACACTTCCTTTTGTGAAATGTCTTCAGTTCCCTCACTTGTTCCCAGTCCCACCCTTCTGTCCCCACCCATGTGTTAAATAGTTCACTTTCATCAATGTTCAATGAACTCCACTGCTGCAATTTTTCACTCTTTTCCCTAAAGCTCTGTGACCACGCCTCACTTTCCTGAAGACACACAATGAATATACCAGGCATAAGGTAAAAAAGACAGAATTATCACAAACTATAAACAACTACAAACACAAAACAAAAAAGAAGTTTTCTGTTTCTGTATCTCATAGTTCATTGAGTATGTCTATGTTGTTATATGAATCTAATTGTTTTTTATCATGAAGTCAATTCAGGGATTAAGGTGTAATAAAATAATATTGCTTTCTATTTAGTAATGCTTTTTATTTTAATATTAAATTTGTAACACAATTCAAGTCCTAGTGAAATTTGAAAGTTCATATTTAGATGTTCCAAATGTCTAATAATTCCCTTTTGGCAACCAAAATTAAAAACAGGCATGTTTTATCCTCACGAATGTCATTATTTCATGTGTAAAAAGTAAAATAAATGTAATGTTAATTCAGTGGACTTAAGGAATCAAATACTTATGCAATGCATCAGTACCATAGATTATGACATCTATTAATAAAATTAATAAAACTTGTTTTAAGTAGATTACTTCAGACATGAACCAAGTGATAATTTTCTTTTCTAAGTGAAGTTATATAGAAATCACAGTCCAAAGATTCCAGAATTCTGTGTGCTTTATACATGTCAATTTACACATATGCTAGGCTCATCTCAAAGTTATTTGAAGATAACTGAGAACAGGATTAGAATAAAAAAATCACGTAAACGCTTAGCTGTATTTTGTGACTAAATAGGTCTCTTTTATATCTCTTTATTTTATTTGAAAAATCTGGAAAATTTTTTTAAGTCACATCAAAAATAATGAGAAATAAACACCCTTAGCTCCTTAAAAGACAATCAATAAAAAAAGGAAACAACAAAGAAAAAATTGAACCTCATTTTGCACGTGGTCTTTGTATATTGTGGTGCTTTGTTACTGTGGATTATGTGACTCTCCCATGAATCTGGGCTCAAATCACATGGGCTACAGGAAGAAAATTTCAAAATCTAGAGCAGCTGATAAACTTGTGCAGTTGTTTGTAGGTTTCACTAAAGTCGCAGCTGGACATCAACTGTACAAAGGAAATAATTCTACTTCTCTGCAGGCAAGAATGTGATGGAAATCATAGTGTTATCTTCTTAGATGAAATAAGAACACCACACTTTAAAAGCTGACTAAATGATCCGCCCTTTGAATAACAGTGCCATTTTTAATGCATTCTAGATAATTCAAATCCTTCATCCCTCCACAACCACTAATGACATTCACAAATCATTGCCGAGGGGAATTTCCAGTTCTATTTGATATTTCAAATGGATTAGGAGTAACATAAACAATAATTCCAAGTTGTTGAGAATATTTAATTTAGAATAAGCAAACAAATCAGATTCAACTCCATAGCATAACCTTTAGGAAAAGTGAATTAAGGTATATGGCATGTCATTTGTAATTTAATTATAGACATTATGGCAAAATGCCCGAAACACTCTGCAAGAAGGAAACAGAAGTCTTTGATAAGATCTATTACAGATTACAAGTAATTTTACCTACAATTTCTATTATATGATAGCAAATTTTTTCTGCTAATCAGAGACAAAAATATTTTTAATTATGATATGAAAAATGCATCAACATGAATGAATGAAATCAGGGAGTAGATGGCTCAGCGCTGGTTGGTTCTGTTAAATATTCTCATTATTTTGAATGATCTGGTGTTTTTGTCTGTGTGGAATTATGAATGCATTTAATGTCTGGGCTGGAAAATTTGATTATTAGATCACTGCTGACACCCAATGTCAGGAATCTAACCTGAGTCAGAGTGGTAAATATATATGTGTGCGTGTGTGATTGTGTGAGTGCCTCCAAGTCTGTATTTAGAAGGAATTATCTTATTTCCCTCAGGGTATATACTTAATTCTATTAGTTATACTTCATTAATGACAGCAGATAAAAGTACTTAACATTTTGAGACATATGTTTATGTTCCTATGTTTGCATGAACAAACTAAAAAGTTATATTTTGGGTATGAGTTTTGTGGAAGGTCAGCTGAAAGTATAAATATCTTCAGAAAGATGTCAATAGCAATCATTTCAGTGTAGATCAATTTTAAACAACACTTGGAAGGATATGTAATCATATATGAAAATGCAACATTTATTGATTTTCAAAAGCTACACTATTTTAGAAATATTTAGTAAAACAAGTTAAATTATGGAAAGATAAAAGTAATGTGATTATTTATTGCATACAGTTTTATATTTTAGTTTCGTCAAGTAAAAATGCCATTTATTTCTACTGTATAGGAAGGTAAACCCTAAATATTACAGTTTGGCAGCTCCTCCGAGCTTTGTCGGTATCCAAGATGGAGATCACCAGTGCTGGGGGGGGAGGGGTGGCCTTCCTTCCTCTGATCTCTGAGAAGGAGTGAGGATGTCAGGCTTCTACTCACACCGAGTCTTGGATCCTGGGTCGTCTCTGGTCTGCACACTGCAGGATGAAAATGTCTGCTCCTTGTCGGTTCTTGCTGGTGTTGAGTAGAATCCGCTTGCCCGCTGCGTCTGGCTCCTTCATCCGGGACTCTCCATGTGAGCGCTCAGTTATGGCCCCCTGCATTCTCTGCTGCGACCCTGCCGCCCCTGCCGCGGCGGCTGCTGGTGAGCGCTCAGATGTGTCTTTTTGCCTTGGCTTCCCCTCTCTTCTCTAAGTCTCTCTCCTGTGATGGCACACTTAGTGTGATTCTCTGGCTTAGGACTGTTCACTGGAACTCTAAAACTGCTTTCTATGCGAGAGCTTGTTCAGATTCCAGCTTCTCCTCCGCCATCTTCCGGGAACTCCAACCTATGTTTCTTTGAGTCTGTCTTTCTTCACTTAATATAAGTTTGTTCCACGTCTTTCCATTTCCTTATGAATGGTGTAATATCATTCTTTCTGGATCAATAGATTCGCATCATACTGAAGAGTTTCTACATGGCAACGGAAAAAGTTAGCAGGATATATAGAAAGAGAACAGAATAGAAGAAGATTTTTATTAGCTAAGCTTTAGACAAGTGTTTTCATAACTAACCCATATTTAGAGATCAAAAAGTTAAACCCAACAAAAATAAACCCTCAAATAAACAAGAACTCAATTAATATATGGGATAAAGACTTAAAGATAACTTCTTAGAAGAAGTAAGAATGACCAATAGCTGCATCTCTCTGCATAAAAGAAATGCAAATCCAAACAACACTGAGATTCATCTCACCCTTCTTAAGATGTCATTATGAAAAAATGAACAATCACAGATACTGATAGGGATGTGGCCCAAAGGAAACTCTATTACACTGTTGGTGGGAATGTAATCTTGTTCAATCACTTTGGAAAACAGTATGGAAATTGCTCACAGAACTCAATAGAGAGCTACCCACCTATGATCCAGCAATTCCACTTATGGTCATTTTTCCAATAGAGCAGAAACAAGGCCACTCTGAAGTTACCAGCATAATCATGTTTATTATCGCATTATTTTCTGTAGCCAACATATGGAATCAGCCCAGATGCCTCTCATTGTAAAAAGAGATCAAGAAATATATATGTATATATATATGTATATATATATATACATATATATTTCTTGATATGTATATATATACATATATATATATATAATTTTATTGGTCCCAATTTACAAGTATATATGTACGTATATAAATGTATGTATACAAACATATATGCATATATATATATATATATATATACAAACATATAAATACATACATAATGGAATTCTGTTCATTCATCAGAAAGAATAACATTGCACCATTCTAAAGGAAAAATGAAACACTTAGAAATAATATTAAGTGAAAAAAGCAGACCCAGAGAAACTTAGTTTGCATGATTTTCCTCACTTGTGGTAGATAGGAGTGTCTATAAATGTAAAAGTAAACACATTGGATGGTATGCAAGGAGGTACAAATGAATTAGCTGAAGTGTCAGAGTCCATGGAGAGTGAAAATACTATAATTCTCTTAAAAGGCTAAGTGAAAACCAACAAAATGAATACCAGTAAATGTGTAGTGAAAGAGAGGATAGTGGTGGGCAATGTGAGAGGGGTAGGAAATTGAAGGGGAAATGGATAGAATACAGGCAAGAATCCATTGTATGCTTCCCAGAATTGAAATGTACAAAGCAAAGGGTAGTTTGAAATGAGGTTGAAGACGTTGAATTGGTGACACAATTCCAGGTGCATTGTATACCTAAACTGCTTTGTTAAATGGCAAGAAATTCCATAATGTAATATTGAGATACATAAGGATTGGATGAGAGTGTTAAAAGGGGTGACATAGATCAAGATGCACTGTATCCATATACTGTTTCAGTGAATGGCAACAGCTTTGTACAACTAAAGAAAATAAAAATATTCAAAAAATTAATTATGATAGTTGAATAGAGAGTTGAACCTCAATTCAATTCCCATTTAAAACCCGAAGACTTGGAGAATAAAATTCAAATAATAAAACCTTATGAATCTTTTTTATCAGAATTTGTGATATTTAAATCAAAACTTTGCGTTTTGTCAGCCATTGGGCTGTTAAAATATTTCAAAATAAGTGGCTTAAAAATATCAGGAGTATATTATCCATACTCCAGAAGCTTAAACATTGATTTAAAAAATGTTTATTCAAAGCAATTTTTTTCTTATGGGGGTCTACTTTCTGATTCATAATAATCTATTTGCTGGGCGTTCACATGGCAGAGTTATTATATTGGGCTTCTTTCATCAGAATCATTATTGCAGGGTCATCTCTGAAAGGTAGATTCTAATGTCACCAGACAGGAGAATAGAATTTTAACATATGTATCTGGAAGGAGTTACATCGTCCAAAACATTTTGCTACTTTTTCTTTAACTCAGTGTGGTGTACATTTGGATATTATTTCATAGAACATAATAACTTAAGGACAAGATTATATCATGTAAATTATGTGAACTATTCTTCTTACAATGGGAATAATTATAGTGATGGCAAAATGAAGTATGATTGTTTAGTGGCTCTTGAATCACATCATAGGTAACTATGTTAACGTGGTACAGCCTTTCTAAGGCCCTTCTGATGTATTTGAACAATCTCCAATGAGTTAATTGCTTTCAGAAATATTCATTTGTGCCAACAAATACAGATCTCCTTTCATTTTAATTACTGTCTGCTATTAGGACTCCCACAAAAACCAAAATCAGAGTATGCTAATTTCTCTGATAAAACACATAATAAAATTGTTACAATTAATATAACATAAAGACTAATATTAATAGCATTATAATTACTAGTATTCACATTATATAATATATTGACATTTCTTGGTTACTTGAATTTTTAGAATATTTAGAACTAAATGTAAATTGTTTGCAAATAATTATTTGATGATGTATGTAAAATGAGAAAAATATTTGCATACATTTTTACTACAGATGCAAACAGATTCACCTGTTTATTTCTGAACCGTCATTTGTTGGTTTCATTCATGCATTGGGAACATGCAGAGAAATGAAAATTGCAAACTTGCATTTACTAAAGGGTTAATTACAAGTTTATGTTGGGCTAAATAGCACATTTTATGAATTAAATTGCTTTTGTCCCTTCCTTCCTCCCTCCCTTCCTTCATTTCTTTGTGCCTTAATTCCTTAATTCCTTCCTTTTTTCCTTCCTTCCTTCTTTTCTTCTTTCCTTCCTCCCTCCTTCCCTTCATCCCTACTCCTCTCTCTCTTTCTCTCTTCCTTCCTTTTCTTTCCTTCTTTCTTTCATTCTTTTTCTTCCTTTCTTCCTTTCTTTCTTTTACTCAGACTATCTCTTATGGCTATAGAAAAAATACCAACTCTTATACTCCAAGATGTTATGAGTAATTATAAATGTACTATATTAACATTAATTTTAATAACCTAAGTTATATCTTAAGACAAATGATAATAAAAACAACTTCACAAAATTTCAGGATATGTAACAAATATTACTTTCCATGATATTGTTTATTTCTTTAAACTAAAATAACAATTTATACATAATATTGTATGTGTGTTGTTCTTGTGATTTGAACTCCAGACCTATCCCTTGATTTTTTACTTAGTAAGGACATTGCTCTAACATTTGAACCACAACTCCAATTCTGGCTTTGTGTGTGTGTGCATGTGTTCTGATGTGTGTGTGATTAATTAAGATGTGACTCACAAACTCTTGGCAAGTCTGGCCTTTTTTATTTTTATTTTTTTTATTGTGAAAATACAGAGGGGTTATAATTACATGAGCAAGGTAATGAGTACATTTCTTATCAAGCATTGTTGCCTCCTCCTTTGTTTCCCCCTCCCAAACCTTCCCATTTACCCCCCCTCCGCCCCTCACCCGGCCAAAGTTGTAAAGTTCATTTTACAATATAACGACGTTTACACCTCATAGTTTTAATGGGTCCACCTTTATCCTTATTTAAACCATTTGTTTTTTCCCTTCCACTCCACAAATTGTACCAACATCAAATACAATGAAAGAAGTGGATGAGGGACATATCTGAGACAAGCAGCAAAGGTCAGATAAGTTGATGTTAGGTGAAATGGACCCCAAAATAAGTATTCAAATGTTTTTTTTCTTGTAATTGTTTCTAACATATTTATAAGATGATATCATTGTTGTCAAGGCTGGCTTTGAACCCCAGCTTCCGGAGTAGTGAGGATCACAAGCTTGAGATACCCATATTCAGCACTGATATAATATATGTAAGAATAAAATAAATTTGTTATTATTTGAATTCTAGAGGCTCAATTTAACCAATTAATATTTAGATATTTATTTAGTTAGTGAATCTGAACCTGCAGTGTGAAAAAACGTTTTCATTTTTATGAAAAATATACACTCAAAGGTTTAAATGACAGAATCTTTGCACAAATTGAAATACTCTAATATTCAAAAGTGATGAAGGGATCGTTAATCAAATTTCTCATGTAAGCTAAAAGCAATAGGCTCTGTTAGGATGAATGAAGTAATTTTTCATTAAATTAAATATTATCTACTGTGGTCACATAATTTTCTCTTCTTTTAAACCAAAACTTTTTTGGCATAAAATATAGATTCATACATTTTTGGAGTATATAAAAATCTTAATTACTAGTTATTTATTTCTGAGGTTTGGGTACCAAGACATTTCAGAGAAACACTGAATTTCATGTATTTTATGTCAACAGTGATTTTTAGAAATTGAATCGGTCTCCATATGAAATAGAGCAAGATATTCCATTACATGCAATTATTCCTATAGACTTGAATATAACTTATTTTTGAATGGTAGGAAGTTCATATTATTCCTACTCTATGGAATAATTAAGAAATAAATGATTGTGATAGTATTTATTTTTCCGTCAACTAGAAAGAAAGAATCTAACTATAGATGACAAAAACTTGAATAGAAATGTCATAAAATTATGAAAAATTAAAGTCATTATGAGTTAGATGAAATTGTCATTTTTGAAAGTCACCAAATGAAATCTCTGAAGCTTCCTTATCTGTTAAATAAAATGTATTTGCACTCAAAATGTTTCTCCAGCAATGGTATAACCAAACCACCTCCATGCCAAATAGCTTCTTTGATTAATTCAAGTAAATATTTAGGAACAGAAGTTATCACAATGTATAGAAATATCTACCCACCACTCTAGAAATTGAATCTGAAATCATAAAGGATTGAGATTAATAATTAGCTTTCACTAAGTTGCCATAAAGAGGTGAAACCTTTCATGTGGGCATAGTTGTAGAGATTTGGTCGCTGAGAACTTGTGATCAAAGGTGTTCAGATCAAAGTCCTTTCCTCCTCTTCCTTCTTTTTCTTCTCTGTCTCCTTCTCCTCCTTCTTTTCCTTCTCCTTCTCTCTTCCCTCTTCCTCCTTCGCCCTCTCCCACTCCTATTCCTGTCTTCCACGAATACACATATTCCAACACATATTTCTGACATGGGGTACTGTGCCACCACCAACCCATGTCACTGAGGATAAGAAACATAATGTGAAATGTATAAAATCAGAAGTCAAGTTTAATCTTTCCCCCTTTTAAGTTAATTTTATAAAGTATTTTTTCATATTAATAGAAGACTGTCACAGCATGCTCTCATTTATTATAGGGATAAGATTTACTGGAAAAAATCTAACCAACGTCACCCTAATGAAATGATTGATTAAATTAATATTATATTAGGACAAATCTACTTTAAAATATCAGATATAGTTCAATACAAGGCAAAATATCACCTCTATGATTTCGTATAAAAGACAGCAGCGTACAATGTCTTCCTCAAGGAAATTGACCTATAATTATAGGTCAATTTTAGGTCAATTATAGGTCAGTATTGTCAATTTCATAAATGATTTAAGAAGACTATAGAACAAATTTCAACTCAAACTGCATGATATAATATATACTTTGTTCCCTGTATACCATCTTTGTCTGGTTCCCAAAATGACTTGTATTTTATCATATTTTTAATTAACTTTAAGTAGTTGTGTGGAACTTGCTGTTTGACAAAGCAGTATATTAACAGTATATAGTGAGTTTTTTTTTCTTTTTCCTCTCCTGAGGTTTGAACTCTGGGTCTGGGGGCTGTCCCCGATCTCCTTTGGATGAATGCTAGAACTCTATCACTTGAGGCACAGCAGCACTTTCTGATTTTTCTGAGATTTAATTGGAAATAAGAATATCACAGAATTTCTTACCTGGGCTGGCTTCAAACCTCAATTTTCTGCCTCCTGATTATCTAGGATTACAGCCGTGAGCCGCTAGTGCCTGGCTTAATAAAATGCACCTTTTTTTTTTTTTTTTTGCCTAGTCCTGGGGCTTGAATTCACGCCTTGGCAACGTCCTTGAGGTTTTTTTCCTCATGGTAGTACTCTATGACTTGTGTGATAGTGCCAATTCCTGCTTTTTTGTTTATGTAGTACTGAGAAATCAAACCCAGGGCTTCACACATGCAAGTCAAGCATCTACCACTAAGCCACATTCCATGGCCAATACAATGCATCTTATGATCAATATCCCTCATCCTTCTCAATCCTATCTCATAGCTCAATTTACATGAATTTGTAGAATACTCAGACTCTTAATGTCATATATAGGCACTCAGAGGACATATCACAGATCATATTTTCTTGATAGTCTTATTCATCAGTGTACTAAAGTTGTGCATTATAGAATTCTGTGATTTTAAATTCTAAATTATCACTCAGATTAACCCACTACTATTCTAAAAAATTTCCTAAGGTTAATGCAAATGCAATCTGTGATTCTTCGATAAAGTCCAATGATTCTTAGAATGTTAAAGAGTTGAGTAAGAACATCACCTTCAGTTCAGGAACATTTTATCATTACTACACTCTCAAAAAACTCAAATATTTATTAATAGTCATTTCCTGTCATCATTTCAACCTACTCTCCCTTTGAGCAGCTAATATTTCATATTCTACCTCTACAGATGTGCCAATTTTAAAAACCTCATATAATTAGAAAATGTAGTCTATTTTATCCATTTCTCCCATGTAATATCACTGTTTCCAAAGTAAGTCCCTGTAAATTTTTCTCATGGATAGAGCATATTTTTTGTATGCTTGTGTATATTGGAATAACATCCTCAATGAGCATTTCCATGTCTTATTATATGATATTATGAAGGGTTTTGCTATGTATATTCTTGTACATGTGTCTCATTGGACATATGTTGTAACCTATTTTGTATATAAAATTATAATTCAAAATGCTGGATCATAGAGACAATTCTATGTGTAATGTCTTAAAGATTTCCAGTATATTTAAGAAACTGACTATACCATTTTAAGTGCCAAGCACCAATGTATAAGGATTGCAATTTCTACATAATGGTTGTGCAGGGCTATCTTATTCTTTCTATTTCCACTAATCTCTATATGTCTAGGTATGTTATGATCTTTCCATATGTTCCTTGATTGTTATTATATTACTATAGAGATATGTATTTGGATTTTTGGATAACTTATTCAGGATGGTTAAAGTATTTCATTGGCATTAATATGCTCTTAATATATTTCTGATTCAAGTTTATGTAAATAAATAAATATGTGTACACACTATATGTACATATGCATATAGTCATACTTATATGTTTATATATTCAAATACCTATATATGTATACATATATAAGAATATAAAGATGTGTACATACATGTATATATACAGATACATATATTATAATTTTTGTTTGTCTGTAAGTTAATGGCTCATGCCTGTAATATTAGGCACTCAGGAGGCTGAGATCTGAGCATCATGGTTCAAAGCCAGCCTGTGCAGGAAAAGTCCATGAGACTTTTATCTCCAATAAACCACCAGAAACCGGAGGTGATACTATGGCTCAAGTGGTAGAGTTCTAGCCTTGAGTGGAAGAGCTGAGGGACAGAGCCCAGGCCCAGGGTTCAAGGCCCAGAACCACCACCACAACCAGCAACAAGGAAAAGAATACTGATTCAAAAAGCAATAGTATTAAGCAGTTTTAAAGATAGGATCAAGTCTAACATTTTAGAATTATTTTAGATACCAGCAACTTTCGAGTCCAATGAGCCATGAGCCCTCAGAATGTTGACTGAATTTCTTACTTTATTTACACAATCTTTATAAGTATGCATTTTCTCATCTATCTTCCTTTCATTTCACCACAGAATGTGTATTTATCCTTTATGTCATACTTGAATAAAAAAGCCTTTGGAAGATAGTTATTAATTGGTGCATATTAATTATATGAAGATATCTTATTGCAATATCTTACATTCTCACATATTGATGAAGGCCCTAATTAACCCGTTTCTGGCTTTCTCCATTTCCATTGCCCTTTATATTTCAACTGTTTTCTTTGAATTTCTTTATGTTACCTTCACACATTGTCAAAATGTATTAAAGTGCTATTTACTCACCATCATTGAAAATTATACAATGCTGAATATAAAAGCAAACATCTAAATAAATGGAGACATAATTTTTGTCGATTGGAGGATACAATTGAGAAAAGATATAAATTGTCTCTTCCCCTTTTTTGGTCATTTATGGGGCTTGAAATCTGGTCCTGGCGCTGTCCTTCTGCTACTCATTTCAAAGTTAATGCTCTACTCATTGAGCAACTGTGCCACTTCTGGTTTTCTGGTGGTTAATAGGACATAACAGTCTTACAGACATTCCCATTCCAGCTAAATTTCAACCACAATCTTCAGATCTCAGCCTCCTATGCAGCTAGGATTACAAGCATAAGCCAACAGCACTCAGCTTCACAGTTTTATTTATGCTTATGACAATTTCTAAGAACACCTGACTAGCACTCTTTGAGTCATTGACAAAGAAAAATAATCTGGAATATATTTCTCTGTCCAATATTAAAGCTATTAGTGTAAAATTGTTATATTTGTAGAGGAAAGATTATCCAGCTCAATGGGTCTGTAGGGCACCAGATTAGATCCACATAAATATTATCAAGGAATATTTAATAAGGGGTAAAACCAAACATTTGTGGAATGATGTTCTGTTTAATAAGCGGTGATACATTAGGCAGTATTTGGGAAAATTAAAAAGTGAACATTGACTTAAACATAACAATTTATTCAAATGTTAACTTCAAGCAGGATTAAAACGTGGCATATAAAACAAAAAGAGAGATGGGAATTTACAGCAACGGAAGATGTTTTGACAATTTTGAGATTTGGCATTAAAATTATAGGAAAGGAAAATGAAAGAGTTGAACTCATGGAAAGTGTAAAACAATTTAGCCTATGAAAGTTCATATACAAGTGGTGAGCAGGTGGCTCATGTATCTCCTCCTAGCTACTTGGGAGGCTGTGACTTGAGTTTTGCTGTTTGAAGGCAGCCCACAAAATAAACTCCCTGATAATCTTATCTCTGATTAATCAGCAAAAAAGCCAGAAGTGAGGCATGACTGAAATGGTAAATTGTTAAAAAATTGCAACAAATCTCAGGGACTCTGAGTTCAAGCCCCAGGACCAAACAAGTTTGAATCAACTTGATATAATGTAACGGTAATAAATTTTAACAATTAAATCAATGAATATTACACATTCCCACCGAAATATAATTGGAAACAAAAGGCATAATTGTTTTCTTAAAACAAGTAATGGAACCATGAATTTCTTTCACTTTACAATTCATGTTTTATGTAACTTTAATTAGCAGACTTCCAGGACTAAAACTAAATATATTAACTGTATACCACAAGAAGAAAAGTGATTATAGTTAAGAATAGATATTTCATCCTAGCCAGAAGATAAGTTTTTGAGCTCTCTAAAAAGAAATGTTACATGCAGAAATTAATGGATATGATGTAGCTTTATTATTACACAACATATAAATGAATGGGATTATCAAGCAATATTTCAAAACTATGTAAAAAATAATTGTGTAGCTAGGAGTCAGTGGCTCATGCTATAACCCTAGCTACTAAGAAGGCTGAGAGCTGAGACTCATTGTTCAAAGCCAGCTTAGGCAGGAAAGTCCGTGAGACTCTTATTTCCAATGGGCCACCAGAAAACTGGTAGTGGCTCAAGTGGTAGAGCACTAGTCTTGAGCTGAAGAGCTGAGGGACAATGTCCGGGCCCAGATTTCAATCCCCACTACCAACAAAAATTAAAAATAGTTACAAATAAACAAATATTTTGAAATAAATGTTAAAAATATATTCTAACAATTTTTAAATCCTTACTAAGTATAATAGTTTATATAAATATAAAGAATTGCTTTCTGGATTAGTTGTTATTGAGTCAAATTTGTAAATCACACATTTGTTACTCAATTCATATTTGTATATTTCTATACTTATATACTTTAAGTATAATTAAGTGATAAGTGAAAGGCAATACTGTTTTAGGAATCTCCCTTGGCTTTCTATAATTAAGCCTCCTACCCTAAAATCAATATGCCCTCCAAAATAGTCAGAGATTTCAACTCATTGGAGAAGAAAACTATAAGCCATAATCATTGCTAGAACAAGTAACATTTCACATGTATTTCACTTAGTTTAAGAACCAAAACATTCAAATCATATTAATAATGCCAGTAATAGCAAAATGTCTTCTGAGCTTTTCAGTCTTTAAGGAGATGAAAATCTTTAATTATACATCTATTTTTTTCTACATAACATCCTATATCTTAAGAAGATATTTTTTGGTAACCCTCTGTTCCTGATTAGAAGACCGGAACAAAGGCAATAATGAAAATAGCCAAGGAAAATACTTGAAAACTATTAAAAAAGCAATCACAGACACTCTTGTTATCATCAATTTCAATGAGAATGTACGTAAAAGTATCACGTTTTGTTGCATTTAAAGAGCAATAATTAAACTTTAATTAGCAGTGAAGAAGGGAACAGAAAACTTTGAAGACAGCTTGACTTTGAACAATTCAACACAAGCATAATGGATTTATCTTGTTTTCCTATGCAGTTGCCAAAATAATGGAGAGCAACACCCAAAGGCAGGAAAACACCTAAGTCAAAGAAATAAACTTTTGTCTATAAAATAGTTTTGAGGGTCTGACTCTTTCAAAGTCAGGCTTGCAAAGAGGAAAGTGTATTTGCTTTGGAGTGAACAATAAAAATATAAAAATTCTCTATTAATGTTTATCGTATTTTGATTAGGACTTCTTGTGTTGGAGAAGAGTAAAGTTATGAAAAAGTTCAAGATTATTGGACTATTCCCCAATATCATTATTATTTATCAGCTATAGCTATGGAAGTAGCCTTGATTACTCTTAATATCATTCTTCTTTACATTTAGAAGCATTGTTTGTTTCTGGGTTATAAGCTACAAACACTTGAGTGTTAATAAAGGGTCATTTCTTAAGAGTGGAAAGATGCTGTGCAAACAAACCTAAAATATCAAAGACTTAGAATAGTGGAAACAATTTTCTAGCTATATCACAATCTGTAGATGTACATTTTGTTTCAAATTGTTCCAGGGGAACCATTTTTGTTATCTTCTTTTTGACCATCTAGTGATCCTGTACCATCCTATACCATCCTGGGATGGCTGTACATTTACTGGATTCTCTAATTACTGTTGGAAAGTTAGGAGGGATAGAAAATTGAGTTTTTGTATCTGTTTTACCTTATTTTTTTATTACTTTAAAAACTGTAACTCAAAATGACATAAATTATCTTTATAATATTAGGAGACAGATTTCACTTCCATATTCTTACCCTAGCCTTCTACATAATTTTGGTATTTAGTGATCCCCAAATGTGAAAATAAAGATAGGAAATCTCTTATTTAAATATTATTTAGAATTTCAAGTTTTCTTTATGTAAGGCCCGTAAGTAGTATTTACATCATACATGTGTACAAAGCCAGTGGCAACATTTTCTCATATTCTCAAAAACTAGGAAATGTGGTGTCCCTGTAGTTGCATCAGGAAAAGGCTGTAGTTGAATTAGTTTACTAATCTAAATCTGCTGTAAAATATTTCTACACGTTAGTTGGCTTGAATAATCCGTATTTATCATTTTGCAGTTCTAAAGGACAGAAATTTAAAAGAAGTCTCACTAGATTAAAATCGAGCCACCTACAGAGCTAAAATATTTTTCAAATGATTCTAGTGGAAAAAGCATTTACTTGCTCTTCTGCTTTCCAGAAATTCAGAATCTGGGTTGTTGTTGTTTTCTTTATTTTCTAATGTAGCATCTTTACATGTCTCTGATGGTTGAAACCTCATCATGTCCTTTCAAACTACACCTGGGACTTTAAAGTACCCATTTGAATATATTTCCTCTATCTGATAATTCTTCATATTTGTGTTCATTGGATTATGAAAGGTGATTATTTTACAAACTTATATACATATAATGCAAATGTACATTTGAGGGATTAGTTTTTTGGGGAAGACAGATATTATTCAAAAGTATTTTGCTATGTGAAATGAGTGTATAGCATTCTTTCTAATATAAACTGTTATCCTTTCATTAATTTTGAACAACATATTTCTTCAATGAAATATAACTAGAAAAAAATTAGTCCCTGAAAGCAACTAATCATCATTAAAACCTTGTCATGTACTAGAAATCCTAAATGCCAGAGAGCAGCTCCTGAAGTAGTTGTGGAACTATCACTTTTTGTATATTCTGCTTACAATCTTCTCTTTTCAAGAGCATTTGATTGTTATTATTTTGGAATTATGGTTAATATTCATTTGACTGCTATTTTTAAAAATGTATTACCCAATACTGGTTCTCTTTTTCTAACTTTTTTGGGTCTATTCTATTTCGGGAAGAAACACATCCATTTGAATTACATTAACTGCTTATTGAAGTTGAATCATCATGGAGAGGAAAAGAAGAAAAAAATATGTCTCTGTGGGTATGTCAAGGTAAAAATGTATCTACAGGCTATTTATCTTAAAATCATCTAATTTTCATTATGTTTGGATTCTGATAAAATTAAGCCTCTCAACTCACACAATGTTAATGCAGTCTTATTTCATGCCTCCCAAAAGCAAACAACAAATTACTATTTATTTTAAAAGTATTTTTAATTTTTTTAATTATCTTTTTTTTAAAAAAAAACATTATTTTTAAAAAGTTAGCCAAGGCAAGTGGTTCACTAGCTATTTAGAGTCATGTTCAGAGTCTATGGTGAAATCCAGAAAGGGAAAAAAAAATCATGTTTTTATTCTTGCTTGAGCCACTCTGATTTACTGAAAGAATAAAATTCTGGCTTTGAAGCCTTTTGCTTCATATCCACAATGTGTCATTCTTCCTTAATTAATGGGAGAATTTGGAGAAAAGATGAGAATCCACAATAGAAAAAGGAGAAGAGGAAAAGAGAAGGAGAAATCTAGATATTTTTTTCTTCCTCATCTCAATCACAAGATCTGGATAATGATTGTGGATATTAGATCCAGTGCTCTAGAGTGATTAAACACATCTATAGAAATAGATAACCCCACAAGTGATCACATGGAGAATGCTTATTAATAAAAATTGTAATATTGCTCTCTGCTCTTTTCTAGCTCTCTCTGCTCTCTCTCTCTGCTCTACCTTTCTTTGCTCTCTATGCTCTTTTCTAGCTCTTTCTGTTCTCTGCTCTCTCTCTGTTATTTTCTAGCTCTTCTCTCTCTCTTACCCAGCTCTCTCTCTTTCCCAGCTCTCCCAGCTCTCTTTCCCTGGCCTTTCCCCATCGCATTAAGTACCAAAATGGCCTGGTGCCAGCTGGAATGCTCCATGTAGTACCTGCGTTACCTAGGCAACTTGGACACCTGGAAGAGGTCACATCTGAATTTGATGTGGCCATACCTTTTTCAACACATAAGGCCTAGTTCAGGCCCAGACGCTCTCTCTCTGCTCTTTCCTAGCTCTCTCTGCTCTCTGCTCTCTCTCTGCACAATCTCTGCTTTCTCTGCTCTTTTCTGCTCTCTCTGTTCTCTCTGCTCTTTTCTAGCTCTTTCCTCTCTTTGTTCTAGCTCCCTTCTCTTTTCTAGTTCTCTCTCTTTCCCACTTTTCGCAGACATGCTCTCTCTCTCTGCTCTTTTATCTCTTTTTCCTCTCTCTTTCCTCTCTTTCCCAGCTCTCGCTCTTTCCCAGGCCTTTCCCAGCCACGTGGAGTGCCAACCTTGCCTGGTCCCAGCAGGTCTACTGAATAAACCTACCCTTTACCTGAAAAAAAAACATAATATCTTCCAATAGGAAATGTTATCAATTTGTTTAGTTCTTGTTTAGGATTTGTTGAATTCTGGTGTGCTATAGCCAACTATCATATATATATATATATATATATATATATATATATATATATATATATATATATATACATATATATATATATATATACATATATATAAAAGAATGGTAAGAAACTAGCATCTTAATATATTCTAATATTAGCTTAGTTCTGCCTGTGTTATATGTATGAGGCTGTATTTGAGTTTTGCCTCAATTTCACATGCTACATTCTTCCAACACATAAGTTGAAAGAAGACTCCCTCTGTAAATATGCTATTTTTATAGCTAAGGAGAAAAAGACACAGATAATGAGATAGAAATCTTCCCCTAGAAATAACCTTTCACGACTTCTGGTTCATTTTTGTAAGCTCAAGTAAGTCACATGACCAATCTTGACACTTCAGAGTGGAGGTAAATCTCACCTACAGGAAGCTGATTCGGGACATAGAGTAATATGCCAAGATATGCAACACTTGAGATAAAGAGGGAAAAAAGAGAACCATAATACAATCATACTTGCCATCACATATCTCTGCAGGAAGGATGCTATTACGTTCCTTATTTTCTAAAACGACTGAGATCTTCAAATCATGTCTTTTATGTTTGGATGTTACAGAAATTAGAGAACATTTTGATACTGAAACAGCATAAAATTTCAAAGAAAGTTGGAGTAATCACTTCAATACTACCTTTTGTTCTCCAAGAAAAGAAATCATTTTATAGACAATAATTTGTAATTTCTTACCTAGTATCTTATTTTTCCAGAAATGGATTTTGTTAAATATATGTGACTATCCACCAGAATAAATGTCTTCATTTATCTGCATCTTGTGCAAACAGCAAGTCAATTAGATGTAAGTGGGAGTTTATCAGTAGCACTTTTTAAAAATGCAAAAAATGTGGACAGGGACCCAATATACATCTTTTTCCACCATCACTTACTACATCCTCTTTCTTCCTTCCTAGGAAACACACCCAATCAATAAAAAGGCGTACATATTTGGTTCTTGACCTGGAAAGTGGAAGCAGAATGTTATGGATGTCTGGGATCACAGTTAATAGTGTTTTACATAATAATGTCACATACAACAGCCCTAAGAGTCCTGAAGGTCTTAACACTACTTCCTTAGTGATGTGATCAGAATGTCAGCCTTACTGGACTTAGTATTGTTTTCCACTTCCTTTTCTACCACTTGGCCAAAATTGTAATACATATTAACCGAATAAAAAAGTAATGTCATCTAAAGAAATTCTTATTGCAACAAGACATTATGTTGAAAAAACAACTTTACAACTTTGGCGGTCGATGGGGGGGAATCGGAGGGCAGGGATGGTAAGGGGAAACAAAGGAGAAGGCAAAAATGTTTGATAAGAAATGTACTCATTACCTTGCTCATGTAATTATAACCCCTCTGTACTGTATTTTCACACAAAAACTTATTAATATAAAAAAAAGAAAGTCATTTAGGGCTCTGGGTATGTGGTTTCATGGAACAGTTATTGTTTAGCATGCATGAAACCACATAAATAGAAAAAGAAACAGTGGAAGTGGTGTTTTGCCTCAAGTGGTATAATGCTAATCTCGATTAAAAAAAAAAAAGAAGCTCAGGGACAGTTCCCTGGCCCTGAGTTCAAGCCCCAGGACTGTCAAAAGAGTCATTTAGCTAGGAAATGCAAAATAAAGAACCCATACTTGGAATATATAATTGCTCCTTCCAACTGATACCTATCAATAGTCCTTAATTCATGTACTTTACCTATATTAGAATACTGTGTTGAACAAAAAAAAAACGTTTTGTTAATAGGTCATGGCAATTAATACCAAGAATGTGCTTAGATATCAGTGAAGATTAATCCTGAAAATTTAAAGATTCCAGGCTCTTGAGTGGCCACTGCTAATCACAATCAGAAGGGTAGTATAAGTGGAATTTGGAAATCTTTTTGGTAAGTTAAGACACCAAAAAGGCAGAGGTTAATTGGTAGTTTTGACAGAAGGAATAACTCCAGATGGAAGGAATAAATGCTAATAATAACTAAGTTATACCATAAACTGTTCTAGAGAACCATTTTTGATTATAAATAACCAAATAACTTAGGCTAGTTCGTAATCTGTGTGATAAGTTGTATATACTTCTATGCTGCTCTTTCAAACTTGATCTCCTTTGCTTTCTACAAATCTGTCTTTCTCTATTTCTCTATGAACAATTTCTGATACTAAGTCCACATATGCAGACAACAGAGGATGCTAATGTAAGAGTCCCATAGGTCATGAGTCATTAATGTAAGAACATGGAAAAAGAGGACATAATTATTGCTACCTCCATTTTATTGAAAAGCTGCAATGTCACACCATTTGATTAAAATTTCCATTCTTTGTCAACATAGTGTCATTAAGTGTACATAAATGCAAATATGAGCTGGGTGCTGGTGACTCACACTTGTAATACTAGCTACTCAGGAGGTTGAAACCAGAGGATGGTCGTTCAAAGCCACCCTGGTCAGGAAAATCCATGAAAATCTTATCTTCAATTACCACCAGAAATCTGGAAGTGGTGCTGTAACTAAAGTGGTAGAGCCCTCAACTTGAGCTGAAATGCTGAGGGACAGCGCCCAGGATCAGAGTTCAAGCCCCATGACCAACAGAAAAAGTTCCTCAAAAGGCACGATGAAGTCAATACTAATCTTCCCAAGCAGAGAACATAATTCCATAATAATTCAGGGCACCTACTTTTGCTGAGTTAAGTTATGGTTGCTTTGCTGAACATATTCTCTTCTTTTAAAAATTTGTCGAATACTAGCTTTATAATAAACTTCATCTAACATGTATTGGTTCAAAAGAGAAATCCATACAGTTGATCTCACTTGGATTTATTACAGTCTCAAAGCCAACAGGCAGAAGAGTCTGTCAAACTCTTATCTTTAATTAAACACCAAAAAACCAGAAGTGGAGTTTTGGCTCAAGCAGTAGAGTACTAGCCGTGGTGGCAGTAGGGCAGGAAAGACAACTGTTCAGGGACAGGGGCCAGACTTGAGTTCAAGCCCCAGAACCAGCACAAACTAAACAAACAAGCAAGCAAAAAACGTCCACATATTTATTTTGGACCATCCTTAAAGCACTGGTTTGAAAAGAGGCTCCTTTTGCTGATCATACTCACTGGATCGTGCTTTTTGGAATCCTTATTGCTATGGTGAACTCAGGACCAGATTAAAGTAATGGATAACTGACTTCTGCAACAAGACAATCATGTCAGGAGTGAAATATCTAGGCATGTTACCTTTTAACCTACATGTCTTTGTTTCTTTGCAGTAGAACACTTTTAAAACAAGGTTATTTCCTTTTAATCTATGTTAGCCTTCAAATGGCATATTGTTTCCTTTTGTAATACTCTCAACTAGAAATTTACAGACAAGTTTTATGTGAGTAAAGAACACACTCGAAAACGTCAGGGACAGAGTTTCCTTCAAGCCTTGAATTCTTTTCTTGTACAGTAAAGTGAGCGCACAAATTAAGTTGAACTTGTCATTTCTCTATGTTCAATTCCTCTCTTGGAATCAGTTTCCACTTCCAGTAACAGTTCCTTCCAGTTACTTCAAGTAACAATCTATGGTGCTGCTCCAGGTAAAATGAACATTTTGTGGCTTCATTGAAATAGCACAAGTACATCTTTGTACATGAGATAAAGCGCTTCAGAAACAACTTAGTCATGACAAAATACGGAATTTAAATCACTTATAAAACATTATACATGTACATATAGCCATATAAAATGATGGTAAGTGAAAGGGACTCCAAGATAGGACACAACTTGATTTTTCTTTATTGTTACCTAACAGGTACTATGTGATTTTTTTTCTCTTCTATTTTCTACCATCATGGTATAAACTTTGTTTTTACTGTATTTGATGTCGGTGATCTGCATCTTGCATATACCTTTTTCTAATGTGGGTAGGGAAGGGAAATAATAAAATGCTGAAACAAGGGTACAGTATGACCCATTGTAACAATGAGTTCTACAAGACACTATGTAGAAAATGAACTTTATAACTTGGGGAGGAGAGGGGGGATTTGGGGCGGTGAGGAGGAAAGGGAAGATGGGAAAAACAAAAGAAGAGGTAACAATGCTTAATAGATTATGTACTAATTAACTTACAGATATAACTCTAAACCTTCTGAACAACATTTTTCCAATAAAAAACATGAAAAACCGTTATCCTGGAGTTCATTAAGTTCAAATTTCCTAAGTGCTCTATAAATTAAGACCAATTTTAAGTGAGAAGAAGGTTCTCAGAAATATGTGTGTGTGTTGTACATTTTTTCACAAGTGTACATAAGTTAACAGTAGGAGAAACAATATGAATAATAGGAGAAAAAGAAGTTCTGTGTTTAAGTATGGTTGTTCAATACAGTATAGAAGACTCTGCAAATAGGACAAATTTGAAACAATAAAGCCAAGGCCAGTATGTATATCTATGGGAGTGATGTAGAGAAAGCATTACTACTCAGTGGAACATGAAGGATGAGGCCACTCTGTTTCTTCTTCTATCTCTAAATCATGGCAACTAATCATGCAAATTTGTAAAAACTAGAATGGAAGAATAATTCTAGTTTCAAAGCAAGTCATATATAAGAGCATGGACTTAACTGGAAAAAGAAAGCCATGTGGAGAGAGCAGGAATTATACTAGCAATGAACTGTTGGCTAAGTTCACATATCTTTTACTTCTTTACTTTTCTTTTCCTTTGGTATTTGTGGGGCTTGAAGTCTGGGCCTGGGCACACTTCCTCTACTCTTCACATTAAGGCTAGCAGTCTACCGCTTGATCCACAGTGCCACTTCCAGTTTTCTGGTTGTTAATTGGGGATAAGTGCTTCAGAAACTTTCCTACTTGTGCTTGATTTGAACTGCAATCCTCAGATCTCAGCCTCCTGAGTAGCTAGGATTATAGGTGTGAGCCACTGTCATCTGGCTTAAGATCACATATCTAGCAGTGTACACTCAATGTATGTAATGTGTATTTTAATCTATTTTGTATGAATTCTTAAGTTAAAAATCTGGGCTACAGGTTAGACTTTACACTCACAAAACTGTTTCAAGTTTAAAAAATGATACTCCTGGAAAGATAAAACCTAAGAATGTAAAGGATTCTGGGAAGTTCAGTTTGCATCCAGCCTGGGAAAAAAAGTATTTGCCACAATATCTATAATTAACCAGCCTAAACCTGCATTGTAAGAATGGCTGAAGTGATGGAATACTAGGTATGAGCAAGACTGCTGAATAAGAGCTTGAGGTTTTGGCATACATACACGCAAGCATGCACATACACAGAGGCACTTATATGTGTAAACACACATATAAAACAACTCTCAGAATGTGTAGAAAAAGTTGGAAAATAACAGTAAATATGTCCTGAGTAAGACTACAACAAGTGATAATTTTAAATATTAGAAAGTCCTCAAGTGAACTTTCCCCCAAAAAGCTTGAGAATATTACAAATATAGGGACCAGAGATATTAAGAAAGTCTAGTAATCATTATTAAAGGGATCAGATCCATGGAGGATGCACCCTGCAGGTGCATCTGAAAATGTTCATATCCTGTGTCAAATGTTAGAACATCTTTGAAAATTGTACATAAACAGTCAAACCAGTCAGTTTAGTGGATAAGATCATCGGAGAAGTTCAGAATTGCTAGCCTGTTTCTAGATTAAATAAACCAACAAACTATGGCAGGGCAATGTGATACAAGCCTAGAATTCTAGCACTCAGACTAAGATAGGAGATTAGAGAGTGGAATTACATAGCGATACCTTCCCTGGACCAGGTAGTATAATTTGTCTCAATAAAACAAGCCAAACAATAAGAAAGGAATACCCAGTTGGAAGTTTGGGCTAATTTTTTCACTATGTTTTGATAAGTCAAGTTTCCTAGTGAAATGCAACTCATATATCATCCTCACTTCTGTTTTACATGCTCTCTTCATTACAGAACATTGCTAGATGCAAAATAGCTCATGATTCCCAATCAAAAATTTGAAAAAGTAAGCACCATTCTGTTGGATTCTAAAGAAATGATGAAGGATTACAAAAGCTTAAGCCTGGAGAAATAGCAAAGTTCATCTAATGTAGGACTTTGGAGACCTGCCTAAATTAGAATTTAGATTTGAAATAATTGCTTTTTGTTTGTAATTTCATATTCTCTAGGATACTACAAAAATGTTTTCAAGTAGAAGATTTAATTTAGAAATTCACAAATGATGCTGGCATTCTAATTGCCTAGAATATTCTTTCAAGTGAGGTATAATTACAAATTAGTTAATACATAATTCCAACAGTTCATGTATAACATGATAATCTGAATAATCTAGACAAAGTTGCCAACAAATGGATGCTATTAATATATAAATTTAGAAAAAGAGCAATTTTTTGAGGCTTTGGTGTAACATTGTATGAAGAGAGTAATTGTATGACATCTTTTTCTTCTACCTATACATAACACAGGAAGAAATTTCCTTACATACCTCTTAATTACTCATACAATGAGGGAAAAAAAGCTACATTTAATGCTTGTTTATATTTTGTTTTTGTTGTTTAGTTTATGCTAGGGCTTGACCTCTAGGTCCGGGCAATGTCCCTGAGCCTGTTTTTGCTCAAGACTACTGCTCTACCACTTGAACCTCAGTGCCACTTGTGTCTGGCTATTCCTTATGAGTTTATTGGAAATAAGATTCTAAGGAATCTTGCTACCTAGGTGGGTTTGATCCATAATCTTCAGATCTTAATATTCAGATATTCTGATCTCCTGAATATCTATGATAGATAAAAATAATACATAATAAAATTAATATAAAGTAATAATATAATACTATTTGCAAGTGTTCTGATCTCAAGAAAACCACTGGAGGGAAAATGATGCAGAAAAGTTTAGTGTAGTGTTCTTTGCACAATTGGGAGGGCATCACAGCAGACGTGTAGTATTTATTTCACAATAGTGATAAGCTAGTCATGATGTGAATTTAGGCAATTTTAAGGTGCACCTTACAAGTTGTAAACTGTTGGGCTAGGATAAAAACTTGGGATTGATTCTCATAGAAATAATAGTTTATTCTGATGAACAAATGTTTACTCTTCAGGAATTAATTATTATAGATAGGTCATAGTTTTAACTTCTACCAGAATGTGGCTATTTTTTCTATTCACTTTTACATATGTAACATCACATTGGAAATTTCATCTATTGCAGAATTAATTAAAATGCAAACAGATACTGTTTTAAATGTCTCTGGCATGGCATGATCAGAATTTGAAAATGATTAGTTAGTAGTCATCTGAATTTTGAAGAATACATATATTCTGTTGTCGTAACAATTATTCAGTTTTAAACGTTAGGAGTTTCCATAGAATTAAACTTTTCTCTTTTAGTATGAGGTAATGGTGTTTTCAACATAAAGGCAAATATATTGTGAAGATATTGTATAGTTTGATAACATTCAAGTTGATGACCCTCTGATAAAGAAAGGGGGAATAGAATGGTATTTACTATACCAATACAGTGAAATTATATTTTATGTAAGTTTTTTTTTATTTAATTTTATTATCAAGGTAATATATAGAAGAGGTTGCCGTAATTGTAAGATGGTGAATACATAACATGTAGAACTTTTTATCCACTACCTCACTTTTCTAACAGTTTTCCATCACCCCAATACCCTTCACAAGTTGTAATGTAAATTTCCATTATGTTGTCTTGTGAGCATTGCAATTACATTGGTTTATACCTTGTCCTTTGTCACGCCATGTTGTTGTTCCTCTTCCCTTCCCTAATTAAGATAAACATATATACAATAACACATGATACTGAAATCAAATACAGCAGGGGACAAGCCATAGGGGAAAACACAAAAGAAAAAAGAATCACAGAGTACATTAAAAACAACAACCACGAAGAAAACCTTTGTTTCCATATGTAGGAGTTCATTTTGTTCATCATCATCTTATACATAGCTACTGAGCCATTCTGCTCATCTAACTAGGACTATCTTAGATATTTCCTACTTGTTGCAAATTAGGGAAACCATGAAATCTCTTTCTTTGTGTCTTGTTTATTTTACTTAGTAGGATTTTTCCATGTCCATATGAATTGCAAGCATAGAATTCCACAGTGGATATATTTATCACATTTTGTCAATTCGTTCATCTCCTGAGAGGCATATTGACTTAAAACATGATTGCATGTAAGTATCACTTAGGGTCATTCAAAAATGACAGATGCCACCTCCCCAGATATACTAAAATCATGATTTTTATGAAGATAGGATTTCATGGTGGTACAAGTGTTGAGATATCTGGATGAGTCTAATGTATATCTTGCACTGAATTAGGCAGGAAGATATCCAATATCATATGGGTTAAAATGGTAGTGACAAAATATTCCCTTGAGAAAGATAGAGGAGGCTTCCAGAAGTATGAATTAGTTCAGATAATTTTGAAGGATTTAGAAATGCAAGCTCAAGTATGTCTCTTTAAATAAAAATTATGTAATTGTTAGGGCAAAAGATGGGGAGGGGAAAGAAAACGACTGACAGCAAATCATTTTCCCAAGTTAGAGTATAAAAAGACCTAATCTACAACTTCCCAGTTAAAAAGAGAGTAATATACTATGTCCCACTTAATTTAGGTACATGCAAAAAATTTACTTGGGTTTTTCCTACTTTAACCCACCAAAATAAGTGAAGTCTTGTAGGAAAAATTATGTTATTTCCATTACTTCAACCTGAACACTAACTGTGATGAGCCCTCTTTTTCTCACTTTGCACTTGGAAAATAGTCCCTAAGTTGATGATGATGTGGCTGATTAGAGTCAGAGTTAGTGGCTTCTACTTGTACAATTATCCCCGAAGAGTTTAAAGCAGTTTTTCCCCAAGATACCCAACTACATTTTCTTAAGCTGTACTTTGAACACACCCTCACACCTGAGCACATAATTTGAAATTATACTTCAGCATTTCCTTGGCACATTCCACTTTGTGCCTTTCGCTTTTATGCACATTCCTTTTGAGTTCATAGTTTCTCTCTTTCCATTTCATCTATACAAACTGCTAAGAACATTGTTCAACTACCACTTCTTGTTTGCACAAGACCAGTCTATGTATGAAAGTACTTTGTCCATATTAAGCAATAGGGTAGTACTCACTCTTTGAGGAGAAAAGTTCCACAGTGTAACCCTATGCCCACATTAGAGAATGTAGAATTTAAAGCATTTTGAGAAAAACTGATATTAGAATTGAAAGTCTCCTTAGGTCAATTTCCATGGGACTCATTAGGTTTCCCATGAGAAATATAAATATCCACAAAATCTAAAGCTAATTAGTAAGTATCCTTATTAACACTAGATCCAAGATGTTGTGTTAGTACAAGTCATCATTGTAGGTGAATCCTTCCCTACTTGCCAATGGGTATGAGAAAATGAAAGGAAGGCATTACAGCAAAATGTCTTACCTTTTTAGGCATTCAGTCGTACTGGTGAGGGTAAAGTCTGAACTCTCCAATTCAAAAAAAGCTTGAAGTTTATAAAAGCATTCCCTACATATAAGAATTTGTGGCAGGATGATTGACAGGGTTATTTCACCATGGAGATATCCCTAACAAGAACTAGAGTTAAATGGAGTATATGGCAGTTATGATGTGTCAATGACTATTGAGGCATTTTCTATTCTAAAGAAGAATCAATTCGTGGAGTCTTCAGTCACATCAGTAATGCTGTTTGTTCAACCTAATACTTAGTGTTACTTGGCTTACATTTATAACAAATAGGCTCATAAGACATCCAAACATATCTAAAAATATTTCAATAAAATCCCAAACTGATGTGGATACATGGGCCACACATTGGAACTGTAGGACAAATTAGGCTTGTCTGTGCTGTAGTTCAATCTACAATCTCCTGAATAAACAAAGCCTTCAAAAATGTTCACACAATACCTATGAGTAAAGTTCATGACAGTTATATCTGTATAATTTTTCTAAGTTCAGGATAAAAACATTGGTTCCCAAAATTTAAAATCAATATGATCTGTTGAATTTATGGATCCAGAATTTTATGGCTTCATATTCATATCCCAAAATTTTATCAATATGACTTTCACCAAAACAATGATCTTATTGAACTTGTCTATGTCCTTTTACTTTTCAAATCCAAATAGCATATTTCTTTCAATATCTTCTTTCAAATTCCTTCCTTTACGTCTGTAAATCTGTGTTTGTTACTTTTTTATTTCCTTATTTATCTCTTTCTTCCAATCTTGTCTACAGTGGTGCCCACATTGCTCACACCTGTGTCAGAACTTTCCTTTTCTTTTTCCTTTCAATAATGCCCCCAATTTTATTATTCTTTTTCATATTCATGGTTGTGGATATTTTGATGATGTCTAAACAGACCCATCTTTGCAACTAAACTTTAGAACTATCAGATTTTCCCCCTAAATCCATCATTTCCACCTGTGGTCCTTATAACTAAGAGTAGAACTAACAGAGTTGCCAGCCAAACGTGTGGAAGCACATTAGATTTCTTCTTACCCTTCTACTCCCTCCCATTAGATAAGATGAATGATCCAGATTTTCTCAGTTTCTGTCACTTAAATGATTTCTAATTTTTGGGTGGGTGCATTCGTGGGGCCTGACCTCTGGGCCTGGGAGCTGTCCCTCAGTTCTTCAGCTCAAGACTAGCACTCTACCACTTGAGCCACAGCACCACTTTCGGCTTTCTTCTCTGCTTATGTGGTGCTGAGAAATCGAATCCAGGGCTTCATGCATGCAAGGCAAGAGCGCTACCACTGAGCCACCTTCCCAGCCCCCACTGAAATGATTTCTATATACTACTTTTTATGACCCTGACACCAGCCTGTTTCATTTACTCAACACTGTCACCTAGTCCTAAAACAACCGTATCCAAAGTATGCTTTTTTCCCATAGTCTTTTCATATTGGACCCCTCCATCACCAAATTACTCTCTTTGTAAGCACACAGAGTGAAGAACTCAGACACAAATTCTAGTATCATTATTTACTCACTACATTGACTGTTGGCCTTACATTTCTCATCTATAAATGAATGTAATCTACCAGAAATAATGAAGAATATATGGGTTGACTTCTAGAGCAGGAAAAAAGAAAAGTGAAGAGTCCTTACATTTTCCACCTTACCTTACAAATAAGGAAAGACTCAAATTCAGTTTGTTGGTATAAAGTCACAAATTGTTTCCTGCAGAAATAAAAATAAATTTTACCTCCTGGCTCTAAGGTCTATGTCATTTTAAGGTAACTACAGATATGTAAGTGGTACTATGTAAAAATAAATAGTGTCATGTTTTTTCAGATGTATTGAAGAACATACCCTTAATATATCATTGGAAACATTGGTTACTGAATAGTATCTATAGGAGAATGTTTTTGAACTAATCACACTAAGCTGAAAACTATACCTTAGTCCATCAAAATGTGGAAATAAATAATTTTATTTATAAGAAAATAATACCACCAAGAAAAGTGTGTATACATTAGAGAGACTTCAGGAATAACATTAGGGTTTTTACTGTCTCTACCCATTTATGTGATAGTATTTCTTGATATTGAAACTCTCCTCTTGTTATTCTTATTGTATGTAATCCAACGCTATTTTTTACTATATATTTAAAATGGGAAATATAGCTTCAAAAATGTGTAAAGTTTTTTCCTTTTCAATCACAATATTGTCATTATCAGGGTACTCTGTGATCATCATTATCCTCATCAAAATTATTATTAGAATCATATGTGGTAACTATTGAAACTCTGATATGTATCTATGATTTTGCAATTATTCGTTTTGTCTTTAGATTAATAATTTTAATGTTACCACTGTGAATGCATCCATATTAAAATTTTGAACAAAGAAACAAAAAAACTAAACCATAGCAGGTAGCTTGGCTATGTGCTTATAACATATTATAGAATAGATTTTTGAAGTATTGCAATTTCCTAACAAGTATGAATTAACTTCCTCTCTCCTCACCACTACACACAAATATTTAAGAGTTTGAACAGAATTATTTCAAGTAATATACTACAATATCATGTGTATATCTAAAATTCCCTTAAAAGTAATAAACGCTACATTCTATAGAAATATTAGATATTTTATTCTAGGAAACTTTTGGAAAAACATACTGTATATCTTTGAAATAAAAAGGTAAAATAATAGTAGCATAAGAAGTTTTAGAAGGAGTCTGTCTT
Organism: Dipodomys merriami; assembly: GCF_024711535.1. Classification (NCBI taxonomy): domain Eukaryota; kingdom Metazoa; phylum Chordata; class Mammalia; order Rodentia; family Heteromyidae; genus Dipodomys; species Dipodomys merriami. Next base: position 1,279,511 of record NW_027204271.1, on the reverse strand, counting down.
CAGAAATGTATTTGTATATATATATATATATTTATATTATGTGTAGAAAGACATACATTCTTAGAGATTGTCATCAGAAATATATACATATATCTAAATTTATGTGTAGAACGATATACATTATAATGAAACAAAACTCTTGAAACATAATTAAAATTAAAAAATACATTAAACCAAGTGCCAGTGACTCACACCTATAATTCGAGCTATTCTGGGTAATGAGGTCTTAGAATTGTTTTTGAAACTAGCCCAGACAGAAAAGTACTTGTTAGATTCTCCAATTAGCCACTAAAACCAGGAATTAGCTCAATACCTCAAGTTGTAGATTGCTGGCTTTGAACACAAAATGGCTTAGGGACAATGCATAACCTTGCAAACAACATCTAGAACAACAACAAAATATATCACATTAATTTCACAGAAGCATCTTTTACCTTATGTGAACATTTCGTAGAAACATGAATACATGCCCATGGAAAATGTTAGGTAAAAAGTATAGAATATTTACATCTATGTTAAAGACATGACTATTTAGATTGTTTAAGATATTTAGGTAATGATTTAAAATTAAGAATAATGATAATATATTGGGACTGTCTTTCATTCTATTTTACAATAGTAATAAAATATTTGTAATTATTCTGTAAAATTACTCTGGCTTGGTATTTGAATTATAATAAGTGATATACATTTTTAAATGATTTCCATAGGAAAGGATAATTTTAATGCTATTAATTCTTTTGTAATTTCAAAACAATTAAGAAAATTATTCCAAGGCTGGTTTTCTCTAAAACTATATTTGTTTTCTTATTCTAATTTTCATATGTTCGAAGAAATTAAAATTCCAAAAATTCAATGGATGTTGGCATTCAGGATAATCTTCATAGATACTAATAATGGAGTCGCTTAAGTGGAATTGTTTTATTTCATTTGTTTTTGTCACAAATAAATCAAGATGATTGTATGTTTTGTTTCTTTTCACTTTATTGGCTCTTATCCTGAGAATACTTTTTTCTAGCAAAGTAGAGAAAAGCAATTGGATTGAGCAAGTAACATATGGCTATCAAAAAATGCAGATGCATAGATTTGTGTTTTCTATCATTTGCTGAAAGTTTCTTCCAGAAAAGGTTATCAATTATGTATAAGTGATGTATAATTCCTAGATATTCCAGTTATCACATACATTTTTTGATTGGGTTATCTCTGCATAAAGTATAAAAACAGACAAAAAACTCAAAATAAACAGAAATCACATCTTTGTTTTAGAAACTGCAGTTTACAAAGAATTTTTAGCCAACACCGAAAACATTAGTCATTTTGCATTTTGTAGGAAGTATTTTTAACTATAGTTTTATTTTTTTGCTGACATGAAATTCACATACAATATATTATCTCCTTTCATTGTATACGTTTTAGTGCTTTGGAAGTGAATTGTACACTCTTAGGTTTTCCAAGCCTAATTTTCACAAACTTGGATTTCTTCAGATAGAAATGCTATAAATTTTAGAACAGATATTAAAATAGATATAAAATTGAGTTACAGGAATTTGTCCTGCATACATCTTCTATAGGGTGTCTTTTCAAAATTTGTTTTGAGGAATTATTTCAGGTTCTCACTCATACTGTCCAAGTGCACAGTCAATGAACTACATTCCCGATCCATTCAAGTTTTTTACTTCTCTTTAATACATAAATAGAAGTGTAATAGTTAGAACATATACAATTCTCTTTGACCTTTTAAAGACTTGAAAAATTGCTTAATAAAATGACTGCAGTATTACACAAATCATTCTATTATGCGAAGTATATCAATTTCTCCACAAATGCATTACTATATTTGGTGTCATCATTTTATATTTTGGTCATATTACTGAATTTTCTTTTTCTTTTTTCTTAGATATTAAAGAGGAGCTTAATTCATATGCTCCTCCTATTGACTATTAATTTATATATGTCCTTTATAGAAATATCCTGTTCAGGAAAAATTTATACAGAATTAGAAGATATAATAGTACTTAAGATTCAGGATCACTGTAGCATTAACATTGTAGCATTAACAAATATGTGCCCTCTATCTGTTGGATATGTTTTCACTACTTTCATAGAATTAAGAAAGATCATCAGTTGATATTAGTTCATTCTTGCTTTTCTTTAGCCACTAATGCTTTCCATGTCAAATTTTTGGAAACCGTTACTGATCCATTGTCATGAATTTTTACATGTATGTTTTGTAGGATTTTACAACTCACATTTAGTTTGATAATCATTTTTTATTTAAAAATTTTTGTATAAGGTTTGAGGTAGTAGTCTAAGATCATTCTTTAAAACTAGAGAGGCAGTAGTGCCAATATACCCATTTAATATTCTATTTTTCTTTCATTAAGTCATGGCATCCTTTTCAAAATCTATTGACAATAAAACTAAGAATTTATTTTTGATAAATCTGTTACATTCTTCTATCTGTCGGTTCTTTCACTAATAAACATGGTAATAAGATTCAAATCTAGTTAGAGTGTTCAAACTACACCATTTTACAAGATTGTTCTGATTGACCTGTATTCCTTGAATTTACATACAAGTTTATTGAGCAGGTGGACCAATATTCTACAGATATCTAGATGTTTGATAGTCACTCATATTTTGCACCTTGTGAAAACACAAGACCCCAGATATTATATAGTGAAAAATGTCTTTAGAGAATGCTTAAAACAACTAAAATTAATTTAGGAATGAGTTAAGATTTAGATAACACTATAGAATAATAAAGTTGAATGATAACGACTACAGAGAAGAGTGAAAGGGGATAGAATGATGGACCACCTAGTAGCTGTATGTCATTGTTATTGTGTTTCAAAAACAGAAAGACTTCAGAGAAGAGAAGGAGGAAAATAATCAAAGGGTCCTTAATCAAGTTCTTTTTAATCCACCTAATAGTGTGGACTGAGAGTCAGAGAAGATAGGAAAAATAAAATAGAAAATAAAGCATTGTATAGACCTCTTACAATGTAAATAAATTGTAATAGCAATATGATAATTAATTTCCAAAGAAATAAAGTAAACAATAGCTAAACTCTAAAGGCAAAAAGAATGAAGAGAGAAAAGAAGCAAAGCAAAACCTTTATCAATAACAAACACAAGAATTTGGAAGTGAAAAAGCAGTGGAAATACTCTAAATAACAATACAAATTGCTAACGTGGATAGAAAATGGATCACATTTAATCATATATAATTTTGAAAAAACATACTAGGAATGAAAATTTTAAAGTCATAATTTAAAACACTATTTACATTATAACTACACAGTATAGTTCAGTGGTAAAATCTTGACTTAGCATATGTGAAATAATGGTGTGATCTCCCAAGCATTACAAAGGTTCATACAAAGCACACACACACAAAAACCACATAAACACACACACACACACACACACACACACACACACACACACATACACACACATACCACATACACACATTTGGAATATTGATATTATTATATTAAATAGAGGAAATTATCACAAATAGTAAAAATAGATTAATATATGAAATCATAATATTGCTCATATTATTTAAACGTTTAGTAGAAATCAAATGATCACAATATACTTGGATTCTTATAGATTAAGTAAATGGAAAATTAAGAAATAGAAGACATGAGAACCTTTGTAAATAAGTTTTAAATAATAAACATTTTGAAACATGTATCCTTTAAATTTGACAAAAGATTAATATTACTGGTGTTTAAGTCTCAAGATTTAGAATACAATAACCAGGTGCTCTATATCTCGCTATGGGTGGCTATATCTCAAATCATTTCACTCTGGATATTTTTATGATAAGGTCTCATAGTTTTTCAGGCTCTCCCGAATTACAAACCCTATTCACAGTTCCTACCATAGGTAGAAAATGGAACACCCAAATCACCATGCCCAGCTCAAACTTTTTTTTTAATTCAAGTACAAATATTTACAAAAAAGTGACCAGAAAATGAAGCCTTTCTTAATATAGTATGTGATTCTTGAAAATACAGTAATTATTTGTTACCTGGAAAAATATGTTTAGAACTATAAGAAAACCAATTTATGTAAATTCACCACCCATATAATAATTAAGAAAATAATATTAAATATTCATATGTTAAATATTTTTAAAGTAACATATTTGTGAATAATTTACATGTGTAAAAATCATGCAAAATTAAATGAACTAATCCTACAACTCTGAAAAAAGAATTATCTTAAAAAACAAGAAAATAATTAAGACCAAAAGTTGAAATATAGAAAATAAAATGAAGTGTACCCTTTAGTTGCCTTAAGTAACTGTAAACACTTTTTATATCAATTTTATAATAAAAAAGTATGAACAAAGAAAGAAAAAGTACATTTGAACAATACCAACAGCAAAAGCATCAATAATTGAGTGTACAAAAAAAAATCGATGGAGGGGATAACAATATTCCTTCCAAAAGAAATGTACTCATTACCTTAATTATGTAACTGTAACCCCTCTGTGCATTACCTTTAAATAAATTATATTGAAATTAAAAATAAAACAGATAATATAGCAATTACGAATTCTTAGAAGCCATTAGTTAAAAACTTTATAAAAAACTGCCCCAAGTAACCAAGGAATATATTTTGATGATACTATTTAAATACATAAACTTCAGCAGAAAAGCAAAATGTTTAAAATCTTTTACAAATAAAGTAATAAATTAGAATATATTACTATAATAATCTTTGAATGGATTTTTAATGGCAGTCAAATATGTAAGAAATGAGGCAATATGCCATTCGTTTGCACTTAATAAGTGAGAAAGAATTTTTTAGGTCTTTTTAAATATATCATAAATTTAATGAAGAAGCTATTCTGTCCCATCATATGATAATTAGATAAAGATGATATTAGAGCAAAGAACAGATTGTACTAAGTTTTGGGATGTTAATGTATGTACTTGTTTTGGTTTTGGAAAATTGTGAGATTTTCAACTTGTTCTTGTGGAAAGGGAACCCCTATCCTAAAATTAACCACTGATATAATTCCAGCCTAACAAGAACAATAATGCTAGGCTGGCATTATATCAGTGGTTAATTTTAGGATAGGGGTTTCCTTTCCACAAGGACATGCACCTGATGCATCAATGGCATCCGAGTTGCACACCAACTTGTCTAGTTTCCTGGATCCTGCAGTCCTTCCAATTTTAGTCTCTAGATAGTGCAGGATGGTGGAAATGATCCAATGCACCCAGGTATAGATTGGGAAGGAACTCCCCTAAAATTTGTCCTGCTTTTTGTTCTCAAGCGTCCTAAGTAGTTAAAAGTAGAGATTGGAGCCCCTGGTGCCAAGCAGTAACAGTATTTTTAAAGCAATTAGACACATAGATGACAGGCTTGTGATTACCTCAGGAAAAGGATAAAAAAGCAGTGAAGCATAGAGGACAGACAGAATTTTAATTAGCTACTCAGAGGGTGAATTAGCTTAGCTAGCTACTTGGGAGTCCAAGATCAGAAGACCACTGTTCAAAGCCAGTCCAATCATGAAAAAACATGTGATTATCTCCAAAAAACCAGAAGTGCAGCAGTGGCTCAAGTGGTAGACCACTATCCTGGGGCACAGAAGCTTAGAGCAGGAATGATGAATGCATGCATGAGCACATGAACATGCACGTGTGTGTACACACACAAATGAGTATTTCAATGCAGAGTTCTTTATTTTTTTTTACCTTGCTGTACTTTATTTCCCTGTATTAGTTCACAAATTAAGAAAATTAGCAAAGCAACTATTTACATACAACTCATCATGTTTCTCTAAAGTCTACTCTCTTCATGGCAGCCTGCTTTTATTTGACCCAAAAGTAAATTATTCAGGAGATCAATTCATCTCCCTCAACTCTGTGATGTTGGATGATTGCTTAAGTTCTTCCTAGCAATGTAATTTTGTGAATTCCTGCATCAAGTAGCATATTTCTTTCATGAACAGGGAAGCCTCTGGGGAAAAAAAAACCTATAGGTTTTACTCCTCCTGGCAAGCATCTGGAAATTTATTAACTTCATATAACCCATGATCAGTCTATGTATGCCAAAGAAGGCTGTGAATATAAAAAGACCCTTCTAAGCACATAGAATTCATATACCATTAATAGGTATAAAGGTTTTTTTTATTATTCTGAAAATACCATAGAGAGGAGTTACAATTACATGGTCAAGATAATGAATACATTTCTTATCAAGCATTGTTGCCTCCTCCTTTGTTTCCCCTTTCTATCCTTTTCCATCTCACCCCTTCTGCCCCTCCCCGTTATTCCCCGCCTTGCGAAAGTTTTAAAGTTCGTTTTTCGACATAACATCTTGTAAATCTCATTGTTACAATGGGTCCAACTCTATCCCTTTTTAAACGATTTGTTTTTCCCTTCCCCTCCACAAATTATACCAACATAAAATACAGTGAAAACAGGAGTTATATCATGGGGGAGGGACATACAAAGGAACAAAAATTCATCTTATAAATATATTACAAACAATCACATGAAAGAAAAAAATATTTGAATACTTATGTTGGGGTACATTTCACATAACATCAACGAATCTTACCTTTTCTGCTTGTCTCAGACATATACTATTTACTACCAATAAGGGAAACTATGGCGCCTATGTGCCTTTGGGCCTGGCTTACTTCACTTAATATAATTTTTTCCAAGACTTTCATTTTCCTGACAATGGGGAAATGTCATTCTTTCTGATGGAGGCAAAGAGTTCCATTGTGTATATATACTACAATTTCTTGATCCATTCATCTACTGAGGGGCATTTGGGTTGGTTCTAAGCTTAGCTATGGTAAATAATGTTGCCATAAACATAGTTGTGTGGAGAGCTTTAGTGTGGTCTTCTTTGTGATCATTTGGGTAAATGCCCAAAAGTAGGATTGCTCAGTCATAGGGGAGCTCTAAGTAGAGTCTTTTGAGGAACCTCCATAACACTTGCCAAAGTGGTTGACCAAGTTTACACTACCACCAACAATGCAGTAGGGTTCCCCTATCCACATCTCCTCCTGAATCTGTTGTTATTAGAGTTCTTGATTTTAGCCATTCTAACTGGGGTGAGGTGGTATCTCAATGTTGTTTTGATTTGCATTTTACTATGGCTAGGGAGGTTGAGCATTTCTTCGTGTGTCTATTGGCCATCCTTCTATCTTCTTCAGAGAAGTATCTCTTTAGCCCACTTATTTATTGGGCAGTTGTTTCTTTTAGGATTTGTTGTTGGGGGATATAATTTTTTGGAGTTCCAAGTATATTTTGGATATGAGACCCTTGTCCGTTGTATGGATAGTGAAGATCTTCTCCCAATCCGTAGGCTTTCTATTGATCTTGCTAGCTATGTCTTTGCCATGCAGAAGCTCTGCAACTTCATGCAATCCTATTTGTCCAACCTTTCTTTGATTTGTTGTGTTTCTGGGTATCTATTAAGAAAATTTCGGCCTTTTCCAAGGAGATCTAGGGTTTCTCCTATTCCATCCTGTAAAGTTTTCAGAGTGTCTGCTTTGACTCTGAGGACTTTGATCCATTTGGAGTTGATTCTGGTGCCGGGTGATATATAAGGATCTAGCTTTAGTTTTCTACAAGTAATTAACCAATTTTGAGAGGAACATTTACTGAAGAGGCTGTCTTGCTTCCATTCTATTTTTTTAGCTGCCTTATCAAGATTAGATGGCTGTAGTTCTTTAGGTTCATTTCTGGGTTTTCAATTCTATTCCATTGGTCCTGAGGTCTGTTCTTGTGCCAGTACCAAGCTGTTTTGATTACTATGGTTTTCTAGAAGAGTTTGAAATTTGTTATTGATTTTCTTCCAGCCCTGTTCTTTCTGTTAAGGATCGTTTTTGCTATATGTGATCTTTTATTGTTCCATATATATTTTTGGATTGTCTTTTCTATTTCGTTGAAGAATGAGCTTGGAATATTGATAGGTATCATATTCAATTTATAGAAAGCATTGGGAAGTATTGCCATTTTTATGGTGTTGATCTTTCTAATCTAAGAACAAGGGTTTTTTTTTTGCCACTTTTTAAGTCTGTTTTGATTTCCTTTTTTAGGTATTTAAAGTTTTCATCATAGAGGTCCTTCACTCATTTGGTTAATTCCTAGGTATTTCATTTTTTGTGGGGCTATTAGGAATGGAGTTGCTTTCCTAAGTTCAGCCACAATTTTCTCATTGTTGGCATACAGAAAAGCCATTGGTTTTTGAGGATTAATTTCATACACTGCTACTTTGCCAAAGTTTTGAGTCACCTTGAGTAACTTGGGAGTGGATTCTTTAAATACAAGATCATGTCATATGCAAAGAGAGGGAGTTTTACTTCTTCTTTCCCTATTGGGATCACCTTTATGTTCACATCTTGTCTTATTGGTGTAGATAGGCATTCTAATACTAGATTGAAGAGCAGAAGAGAGAGTGGGCATCCTTGTCTCATTCCTGAGTTTAGAGGAAATAGCTTTAGTTTTCACCATTGAGTATAATGCTTTCTGTAGTCTTGTCATACACAGCCTTTATTGTATTGAGGAATGTTCCATGGTTTCCTAATTTTTCCAGGACCTTCACCATAAAGGGGTGTTGAATCTTGTCAAAAGCTTTTTCTGCATCTATTGAGATAACCATGTGGTTCTTATCCTTGCTCTTTTTGATGTGATGAATTATGTTAATTGATTTGCGTATATTGAAGCAGCTTTGTATCGCTGAAATGAATCATGTTTGCTCATCGTGTATGATTTTTTGGATGAATTGTTGAAACCGATTAGCCAAAATTTTGTTGAGAGGCTTTGCATCAATGTTCATGAAAGAAATAGGTCTATAGTGCTCTTTCTTTGATGAGGGTTTTGGTATGAGGGTAATGATGGCTTAATAGAAAGCGTTCGCTTTATTGGGGAGTTACATATTGGGGAGTTAATATTGAGAGATAGGACTGAGAGGTATTTGGATGTTCCTGCCATTTTATCCTCCTTCTTGGGAGCTACGCCTACTGCATTCTTCCTATGGTTCTTGGATTCTGTTTTGGTGTGGTTTCTTGGCCTTTATTGTGGTCTTGTTTTTTCTATGTGTAGGACATCTTTAAGTATCTTTTGTAGAGCTGATTTGATGGACATATATTGTTTGTTTTTCTTTGCTATGGAAGATTTTTATTTTACCTTCAGTTATGAAGGAGAGTTTACCTGGGTACACTATTCTTGGTAGATAGTTGTTTGTCTTTAGGGCATGGCATACATCATTCCAGGCTCTTCTTGCTTTAATTGTCTCTGTTGAGAAATCTGAGGTGATTCTAATTGGTTTTCCTTTATAGGTGACTGATCTTTTCTCCTTGGCAGCTTTAAGGATCTTTTCCTTGATCTGAATTGATCATGTGTGGATTATAATGTGATGATGGGATGTCCTGTTCTTGTCTGGTCTATTTGGAGTTCTAAAAGCTTCTTGTATCTGAATGCCTATCTTTTTGCATGTTGGGAAGTTTTCTGCTGGGATCCTGTTAAATAAATTTTCTAGACCATTAACTTCTGTCTCTACGTGCTCCTCTACACCCATTTCCCTCAGATAAGACCTTCTGATGGTGTCTTCCAAGTGTTGAATAGATTTATCATATTTCTTGAATTTGTCTTGGATAGTTGTATGTTCTTTCTCTATAATACCTAGGCTGTCTTCAATGCCGGAGATTCAATCTTCTGCATGGTCTAACCTGATGTCAAGACTTTCTACTACATTTTTTCATTTCTTTTGCCGACCACGGTTTTTATTGCTTCAAAATCTTTGTTGGAGCTTTGTTTTAGATCTTGTATGAAATTCTTTACTTCCTTAATTTGTGTTCAGTGTTTATTCTCAAATCACTTGGATGATTGGTTATGGTTTCCTTGGACTCCCATTGCTTCTGTTGGGCTCCATTCAGCATTCTCTTTGTGGTCTCCCTGACTCCTTTCAGGTGCCTGTTTATGGATTCCATGAATACCTCTATTGATCTTTGTCTATGCTCATCCCGCTCTTGCAATTCTTGTATTACTCTTTGATTAGATTTCTCACGTTCATGCAACTTGTATAGTTCTCTTTGTCTGATCTCAGCCTGCTCACACAATTCCTTTATTTCTCTTTGAGTGTTCTCAACCTGCTCACCCAATTCCAGTATCAACCTTTTAGTATCTTCCTCAAGCCCATGAGCTTCCTGTTTTGATCTTTGGTTTGCCTCCTCTCTCTCCCTATCACGCTCACACTGAGTCCTTTGCAGGGTTTCAATCATTTCATTTACCATGTTTACCAGTAATGTTTGTAGAGCTTTTTGGGAACTCTCCTCTGGATTATTCATTATCTGTTCTATCACCTGATTATCTTGAGTGGGATTTGAGATACCTGGACTTGCCATTTTTCCTTGTGTTTTTCTTGCTTGTTCTGCCCATTTGGGATGAAAGTAATGCTAGTTTTGTGCTAGAACACCATTTTAAGGCAAGCATCAACCAAAGTCCTGTAATTGCATAGTCAAAAGTCGGCAGATACAATCTATTTCAAGAGATACAGTCTATTTAACATTAAACAACTTTGTATTAATGGGGTAAGAATAGCAAAGAAGAATTTGACAAACCAGAAATTATTATGTTTAGGGAGAAAGGTGTGGAAAAATAGAGTTAGAGGGATGTGGAAAGGTAAAAGGAGAATGAAATTAACCAAGTCCTACTCTCAAGAGGGAAATGGATTGGAAGGAATGAAAGGAGAGAGAGAAAAAAAATTAAAAGAAGAGACAAGAAAAAAACGGAAAGACAAATATTTAAATTTAAAAAGTGAAACTCTTAAAAGTAATGAAAATTTAAAGAAGTGACATTGAGAGATGAACGGGGATAGGATGAGAGGAGGGGAGGGATAGAAAGGAGACCTGAAAAACTAAAAAAAAAAATAATTTGTGGAGGGGAAGAGGAAAAACAAGTCGTTTAAATAAGACACAGGTGGACCTGTTGCAACAATAAGAAGTACAAGTTGTCATGTCGAAAACGAACTGTACAACTTTGGTGGGGGGGGAGGATTAAATGGGGGGCAGTGGGAGGCTGGGAAGGGATGGGAAGGGGAAACAAAGGAGGAGGCTACAATGCTTGATAAGAAATGTTCAAATTATCTTGCCCATGTAATTTTAACCCCTCTGTACAGTATTTTCACAATAAAAAATAAATTAAAAAATACTTCAAATATTGTATAGTTGTAAATAGATAATACTGCTATTAAGGAATTTAATCCTAAGAAGTTTTGAATTGAGAAATACATTTGTGAATTAAGTATGTACACAATGGGGGATAAGGTCTTATAATCAATGACAGGTATATATGAGGATAAGCAGAACAACAAATAATTCATGCAAAAAGAACAAAAGATGAAAAAGTAAAATGAATGAGAAAGAAAGAACAAAAAAGACCTAAAGGTCAGTAGAGATTTTTTTTAAAAAGCACATATACAGACATATACACCTAAAATAAGAGTTATAAGAGGAAGAAAAAAAGATTAATAATAACAATTTTTATAATTAAAAAGTAAATATTTTAAAAGATATAAAAAATGACTTCTTTGATTTTGTTTTTGGGGTGTTGATGGGAAGATCCTGTATCTCCCTTGTGTCAGTAACCAGTCTTTTGGTGGAGTCTCTGGTTTGCTTGTGGTGTTTCGTTTTCTGTGGCTTGATTGGTTTTTTTAAGTCAGTTTGTTTGGGCAGGCAGAAAAATTCTGTTGGTTTACCCAGAAGTTTGTGATCTTCCTCTCAGGCTAGTTCAGTGGGAGGGAGATCTGCTTTGAGTATCACAAAAGAGGTAGATGGCTGTTTCCTCTAGTTTGGAGTTGCTGTGAAAAGGCTGGGTTCTGGGAAAAGTTGAGGCCTTTCAGAAAACAGTAGCTTTCCCTGAGGGGCTAGCTTCTGAGACATTCACAGAGCCCAGCCTGGAGCCATTCTCAGGGTTTATGTTTACTGAGTTTCAATTGATTGTCAGGGCTGCTGTAGAGAGGAGCTGCCTCTGGCTCTTTTTACCCAGTGAAGAAAGCCACTCCTTCAGGGGTGTAGCTTTCTCTGCCTGGTTGTGGAGTTCAGAATGGCAGGTCAGGGTAGGTACTTGTGACTCGCTAAATGACTTTTTTGTTTTCATCAAAGGACTGAGTTGGAGCTAGCTGCTTAGCCAGGACTTTGTATCAAAGATGGATATCTCCGCTGTTGGGGGGAGGAGTGGCCTTCCCTCCTCTGCTTCCTTTGAGAAGCAGTGAGAATGTCAGTTTTGTACTCAAGCGGGAGTGTGGGTTCTTGGGTAGCCTATGTTCTGCTATCTGCAGGATGAAGATATCTGCTATTTGTCAGTTCTTGTTGGTGTTGAGTAAAATCTGCTCACTTGCTGCATCTGGCACATTTGTCCCAAACTATCTGGGTTGTAGGTATGGTGGCTATGGACACCACAACAGCCGCCACAGCCGCCGCAGCCATGGCTGCCGGAAAATGCTCACATCTGTCTCCTTACCTGGATTTTCCCTCTCTGGCCAAACTCTCTGTACTGTGATGCACACTTGGTGTACCTAGGACTGTTCACTGGAACATTAGAACTGCTTTCTCTGCAAGAGCTTGTTTAGCCACCATGTTCTCCTCTGCCATCTTCTCGAAATTCCTGAAGGTGTTTAAATGTTACTGGAATTGTTTTGGAATAAATATTTTTTACCTTGACTATCTTGAGAAAGAAGATTTGGTTTCTCAGCACTATAGGTAAGAACTTGAGTGAAAGAAACAAAAGGAAAAATGAGGAACAACTCAACACATACATTCAAAAGAAACAAAACAACCCAAGCAAACCCAAATTAACTCAGTACTCAATAAACTGCAGGAAATTCAAAGGTTTTTAAAAATAGATATGATAGGGGCTGGGAAGATGGCTCAGTGGCAGAGCGGTTGCCTTGCATTCATGAGGTCCTGGGTTCGATTCCTCAGCACCACATAAGCAAAAAGAAAAAAGCCGGAAGTGGCGCTATGGCTCAAGTGGTAGAGTGGTAGCCTTGAGCTGAAGAGCTGAGGGACAGCGCCCAGGCCCAGAGTTCAGGCCCCACGACTGGACTCAAAAAAAATAGCTATGATAAGCTTATGAAAATCCTGACTACATGGGAGCCTAATGTGGTGAGGATAGTGGTTAAAGCTCAGACTGGACCGAAAGATCTGTACACAATGCCAGGAACCTGTTATTCTAAATTCCAGGAAGAATAACATGAAATAGACTGACCCCACGATCATACACAAGTAGGAAGCGAGATTCAATCTGAAAGTTAATCAGGATAATTTAGGGCTGGGGGCATGCCAAAGTGGTAAGAACATCCATTGAGAAGACACAAGACACTCAATTGAAATTCTAATATTATGGGTATTAAAGAAAAAAAGCTATGACTTTAAATAATTGGAATAATTGCAAGATTTGAATATTGAGTGGAGAAAAATCCATGAGACAGAGTTTACCCATGTTGCAATGCTTCTACTTATGTGATAATATTATGTGGTACTCCAGATACAACAGAATTACCTTGCAATGAGCATGGATGTGCAATTGGGTGAAAGAAATACTCTACTTACACAAGTGTAAATTAAATACTTTTTTGGGGTAGATTTTAGTTCTTGAACTAAGAGCCTGGGTGATATCTCTGAGTCTTTTCTCTGAAGGCTATCACTCTACTACTTTGAGCCACAGTTCCAATTCTGATTTTCTGTTGGTTGTTTGGAGATAAGAGGCTCATGGACTTTCCTGCCCAGGATGGCTTCAAACCAAGATCGTCAGATCTCAGCCTCCTGAGTAACCAGGATTCCAGGCCTGAGCCGTCCATGTTTTTAATAATTTAGTAAATTGTACAGTTACAGAAGTTAAAATTTATCATTATAACTTTTATAATATATGTGTGTATATTTATATCAATGCATACATATAGAAATATTTTAATGTAATTTTGTATCTACAGTAGATTTACGAAATCATCCTTCATTACAAAATAACATGGAAACAAGTTTAATGAGGAGCAAAGCATAGGGAATAGTCACGTTTCTTGTTGAATGAAATATGAATTGTGAGAATCAGTTTGAGAAAACCATTTAACAAAATGGATAATGGCTATTAATTCCAATCCCTTTATTTGCCCATATTTTGCATCCTCACACATGAGTGTCAAAGTCAAACCACACATTTTTGCCTTTGTAGTTAAATCATGCTGTAACTTAGGGGATAGGTGAAGTAATCAAATAAAGATTAAAATAATAGTAAGTGATGCTATGAGAGCTGAAAATTATTTTAAATATGATAGTAGCTAATTAAATTCCATATCTCTTACTTTTACTCTATTGTCATATCCCTCATTACCACATTAGGAAAGTACATAGATGATTCTCACTAAATTATGTGTAAAATTATGAAAAATGTATTAAAAGAATATGGGCACATCGGGGCTAGGAAAGTGGCTCAGTGATAGAGCTCTTGCCTTGCATGCATGAGGCCCTGGGTTGATTCCTCAGCACCACATAAGCAAAAAGAAGAAAGCTGGAAGTGGCGCTGTGGCTCCAATGGTAGATTGCTAGCCTTGAGCAGAAAAGCTGAGGGCCAGCGTCCAGGCCCAGAGTTCAGGCCACTTGACCGGACAGAAAACAACAACAAAGAATATGGGCACAGTGTGGTTTTAGCTGATTCAGACCTATAGGGGGTAGTGTGTTTTTGACAACTTAAAAAACCTTGTGATGGAGATGAAGGAAGGGATGTGCTTATTCTGGAAAATTGGCTAGAGGGTTGCTCCTAGAAAAACAGTGGTGAATTCTTCCCAAAGGTTACAGTAAAATCAATCTCACAATCATGTTCTGTACTGCACTATTCACCATAGAGAACTTATGGAATCAGCCCAGACGCCCTTTAGCAGAGGGATGGTTGGAGAAAGTGTTGCACATATACACAACTGGATTGCACCCATCCATTATAAAGACCGGTACAGCATTTGCAAACAAATGGATAGATCTAAAACTATGTTAAGTAAACGACGTCAGAGCCAGACACACAAAGGACGCGTATTTGGAAGCCAGAATTTTATGCAAGTTAAACAACAGTATTAATCAAAGCATGCTATTTGCAGAGGAATATTTAAAAGGTGTAATTTCTTATAAAATTGAACTTTTAATCCAACAAAATGAATACCAGGAAACTATCACTTGGAAAATGTGAGGGGAAGTCAAAGGGAAGGATTAAAGAGACTTACGGTAGAGAGTGAAGCCATAATATTCAATGCAGATAGTATGAAACTAGGAAAAAATGAAAGTGGGTGAGGTTTGGAAGGATGTGAGAAATTTATGTAAAAATCCATCATACTTAAAACTGATTATTTGAATGGAAAACCCTTCGTACAATTATTTACTAAAAATATAATGATAAACAATGGAGACATCTGATCTTAATCCATGAGTCAATATGATAATTTCCTTCTCAGAAATTTTCTTTGCAGGTATTATCCTCATAATAACAGAAAAGTGAACAACGCAATGAATATCAATACATCACTTTGCCTATCCTAAATAGACGCAATATAAAAATCATAGTACAAATATTTGAATATATCACATGATAAAATAACAAGTAGAAAATATCAAACTATGATTGTTTTTCCAAGTACTTTAACTTTGGTATCTAATTTAATCCTCACAATAATCCCATAAAGTAGAACTACTTCTATTTTTAATTCTAAGATGAAGATATGTAAGTCTTCAGAGTTGGAATTACTAGTACCACATTATACACACGGTAAGTGTTAGGCTGCGGTCTGTTCCCACCATATCAAATAACCTCATTCTATTTTATAACTAAATACCAGCACTCAGTCTACTAATTCTAGGAAAATTTCCCAAAATTATTGTGCACACTCTAATAATATTTCACTTTATCTTTGTTAGAAAATAGGTAACTAAGCCGGACACTGGTATATCACACCTGTAATACTAGCTACTCAGGAGGCTGAGATTTGCTGATTGTGGTTCAGAGCAAGCTCGGGCAGGACAGACTGTGAGACTCTTATCTCTATTAAACCACTAGTAAACTGGAAGTGGCACTGTGGTCCAAGTGGTAGAGACCAGGGACAACACCCAAGCCCAGAGGTCAAGCCCCATGACCAACAACAACAAAAAAAGAAAATAAGTAACTGTAATATGAAAACTCCAAGTTCATAATCAATTTATACCTCCCTGGTGAAAGGAACTGCTAAATTATAACATTCTTGATTTCTAGCTCAAAATACTAGAAATCATATTTTATCCCTTCACTCAACACTGCACTGCCTGGGGACCCCATCTCTGGTTAACACAGTCTTACTGAAAGAATGACCTGCCCAATTCCTGATGGAAACAGACTGCAGGTCTTTTGGAGCAATCGTTTCCACATTGTAGCTCACCTAAAGTGTTTACCATTAGAAGTATTTTGATTGCTTTTTATACCCAACATTTTGAGAGAAATGTGCTACTATATAATGTTATTAAAGACTGATATAAAAATCACTTTTCACCCCAGATAAATATTTTACCTTTTGTATACACAAAAATGCAGTCTGACATATTAATGTTAGGAATGAGAGGTTAAAAATCATAGGCACCAAAACCTAAGTATGAATTAAAGACTCTCCAACTTGTGAATACAATTGGTTTAAAAAGACATCAATACTACTGCATTTTTTAATTCCCTATGATAATGAAAATGATTCCCTATGATAATAATGAAAATGATAAACTCTTAACACTTAAAAATAACTCATTTTCTTGGGAGTAGGACACAAAACACAAGGTTAATTCTAATCATTTAAAAAGATCTTTATTTATACTAAACATTCACTCATAACTATAAAGATTCTAAAACTAACTGAAGTACAGACACAAAGGAAATAATTTAATTGCATCATGTACATTCAATGGACTGTTAATAGAAAACAAAGTTATACTAATAATTAGCTTACCCAATTCACTTACATTCTTTATTCTATTCCATTTACTTTCATAAAAACTGGGCTTTCATAAAATGATGCATAAAAAAGCCTATATGCCTACTTACATTTTCAGATCTTAACAATATTTATTTCAGAAATTTTAGCTCTATAGTCAATGAACTGAAATAATACTAAACTATTCAAAGGACTTTCAGAAATTGCAAGACTTCCTCTGGGATGTTATGTATATTGGAAAAGACATTCAAAAAGCCTTATTTGTTAAAGTTGCCGTAGTTACTCCCACAAAAGAGCCATTGGTAAAGATCCCTGTGCATGTACAAAACACCTTCAAATGCATACACAATCTGGACATTACACATGCATTTTGTTTGTTCGTTTTTGGAAGGAATATCTAACAAGCATATCGACAATACTTATTTTGTCAATAAGATGGGATATTCAAACTTAATATGGGTTTGATTAACTCTTAGTGCGAATAGATATGGTCTTGCAAAGAAAGCGATTTTCTACCGAAATCCGGAAAGAGTTTATCCAACTTGTGTTTCACAGGAATAACCAGAGAGTAATACCTGTTTGGTCAAGTCTGTCCAAATCACTCCATGAGTGTATCTTAAAAGTATAACCAAATTAAGAGGTCAAATTTTGTACTGACAATGGTCTTACAGCAATAACTTACTACATAATTATGTCTGTATCTTCTTACCTCACATACAATAAGAGCTGAAAGCGGTCTCTTTATCTAACTTAATGCTGTAAATGCTTTGATTATGATGACTTTTTTAGTAGACAAATAATATGTACAGCAGGGTGGTTCCACTGAAATGACATGACAGAACACTGATAAATAAAACATTGCAACACAGTTAGCTCTTTTCAGCCTCACCCTGTCCAGATTGGCAAGCAACATTGCAACAGCACACACACACATATACATGTATACACATGTTCGCACATGTACACACACATATACATGCATGCTAAATTAGGGTTTATTGTACAAAAAAGTTCAAATAAAATATTAGTGATTAGGACAAATGATAATATGCCTTATTACAAAATAATACATGAACCATCACCACCCTTGTTACATTTTACCTGCCTCTCCAAATGTGACCACTTAATTTATTTTTAATTAATTGATTACCTTTATTAATTTGTTTGGTGCTAATACTAGGGCTTTAACTCAGGGCCTGGCTTTGTCCCAGAATTTATTTTTTATTTCAGTTTTCTCAAGGCTAGCATTTTACTGCTTGTACCACAGCTCCATTTCTAGCTTTTGCTGGTTACGTTCAAATCAGAATCTAATGGACATTTTTTTTCTTGGTCTGCTTTCAAACCACAATCCTCAGATTTCATCTTTCTGATTAACTACTACTAAAGACATAAGCCATCAGTGTGGCTTCTACTTTTTCCTCTATAGTTATCTAATGCACATACTTAAATAGTAATTTAAAGCTGAGAGTATAGAAGCAAGATGTACAGTGATGATACTGTCCTGTCAGAAATTCAAGTTAGTAATGTAAATTATTCTTAAGACCATACACAAAAAATACCATATTATAGTGTAAGAGAACTCACTATTTAACATATGAGCTTTAAGAGCTTTCTAATAGATCCATTATTTATTGTTACCCAACATTAGAGAAATGTATGAGGCATTGGTAAAATAGAAGTCCTTTGCATGACTACAAATATTCCTTTTTTTTTTAAAGACACTTGCTTTCATCTAAAAAGTAGGCCTGTCTATTTTCTTCATGAGATTTCAATAATTGAAAGTGCTTAGTGAGAAGGTCAAAATGTATTAGTAGTCCCTAACTATCAATTCTCATTTTTCTTCTTGGAGAATATAATGATCAAATCAATAATTCAGAATCAGAAATCAATAGTTCAGAATCATGCTTCCACTGCAAGTTGGTCACCAGTAAGAAATCCTCAATACCAATTTCCACAAAGTTTTGTCACAGATACAATCTCCCTGCCTTCTCTAGCTGCTTTACTACCTTTCTATTTCTTCATTATACAGGAAAAGTGTGATTCACCTGATTTCAGTCAGATGTGTTGCTAGAATTATCAAGGAATTAGTTTATTGTCTGTAATTTGGTCAAAGTTATGTCTCTTTATGTAGGCTACTATAAATGTATTTATTAATTTCAAGTAAATACATAAATTCGATTCCCATCTTTTTTAAAAAATAAAATTTTGTTTGCTCTATAAATTGATCAGAGGCATGGATTTTGTGGCTAGCTAGGTCATTGCACATCATCTGTCTCTCTCTCCCTTTCTTGGTTCTCATAGATAATATGATTGCACCATAATTATCCTAATTTATTTTGCTTTCATATTTTTGGTTGCATCGTTTCAGTTTTTGCTCTGCCATTTCCAAATCATTTATATAGAAGGCGTTATTTCCTAATTTCTCATTCCTAGAATAAGCTGCACATGAAGACATCACTGGTCCTCATTTTCACTGTGTACATTTGAATACGGAGGAACATCTCTCCTCTGCTCTCCATCAATTCCCTACTCTCCAGTTAGAATAGTTTCGAATAGTAAAATTGAAAAAAGAGAAAATAAATCATGGTGAATAAACAGTTGCAGAAAATTCACTGGATATTTCTGACCAGTTCAACCAATGTGAACAATTAGGAAAATACATGGACACCTCATTCCCACTGGCACTCAAAGTTTCTGGTTAGGCAATTCTTAGGAATATGAAGAACAAGATGAAAAAATAAGGAATGATATCAATTGCAAGAAAAAAAATGGAGAAGGATCCAAGCAAATTTCTTCATTGGGCTGCCAAAAATATTCTGCTTACTACAGTGCAGAGACTTCTTTCCCAAAAGGCCACTCATGTGAATAGTAGGGATGACGATGAGTATACCCCTCTTCATCAAGAAGCGTACAGTGGACAATTAGACATTGTCAGTGAGTTGGTGTCTCAAGCGGCACATGTAATGACTGTAGATGACTGGACACCCCTGCACAGTGCATATACGTGGAATAATACCAGAGTGACTTCTTTATTACTTCATCATGATGCAGATACCAATGCCCAACTAAAGGCCTCTTGTCCCCCTTACATCTTGCTGGTGAGAATTGAGCTAGCAAAGATACGCTGAATCTCCTTCTGTTGAACCATTATATAAAACCAGGCCTGGAGAACAACATAGAAAAAATTGCATTTGATATTGCCAAAAGGATAAGTATGTATCACTACCTCTATGAAGTTGTGGAAGGCTGTACAAATTGTTCACCTATGTCCTAATGGTCGGGTTAAGTTTCTTAAATTTCAAAAATGCAAGTCGATCTTTTGTGTCCCTACAAAATATTTTCACAATCCAAATAAGAGCAATATATTTTATTTTGGTCTGTCATGGGGCTTGAACTCTGGGCCTGGGAGCTATCTCTGTGCTCTTCAGCTCAAGGTGAGCGCTCTACTACTTGAGCCTCAGCTCCACTTCCAGTTTTCTAGTGGTTTATTGGAGATAAAAGTACCACAGACTTTCCTTCCCAGGCTGCCTTGGAACCATGATCCTCAGATCTCAGCCTCTTGTGTAGCTAGCATTATAGGCATAAGCCACATGTGCCGGCAACACCAATATTTTACTGTAAAAATTCATGGATTGTGCGGAATTCTTCCAAGTTAATTGCCTGCATTGGATGTCAAAATGTATTTAATAGTTTTTGTATACATGTATAATGATTTCTTCAGAGTTTGTGATTTTTTAATCAGAAACAATTTTAACTTACCTGTTGAAATGAGTAGTACAGAAACTAAAATATTTCTGGTGCTTGTCTGAAAAAGTATATTTTAAAATATTCTATATTCTATGTTTGCATAATGTTCATAATTTATTTTATTTTCTACTAGATATACTTTGAATTCTACATTATTTTATAATATTTAGGTTCATTAATGTGTCCTTTCTGATTGCATTCCATATAGAAACAGTTTGATTCCTTTTTTTCTAGGTCTTAATATTATTTTTCTTTGGGATAAAATGACAATGTTGTCTAATTTGAAAAGTTTTGTAAAGTTTATGCTTTGTAAACGCCTTTCTGAGGTGAATATTTAATACACTGATGTCAAACTAAATTTAATTATATGAATTACGTGTATTGTTACAGTTGTAATTTTGCAATCAACTTTTTAATAACTGTTTTTCATTTCTTGCATCTGAAGAATGAAACATATGGAATACTTCTCAAATTTTCATATTATCCTTGTGCAAGTGCCATGTTAAACTCCGCATTGTAATTTGAGTATTCGTGATGCTGAAGCATGTAGTATCCTCTAAATTTAAGTAGTTAATGATGCAATCTTTATACAAGCCTATATAGGCTTGGGTGCCTACTTGTAACAAGGAAACAGTATTGTTCCTAACAATGCTATCGATCTTATTTCCCTAAAATTCTGTGAATAGTAGAAAAAATTATATTGATCAATCGATTGCTCACATTTGCAAATTTTTTGTCAATGACTATCTTAAGTCTTTTTATTTGGAATTTGATCATACTCTCAATTATTTATAGATAGGTCCAAAGGTGATGGCTTTTTCAAGTACTTATTTATCCAACTGTGTTAGCTATGTGGACCTAATGGATTCAAAGTAAGCGTTGCTTAAGAGCTACTTCTAAACTTCTTCAGCTGATATTTTCCCAAATGAGGTGTTACTGGCACAAATGTCTACCTGAGCCTTTACCCTTCTTCCATGTGGGAACAGACCAACCAGAAAATCATACCCTGACAGCATAGATTGTCTTACTAGAACAAAACTAATCTTGGTTACAAGGGATCATAGAGAGATGAACAGTTCAAACAGAACTGTTCAGACTAGAAGATATTTTATCAAAATATAATTGTTTATTATACCTTCCATTTCAAAAGTAGCTAAAGCCAAGAAGGTGAAAAAATTGTTCATATGCATGATTACTTAATGTCCTGGCCTGTCTACCATCCAACCAGGCAGGAACTTACACTACTGCCTTTTTATCACCAAATATTTTCATAGTTACAAGAGAAGTCCATATGTTTCTCCTTGTTATTAGGCATTAAATTGATACTGTTTTAATCACAGTGTTTCCTCTTGGCTCCATGCTGTAAATCTACAAACGGTAAAGCTTTAGGTCTAACTTTATCAAACACTAAGGTAGAAATAATGGAATAATACTTTAAAACAGAGTTGCCTTTGATACAGTAACTACGACAGAACAATGCAAACCTGTGCCTTTTAATTATATTATATATAATTATGTATTTTATATTTATATGTGCTGATTTTATATTTTACACAGTAAAACTTACTAGAATTAGTTGATAATTTGGCAAATAAATTGATATTTATTTTTCTAGTAAATAGAATTGGAATATAAATAATTAGGTTTAAAATATATATTAGAATATAAAAAGTATCAATGAAATGTCTTTAGTATAAACTTGTGATACATTTTAACTTTTCTTGGTCTTCTGAATCCACATGGTAAAAAAAACAATGTTTTCCTCTAATGTATAATGCATTTTACTCTGCTGCTCTGTTTATTGTTTTAACTCTCTTGTCCCAAACTGTTTTTCTGCATATTTTGGAAGCATTCCTATTGATTATACCCAAATTTTGCTAAGATGTCTAAAAAAACATTATTCTTCTGCAGTCCCCATGGGTCCTAGGATCCCAGGTCCCAGTTATCTGCATCATCAAATAACAGGGGCAAGACTTCTCACCAAGGCCCATGCAACATGTCAGCACATAGTAATTGAAGACCAATCTCAATTTCTCATTTCCTATATTTCAGGGCCCCAATTCCTTGAGATGCATGAATTAGCAGTAAGCAATTGTGGAATGCAAGGCAACTTAAAATGAAGAATGAAATAAAATTTGAGAGAAAGTACAGTAATTAAAACATGCAACTTATAGATGACCAGCCCATATGAGTGAACAAGTTCACCAAGTGTAAAAAGATTATTTTTAATACCCCTCCCCTATGATTAATGAAAGATTTTATTCCAACATAAGTGGGCCAAAAAAATAGTTCCTTGAAGGATAGATCCATAATTGGTCTACCAAAGCCCGGAAAACTTGACTTAGAGGTCAAATGTAATTCAGAAAAATATTTGAAGCACTAAGGGGTGCTTCAAAACACTGGGACTTCAGTACAACATGGTTCTGTGGTATAAAAATGTCACTCTCAAACCAATGATAATCTACATTCAATCTTCTGAAAGTGTATTCCTTTTCAAATAAACTTTTAAAAATCACATTCGTCAAAATGACATTTTACAAGTTGATGATACTTAGTGACATTACAAGTTTTTTAAGTGTAGGGAGCAAGTTACAATAGAGTTGAATTATTTACACAGCACTAATGCCAAACACGTTCAACCATTCATTAAAGTGTAGAAATAGTACCACCCACAATTTGTGTTTTTCAGTAAGGGCCTTCCAGAAATGTGTTAAATAGGTTAGCCTCCTAAATTTCAAACCCAAACTTGAGCTAATAAATTTTATCATTTAATAAGGTACACTTTAAAAAGTCACAAATAGTTGCCTTATCATATGTTATTTTATGTTTTCCTTCTGTCTAATATAGTAAGAAATATGACTTTAAGTCTTGAATATGGGTATTCATCAGAGATATGACAAACATATCTGTCTTCTATTTTTATCATATTCCTCTTTTGGAATAAATTTTAATTTTCTTCTTTTTCCAAAACTTATAGGCAGTAGAAAATATTATTCCATGTAAAATAAAAGAATCACACCATTGTACAAAGCCATTTATAAAAATTCGTAGTTAGGAATACATTCTAAGCCATTTTTTTAACTTTCTTTTTGACTAAAGATTAATCTTCCAAATGGATGAGAATAAAGTCTTGTTTAGGTGCTTCACCTCTCCAGTCTCCAGCAAATTGTTGCTGCAGATGAATCAATTATGGAAATATAAGCTGACATCAGTTCAAGAATATGCAGGATTGAAAGTCCATGGAATGCATATAAACCACTCAAAGTATTAATAGACAGTTTAACACAATGACTATCAGGAAGTTGAAACCAGAGAAGAATTATAGTAAAGACATAGAATGAATGAAAAATTAACAAGGGGTAAGTACAGCTAGAATATTCAATGTACACACATGATAAAGGAAGTGGAAAATTGGAAATAAATCTTGGAGAATGGGTTGGTTGAGAATGATGGAAGGAGTGACTCAGATCTAGGAGCGTTGGACAATTAGATGGATATATTTAATTGTAAAACAATTGCACAACCTTTTAAAATTCAGTTAAAAAACACAAGAAACAAAAAAAAAAAAAACAGAAAAATCACAACCAAACAGCAATCTCCAGAGAGTATGAATATGACCTCTCAAAATTTTAATCAATTAATGAAGGACAGTCTTGGGAAAAGCAAACAAAACTGTTCAAAGAGAGAAGTTTGGGATAGGGGAGAATTCTGAACAGAATCTGCTGCAAATAGTATCTTTCTTCTACGAGTTTTCTGTCTGAACTGGATAATCCAGTTCTGAGACACATTTGGTAGCTTGTGAGGTTAGTGTGGAAGAAACAAGATCATGAACCCATTACTCCTCTGGAGAGAAAACAATACTCTATATTTTCTCTAATATCTCTTCACTACTCTTTCTTCATACTTTTAAGTCAATTGATTTTGAATTATATTTTTCCTTCTTTCTTCTGGCAAAGTAATTCATTAAATATTATTTGCCATTTTCTTCTTTCATGCTGTTTAATTGGCCATTGATATTTAATGAGTCCATTAAATATCCCTCTTGCATTTGGTTGCCATGAAACAACATTTATGTTAATGAGGAGAAATCTAATGTAAAACTTTGTCTCCAGAATACAGCCCTAGAAGCTGTGATCACAAATATTCAGCTATTTTTTTTCTTTTACCTTAAAAGACTTCTTGTGTCTAAAGTGCCCACAAAAATAAGTACTCCATCACTTGTTGGTTCAATCAGAATTGTCTAAGCTCAAAAATATATTTTCCTAACAAGATGCTTATAGGAAACAAAAAACACTGCACTTTTATCTTCTCTCTTAAGATTCTCCTTAGATACCATATCAGGAACAGTGAAGTTATTCTAGGCAAAATTATTTCAATAGATTATTTTTCTCTTGGTCTTGACTTTGTTCACCAAGATGTATGGAGGACAATAGAGTTAAATGACCCATACCTTGGAAGACAGTGTCTGTTACAAAAGGACAATGCTTCTATGTCCTATTTCTATGTCCTCCTTTTAGCTCTTGCCGGAGTTCCAATTAATCACAGCTTCTTGGCTTCATGTCTAGTGAAGCTGAAGGACTATATCGGCTCCACCACTGTTAAATCTTCATTATTTCTCTTTTAAAACTCTTTAAGTTGCCTCATTTGGACGTGGAATTTATTTTCATGTCTTCATTCAATCAGTTCTGCATTGTAGTGAGCCAAATAGGCTCTGTAAACTCTCTTTAGGGAGTAAAAATACTAACACAATTTATATCAAAAAGTTTTGGCCTCCCTTCACTGCTGAATACAATATGCTTAGCTAAGTCTTCTAACAAAACTTTTTTTTATTAACTTTTCCATTTGCTCAATTCTTTTCTGAACTTTTTGGCATATGTAATAACAGAAGTATTCACTATCTCATATTAATAAGGATATTACTTTTGTGAGCCATTTAGAAATGTGAAATCATTGGTTTGAAGTATCCAATCAGATTTTTTTCTGTGTTTCACTGCTTCACATCCAAAGACATTGTGGAAAGTGTTACAAACAAAAATGTGTAATCCCAACACCTTCTTTCATTGTGAAGGGCACTTTCTCCCTAAATTGTTTGACTCAAATTATCTTTTTCAGAGAATTACTCTTTGGTAATTAAAGGTAAATTCACAAATTTTGATGCCTTATTTTTTAAGAATTTTGAATTTAAATTCCAATACAACCTTGTGTCAAACAGTGAAAATATATTTCCGGGGTAAGGATAATTCCAAGGGACCCTACAGGATTTACAGGTTTGTTTGTTTAGTGTGAAAAAGAGCCATCTTCATCC
Source organism: Dipodomys merriami (assembly GCF_024711535.1). NCBI lineage: Eukaryota > Metazoa > Chordata > Mammalia > Rodentia > Heteromyidae > Dipodomys > Dipodomys merriami. The sequence goes on along the minus strand of NW_027204271.1, from coordinate 1,253,482 downwards.
ACATTGCTCCCTCTCTACTAAGTCTCCTTGGATTTCTTTGCATGAAAACTATTCTTCCAGGCAATTTAAATTTTTGTAATAGGCTAAGTTGTTAAAATTTTGAACAATTAAAATTTACCTGTCAAAACTTTAAAACTCTTGAAAATCCTTTATCAGAACCGTGAATTCACCAATCCTAATTCCACCATTACCATCAAAAAGTTAACATGTTATTTTCATGATATATTATCCATGCAGCTATTATATTCCAGTGGCTTTGTTATGCATATATATAACCATATTAGCTGATGCTAAGCAAAATTAATTCCAAGATATGGAACCAGATTTTTTCATTTGTGGTTGTTGTTTTTGATGAACTATGTGATTTCTGTTTTCTTTGGGTTTTCCCCCTATGGTTTATCCTTCCTGTATATCATTTTGTATTGTATATACATTTACCTTAATTAGCGAAGGGAAGAGGTAAAGCATAATGGTGAGACAAAAGACAAAAGGCAAACCAATGCAATAGCAATACTCACAAGACAGTATATTGGAAATGTACATTACAACTTGTGAGGGATGAAGGGGTGAAGGAAAACTATGAGAAAATAAGAGAAGGTTAACAAATTTGAAAAGTTATGATTTAATACCTTACAATTACTGTAACCCCACTGTACATCACTTTGATAATAAAATTGAAAAATAAGCTGCGTAAAATATAATTTCACTGTATTGGCACAGGAAATAATATTCTTTATGTAGTAATATTTTAAAAATCAATACTATTTGGCATCTAATTTGAATTAATTACCCCTTATTTATCAGAGGGTGATCAACTTGAATGTTATCCAACTAGACAATATTTTCACAATATACTTGCCAAAATTTTCAAAAAAGAATAAATTTAGTACTTTCTCATTCTAAAACAGAAACCTGTTTAATGCTATGGAAACCCATAACTTTTAAAAGTAAGTAAGTTGTTAAGAGGACAGAATATATGTGTTCTTCAAAATTCCTATGACTAATAACTACTCATTTTTAAATTCTTAACATTTCTGAGAGATTCCAAACAGTACCTGTTTGCATGTAATATAATTCTGCAATATATGTAGTTTCCAATGGGGTGTTACAGACTGAGAAGTCAACAGAAAAATAGCCACATTCTGGTAGAGGATAAAACTATGAAGCATGTGTAATAACTAATTCTTCAAGAGTAAGCTATTGTTTATCAGATTAAGCTATTATTTCTATGACCATCAATCCCAAGATTTATGCCATAAAGTCATCCTAGCCCAACAGTTTCCAACTTTTAAGGGGCACCTTAAAATTCCTTAATTCACATCATGAATACCTTATCTCTATTTTGAAAAAATACTACACCTCTGCTAATGTGACGCCCTCCTTGTTCTGAAAAGAACACTACAATACATTGAGCTGCATCATTTTTCCTCCGCTAGTATTCTTGAGATCAGAACACTTGCAAATATTTTTTATATTTATACTTTTTTAACTATCATAGATATTCAGGATGCTAAGATAAAAAAATTATGTTTCAAAGCCCACCCAGGCAGGACGGTTTCTTAGAATCTTATCTCCAAAAAAATTCTCCAGAAAAGCCAGACTCAAGTGGCACTGAGGTTGAAGTGGTAGGGCATGAGACTTGAGCATCAACAGGCTCTGAGACACTGTCCAGGCCAAGAGTTCAAGCTCTAGGATGAACCAATAAAACAAAAACAAAATTGAAAACAAACCCCAAACCTAGCATTTTTCTCCATGTATACAGAGGCACGTAAATAAGGAAATGACTTCCTGTGTTACATATAGGTAGAAGAAAGAAGATGTCACACAATTACTCTCTTCATACCATATTAAACCAAATCCTTAAAAAATTGGTTTTTCTAAATGTATAAATTAATGTCATCCATTTTTTGGCAACTCTGTCTAGATTATTCACATTAACATAGTATACATGAACTGTGGGAATTATCTATTTACTATGTTCTAATTATAACTCTCTTGAAAGAATATGTAGACAAATAGAATGCCAGAATCATTTGTGAATTTTTCAATTAATCCCTCTACTTAAAAATAATTTTGTAGTATACTATAGAATATGAAATTACAAACAAAACCAAAAAATATATTTTAAATCTAAATTCTAATTTAACAAGGTCTACAAAGTCCTACATTAGATGAACTTTCCTATTTCTCCAGATTTAAGCTTTTGTAATACTTCAACATTAATTTGGAATCCAACAGAATGAGGCTTACTTACTTTTGCAAATTTTTGGATGGGAATCATGAGCTATTTTTCATCTAGGAATGTTCTGTAATGATGAGAGCATTTAAAACACAAGTGAGGATATATATGAGTTGCATTCAATAGGAAACTTGACTTCTCAAATCATAATGACAAAATTAGCCCAAACTTCCAACTGTGTATTCCATTTTTGTTGTTTGGTTTGTTTTACTGAGACAAAATTATTCTACCTGGTCCAGGGAAGGTATCGTTATGCAATTCCACTCTCTATTCTCCTGTTTGAGTGCTATAATTCCAAGTTTGTAGCACTTTGCCCTGCCATAGTTTGTTTATTTAATCTAGAAACAGACTAGCAATTCTGAACTTCTCCTATGATCTTATCCACTAGACTGAATGCTCAGACTGTTTATGTACTATTTTCAAAGACGTTTTAACATTTGACACAGGATATGAACATTTTCAGATGCACCTGCAGAGTTCCCTGATTCATTCTACCATGGATCTTATAATAATAATGATTACTTGACTCTCTTACTATCTCTGTCCCTACCTATGTAATATTCTCAAATTCTGGGGGAAAGATCACTTGAAGGCTTTCTAATATTTAAAATTATCATTTGATTCTAATCTTACTCAGGACTTATTTTCTATTGTTTTCTAACTTTTCTACATATTCTGAGAGTTGTTTCATTTGTGTCTTTTTGTGTGCACCTATAAGTGCCTCTGTGTGTATGTGTATGTTCGAATGTACGTATGCAAAAACCTAAAGCTCTTATTCAGCAATGTTGCTCTTGACTGGTATTCCAGCTTTTGGCTGATTAATTATAGGTAGTGTCTCAAAGCCTATACTGTCCAAGCTAAATGCCAATTGAACTTCCCAGACTCCTTTACATTCTTAGGTTTTATTTTTCCAGGAGTATCAACTTTTAAACTTCAAACACTTTTGTGAGTGTAAAGTCTAACCTGTAGCCCAGATTTTTAACTCAAGAATTCATATAAAGATAGATGAACATATACATTACATATCCTGAGTGTACACTGTTAGAAATGTGATCCTAAACCAAGTTGTTGTGAAATCTGAGGATTGGGGTTTAAAGCCAGCACGGGTAGGAAAGTCCTGGAGACTCTTTTCTCCAATAATTACTAGAAAATTGGAAGTGGCACTGTGGCTCAAGTGGAAGAGCACTAGCCTTGAGCTGAAGTGCTGAGGGACAGCAACCTGTCCTATATTTCAAGGGCCACAAACAACAAAAACAACAACAAAAAGAATATACGAAAAGGAAAGAATAAGAAATGTGATCTTAGCCACCAGGTTCATTGCTGGTATAATTCCTGTTCTCTCAAGATGGATTCTTTTTTTCCAGTTACATCTACTCTCCTATATGTGACTTGCATTGGAAACAGAATCATTCTTCCATTCTCCTTTTTGCACATTTATGTGATTAGCAAGCATGATTTAGAAAGGCAGTGGTCTCATGCTTCATGTTCCACATAGGAGTAATGCTTTCTCTATATCACTCCCATAAATCTACATATTGGATTTGGCTTTATTTTTCAATGTTTTCTTATTTGTTGAGTCTTCTATATTTTATTGAACACTTGTACATAAACACAGAACTTCTTTTTCTCCCATAGTTGCTATTGTTTCTCTTACTCTTAACTCATGTACACTTGGGAAATTAATGTACAGCACATAGACTCACAAAAATGATCTGAGAACCTTCTTCCCATTTAAAATTCACCTTAATTGACAGAACACATAGGAAGTTTGAACAAAATGTTCTCATGGATAATGTATTTATAAGCAATTTAAATTTCATTTCTCTTTACTAAGTTGTCTCTGAAACACGTGTTACCTCATGGCCAAAAGTATCCTTGTGCTATTTCAATGAAGCCAGAAAACATTCATTTATTTCTGGAGCAGCACCATAGATTGTTACTGGAAGTAAGTGGAAGTAACTGTTACTGGATGTGGAAACTGATCCTAGGAGAGGAATTGAATATAGTGAAATGACAAAGTTCAAGTTAACTATTGCTTTCCTTTTTACTATATAAGAAAAGGATCCTAGGCTGGAAGGAAACTCTGTCCCTGACTTTTGTGAGTGTGTCCTTTACTCATATAAAACTTGTCTGTGAACTTCTGGTTGAGAGTATAAGAAAAGGAAACAATATGTCATTTGAAGGCCAGTATAGAACAAAAGGAAGTCACTTTATTTTAAAAATGTTCTATTGCAAAGAAGCAAAGATATGGAGGTTTTGAAGTGTCTTATGGATGGATGTTTCACTCCTGAGATGATTCTCTTGTTGCAGGAATCAGTTATCAATTCCTTTAGTCAAGTCCTGAGTTTTACATAGCAATAAGGATTCCAAAAAAGCAGGATCCAGTGAGTATGATCAGCAAAAGCAGCCTATTTTCGGACCACCACTATTTTAAGGAGAGTCCCAAAGAAATACCCAGGGTTTGTTTCCTTGTTTATTTAGTTCTCCGGCTTGAACTTAGAGACTGGCCCCTGTCCCTGAACAGTTGTCTTTTTTTCCAAAGTGGCCCAAACCAATACTCCGCTGCTTGAGCCAAACCTCCACTTCTGGCTTTTTTGGTGTTTAATTACAGATAAGGGTTGACAGACTCTCTTGCCTGGGTTGGCTATGAACTAAGACAGTAAGAAAGCTAAGTGACCTCAACTGTATGTACTTCTCTTTTGAACCAAGAAATATTAGATGAAGTTTATTATAAAGTTACTATTTGACAATTTTTAAAAAAGAGAATATGTTTAGCAAAGAAGCCATAACAAATAACTCAGCAAAAGTAGGTGCACTACTAAATCATTTGGGAAGATTACTATTGACTTCATCATTCCTTTGAGGGAAACTTAAAGCCATATTTGTAATTTTTTGTTGGTTGTGATTATTGAATATTGATCCTGGGCATTGTCTCTCAGCTTTTCAGCACAAATTGAGCACTCTACCTCTTTAGCTACAGCACCACTTCCGAGTTTCTGGAGTTAATTGAAGGTAAGTGTTTCATGGACTTTCCTGACCAGGCTGGCTTTGAACCACAATCCTCTGGTCTCAACCTCCTCAGTAGCTAGGATTACAGACATGAGCCACCAACACCCGGCTCATATTTGCATTTATGTGCACTTAATGTCACTATGTAGACAAAGAATGTAAATCTGAACCAAATGATGTGACATTGAAGCTTGTCAGAATGATTGAGTTAGCAATAAATATGTCCTCCTTTCCCATTTTGTTACATTAATGACCCATGAGCCATGGGACTCTTACATTAGCATCCTCTTTCATCTTTGTAGGTGTATTTAGTATCAGAAAATGTTCACAGAGAAATATAGAAAGACAGATTTTTAGAAAGCAAAGTAGATCAGGTATGAAAGAACAGCATAGAAGGAGGTACATTTATCACACAGAGATTAAGAACTAGCCTAGGAGATTTTGAATGCTAAAGGCAATGAGGAATAAGCCTAGTTGATAACTAGTTCTTCAATATCCAAAAATGGTTTCCTAGAACGGTTTCTGCTATACCTTAGTTACTATCATTTTTTCTTTCCATCTGGAGTTATTCCTTCTCTTCTGTCACAACTGTTAATTAGCCTCTGCCCTTTTGGTGCGATGACTTGCCAAAAGAGTTTCCAAATCTCACTTAGACTGTTGTTGTTGTTGTTGCTGTTTTTGTTTTGGCAGTCCTCGAGCTAAAACTCAGCGCTTGGGAATTATTCCTCAGATTTTTTTTTTCCTCAAGGCTAACCATCCACCATTTGAGGCACAGGACCACTTCCAGTGTTTCCTTTTCAATTTATGTGGTACTGAGGAATTGAACCCAGGGTTTCATGCATGCTAGGCAATCACCATACCATGCAGCCACATTCCCAGAACCCTAAATGACTTTCTTAAGATGGCATTATATTTTCATTCTGTAACTATGTATCATAATTTTAACCAGAAATTTTTGCTAGAAAAGAACATTGAACACAGTACTGAGTCCAGTAAGGCTAGTTGGGCAATGGATTACTGTCACAGTGTAGCCAGGGCACAGAGGGATTTACCTCTTGGAGCTGGTACAACAGAGTGAGCAAGACAGAGCCTGACCCACAGTCTACCTCCAGAATGAGAGGGCCACCTTGGTTCCAACCATATGGCGATGCTGGGCCACCTCCTCCACCACCCATTGAATCAGTTCCTGAGAGAATAAGAGAAAGAAAGTAGGTCAGAATTACACTTAAGCCAGGTGCCGGTGGCTCAGGCCTATAATCCTAAGTACAATGGAGGCTGAGATATGAAGATCGTGGTTTATAGCCAGCCCGGCAGGAACACCTGTGAAACTCTTATCTCCAAAAACCACCAGAAAACTGGAAGTGGTGCTGTGATGCAAGTGGTAGAGTACTAGCTTTGAGCTGAGGAGCTCGGGGAGCTGCCCCAGGCCCAAAGTTCAAGCCCCATGACTGGAAAGAAGTGGACTTCCCACCACAAGAAGTGGACTGAATAGCGCCCATTGTCCTAAGGAGCATGGCAGAGAAGTCAGGCCGAGCTTCCTGTCAGCTAGGAGTCATTAGTAGGTCACCTGGCTTCTCTGTGCCTCAGTTTCCCCAGCTTCAAAAGTGAACAAAATGAAGGATCCTGTTGCTCATGGGGATAGGGTAATAAAGAAAGAGAGCCATGTTTTGTTTCATAATCCTATACCTGTCTCACCATTAATAACACACACCATCTGAGATCTTTCTGGGAATCTTCCTATCATATGGTCACAGAATTGCGAAGAAAAGGATCAGATGGCCCCTCCCTCTGTGCCTGTCCCTGTTCCAGATATCCCTCTGTATTAATCCTTTGTTTCCTCAACTGTACCATGAGGAGATTGAAGTCCAATGGTTGAGGCCCAACCCAGAGCTTCACCTCTGGTCAAGAATCGGCTGCTGTGGACTTTGTTTGGGACAATCCATCTAAACTAATGACTGAGCGTGGTGCTACATGTCTACCATCCCAACTACAGAAGACCGGGCCTGGTGGCTCATGCCTGTCACAGATAGGAGGACCATGATCCAGCCCAGCATGAGCATATATTACTTCTCCATCTCAGAAATGCCCAAGACAGAAATGCTTGACTCGCATGGTAGAAGACCTGACTGGCAAGCCTAAGGTCTTTAGGTCTAACCCTAAAATACCAAAAAGAACCAGAATCCCAGTGCCAGAGGCTCATGCCTATAATCCTAGATACTCAGGAGGCTGAGATATGAAGATCACAGCTCAAGATTTAAGATAGGGTTGGCCTCACCCATCAGACATCATGATGAGAAGACCCAGAGTCTGATCTATGCTGTTGCGCTCCATACTAGCAGAAGTCGTATCCTTACTAAGTGTTGGTCATGGTCTCTGTCCCCTTGGGAAGCCATCCCCTGCAGGCCAGACTCCCAGGTCCTCCAAATCTCCCACTGCCACCAATCAGGCTCAAGAAAGTACCCAGCTCCATTGCACACAGATCCCTTGTTCTTGTAATTTAACAGTGCTGGGTCCCCTTCAAGCCTCTCACCTTTCCAGGCCCCCAGACCTCAGCTGTGAAGCCCATACATGCCTCACAGATAGCAGGTAGAAGTTACCAAAGCATTCTGCCTCCTTGTTACAACCTAATTCTACACACACACACACACACACACACACACACACACACACACACACACACACATCCAGACCAGTGACAGAAGACTCATCCATGCAGCACCTGCAATTTGCCAACTGATCACTCACCTGAGCACAGTCAGGCTGTACAAGGAAAAAGATTATCTCTCTCTCTCTCTGTCTCTCTATGTCTCTCTCTATGTGTTTCTCTGTCTTCAGGGGAAACGTTGACCGAACACAGAACACAAGAGCTCACACAGGAAGGGTGTCTATATTCTGCATCCAACACCTCCCATCCCCAGAAAAAAAGAAAAAGACCCCAGAAGGCAGGTGTAGACATGCTCCTCCCTACCTCTGACTAAAGCCACCAGGTTTTCACCAGGGAGAGGAGGGGTGAAAATGTGCGGCAGTGTGGCTCCCACTACTCCAGGCCAAGGGATCTGTGGTGCCCACTCCTCACCCAACCATATATCTCCTGGTTTCCTGGGACACTAGCCGCTGGGGATGGGGGTGAGATCCTCGGGTCAACACCCACCCCTACCCCTGGGGCACATTTGTGGCATGGCGTGGGCCAGACTGTGGGGCACAGGGGAGGCGAGGGTCCAGGTCAGAGAGGAGGTGATATGGGGTGCAGGGTGCAGGGATGTGTGGCAGCCACTCACATGTGTTGCTGGCAGAAGCTGTTGGGAGCTGCTACAGGTGGGGCAAGCAGCAATGGCAGAGGCATGACACACGCTCAGGCCCTGAGGAGAGGACAGGGGAGCCAGGACCAGGTCAGGGCCGCAAGCTGGCTCGTGGCACACCATTGCACCATTGCCTGAGGAAACCATGAGTCTGAGCCCACAGCACCAGGTTTGAAATGCTGCTCCATGGGGAAGGGGGGGAGGGGGCCAGAGTACAGGCAGGCACATGATGGGCCTGAGGAAGCCCTTTCCTCCTAGGCCTCGAGTATTTTGCTCACCACTCAGCCACCTCTACCTTTCTCAACTGCTGGTAGTGGTGTCAACAAACAGAGGGAATCATGGTGCTACTGGTCGGCATGGAATGTGGGCGTGGCCACCATTCTTGTATCCCATTGGTCAGAAAGAACCATGAAACAATGGGGGTGTGGCTGGAATCGTGTGATGCAGGCAGAATGGGAGGAGTCAAAATGACGCAGCCCATTTCCCAGGGAACTCTGTCCATGCCAGTTGGGCACAAGAGGGTGACCTGCTTTAGCCGAATGGCTGCACAGATTGTTGTCTATGTCTGTTTGTTCCCAGACCTTGAACTCAGGATCTGGGCACAATCTGTGAGTTGCTTTTGATCAAAGCTGGCTCTCTACCACTGGATCCACATGGCTTTACTTCTGGCTTTGTTGGCTCTAGTTCGACAGGAGTCTCAAGGGCTTTCCTGTCTAGGGTGACTTTGACCATGATCCTCCTTTCACAACCTTGTAAGTTTTAAGGAAGACTGCTGAGAGCCACTGATGCCTGGCTAATCATTGGTTTTGCTGATGTTCTTGGACAGACCTGTGAATTCCCTATCCTCAGGTTGAAGTGGTAGGAGCTGGAGCCCACAGTTTGAATCCTGGTCCTACCACCAACAAATGGCAGGAGATCCTATGAAACTCATTCCTATTCATATGACTACCAAAGGAATGTGATGTATATCATGATTAAATGGGCAGTACTTGAATGATTTGAGGATAAAACTATACGCAATTACATTATAGGACACTGGTCAATATTAATTAATACTTTATTAAGCATTTAAACAATCACATTCTTTAACTGGAGGCCAAATGAAATACCTATGAATTGGGCATCACATAGCATGGAGATGCTATTTTTTCTCCTGCCAGGACTGGAATTTGAACTGGTGGCCTAGGTATCCCTGCTGTTGCACTGTGTAGAAAGGGGAAATTTGTTGCTACCGCCTCGACCACCAAGGAAGATGCGACACCGAACTCTTCTCTCTGCAGTTTATTCAGGACCTTTGAGCAATCTTCTGACCCAACCCCGGGGAGAATTCCCCACAGCCTTAAGTACCCGCTGGGTAGCCAACCCTGATACACCATGTGGGAACCACCAATAGGTTCAGGTGCGCGGAAGCAAGCCAGATTCTTTGCCTTAGCCATATAAGGAGTTGTTTACCACAGAGAGCACTCGCCATCTGGAAGGCGGAGGGCGGAAGCCAGCACCATCTTCCAGGTGCGGCCTCTCGCAGCTCTCTACAGTTCCCCCTTTTTTGTTTAAAGAACACAGATGAGAACAGAGGTCTGATCCCTGTTGTGCAACGCAAGGACTGCATACAAGCCTTCTCCCAGAGGGAGCCTTCTCTAGGGATGACTCAGCCTGTCCATTGATTCGTTTTTCACAAGGACAGGAAAAGGCGAATCGAACCCGTGTGCAATCAAACATGCTCTCCTCGAGGGCAAAACTCATGCCTCTCGACTGCAATACTTTGGCTTTGCAATCTGTGTTCATTGTTTTAGGGTGGCAAGCCACGCTTGGGGGGACTGACCTGCTCCAATGGTTGTAAAGGCTTGGATAATCATGGCTTCACTGCGACGTTGAGAACCTCTAATTTGGCAAATGCACCACAGACATACCAAGGAGGCTAACACCAGGAGGCCTGTCAGGGCTCCCAAAGCCACCCACTCCTTAAGATGATTCATAGCAGCGGAGATCCATGAAGATAACCCCTCCGCCAATCCGGCATCCACTCGTGTCGAGTTCACCGTGACGATGGCAACCCTGAGCTGTTCCATCAGGCTGTCGAACTCCCCAGTTCAATTACCTAAAAGATAACTAGACAACTGTTTAGCCAAATTTGCAGCGTTTTTTGAATAGGTTTTTTCCTGGGCCTGAACTCTGGGCCTGGGCACTGTCCCTCAGCTCTTCAGCTCAAGGCTAGAGCTCTACCACTTGAGCCACAGCGTCACTTCTGGCTTTTTCTTTTTGCTTATGTGGTGCTGAGGAATCGAACCCAGGGCCTCAGGCATGCAAGGCAAGCGCTCTACCACTGAGCCACCTTCCCAGCCCCTTCTGGGTTAATTGCACCACAGCAGCAGCTAATCCAGCATTAGTTAGTGGTCCGCCCAGCTCTCTGCAAACTTTCATCCATGCTTCTAGTCCCCTATTCTTATATGGGGTTATGGCGGCTCTGCATTCCTTAGTGCACTGCTCGTAAACAAGCTGTTTAATTAATGGCATGGCTGCGTCTGGGTCACCAAAAATTCTGCCAGCGGCCTCGACCATACGGGCAACAAAGTCCGAAAATGGCTCCGTAGAGTCCTGCAGGATTATGGTGAGATTGCCACTTACCTCGCCATTATTTGGTAAGGCCTTCCATGCCTTTATGCCAATTTTATTGATTTCTTCATAAACTTGAACCGGGTAGCCTATCTGCTGATTGGCAAATCTCCCCTGTCCAAGCAGCATATCTCTGTCCCAAGCTGGGTTTCCCGCAGCCTGATTGGCCGCAGCCTCTTCACTAGCAAATTCAATCAAAAAGACCTTCCAATCTAAATACTGACCTGGGCTCAAACAAGCTCGTGCGAGCCCACTCCAATCACCGGGTGTCATGCAGTGTCTGTTTAGGGCCTTCACCTGGGCCACAGTAAAGGAGGCCATGATTCCGTATGTCCGCACAGACTCAGCTAAAGATTTTATAACCTTAAAATCTAAGGGTTCATGATACCACTGTCCCTGTGGATCCTGAAATATTGGACAGGCTAGATGTAACTCGGTTCTGACCGCTTTCCACATGCCTGGGCTGAAAGAACAGCTGGGGTTGCCACTTCCACGGTCCTCCGCATAAAGCGGAGAGGCCGAGGTTGCGGCATGGCACATGAAAGGCGTGCATTCGTCTTTATCTGGGTCCTCTCTCTCCTTCCCTTTCCTCCTCTTTCTTATCTTTTTTTTTCTCTATTTGTTGTATGAGTGATTGTAGTTTCTCTAAATCTGTAGATTCAGAGGTCTCTAGTTCAGCAAGATCGGAATATAACCCCCCCCCCCCGTTCTCCTCCTTTTCGCTGTCTGCCCTTTCCGATCTTTCTTCCTGCAGCATTACTAGGGCGGTCTGACCATTCTCTACCACCTCACTGCAACGCTGGTCCTCAAGACAGCCTCTTATCAGTTTCCATATTGGTCTCACTCCGCTCTTAAGCGTTCCTTGTTCAGAGGCAAAATCTAGGTCCCTCCCTAGTTTCTCCCAAGAGGCCACGGTGAGGAGGCTTCCGGAGACAGCGAACGACGGGGCAACGATGTCATTTTCATCCAAAAATCTCTCTACTCTTTTTTATTTTTAACTTTTTTGAGTGCAGTAGCTCATTGACAGCCAAAAAAATTGGGTGCGAAGAAGAAGCAGCCATGTTTTAAACATTTAAAGCTGGTAAACAAACTTTTACTTTTACTTTTGGCTACTCTATTGACTAGCCCCGGGATCTCGCTCTCTATCTACAGAGAAGAGCAAAAAATCCCCCCCCCCCTGCTCTTGTCGCGAATTCCCCTTTTACCTGGGAACTTACCGGTGCACCACCCTGACGGCAGAGAGTTCTGAGTCCTCGTTGGGGTTATGGCTGAGTCCCCGTACGGACCACCACGTGTCTCTACTGCCTCGACCACCAAGGAAGACACGACACCGAACTCTTCTCTCTGCAGTTTATTCAGGACCTTTGAGCAATCTTCTGACCCCAACCCTGGGGAGAATTCCCCACAGCCTTAAATACCCGCTGGTAACCAACCCTGATACGCCAAGTGAGAACCACCAATAGGTTCAGGTGCACGGAAGCAAGCCAGATTCTTTGCCTTAGACATATAAGGAGTTGTTTACCACAGAGAGCACTCGCCATCGGGAAGGCAGAGGGCGGAAGCCGGCGCCATCTTCCAGGTGCGGCCTCTCGCAGCTCTCTACAGAAACTTGCCTCCTTGAATTCAAGAAATTCAAAGTCTCTTCCTTAGTCCTGAAATCGATGCCCACCACTAGAAAACATCATATTTTTGTACATTTTAAATATATGATTTATATTTATATACATATGTTGATTCTATATTGCATTCAGTGTAGTTATTTATTTTTTGTTTTATTCATGTATTGACTTCTCATTTTATTGACTATTATGACTCATAGAACAGTGATTACATTGATTACATAGGATATAGGTTTGCATATGTATTGCACATCCTTCCTGACACCCAGGACTTTCACAGGAAAGGAAAACGTGTCAGCATCAACTTCTTACTACATGATTCATTTTTTGGGCGTGCTGGCATCTGAACTCACAGCCTACAAGGCCCAATTCATGAATGGGTGAGTGTCAGCCTGGCATCCTGTGGCAAATTGAGCTGACAGACAGTTCTGAGTACCTGAGATCGAGCCCCAGCGGTTGACAAAATAAGAACAGATTGACATGCAGATGGTAGTACACTAATAAATATATATCTTTATAGAGTGCCAGAGATGTCTATACATTATTTGGTTATATAGACTACATTCCTAACAATTCTTGGGTATTTATAATGCCTCCATATAATTAATGTTATTGTTTTCATTCTTAACAAACTATTAAGTAAATCAATCAATATCCTGAAATTATTACATTCTGTAAGTAATAGTATTATTTTAATGCTTCATAAATATTAAATAAAATCAGTCTTCTGAAATGATGCTGTCTAATTTTATAGGAGCATCATTCACCATCAACTCATTCAACTGTGACATTGATAATATTACCTTGTTATTCCCATGGATGGGAACGAGTCTCTTAGTATCTCCTGCCATTGATTGGTGTCAGGACTAGGATTTGAAATCAAGGCCTACATTGCCACGTGGACCTATGACTTCCTCAATAGTCTGACAACCTTCAGCAATGCAAGGTGAAGTACCCTTTGCAACAGTGTCATTCAGACCCAGGAGGGTCACCGTGCAAAGGAAGAAAACATAAAAAGGCCATCTCGCTGCATTTTTTCTGTACATTTTTGCCACACAAGGCTTGGGGGTCTAGGATCTCAGGATCTACTGTATGTTCAGTGGCTGCACCCCAGCATAGGGTGTCGAAGCTGAGGCAGAGTTACCACAACCTGAGTTCAAACCCCCTACTGAGCAAAAAATAATTAAAAGAAATTAGCTCCCTGGCTTGCAATTCACCCCGTTTATTCTGCCAGGCTTTGGATTTGAACTCAAGTTCTGGGTAAATCTGCAGCACTGTGTTAGAAGGGCAAGCTCACCGTACTTGAAGATAAGAAAGTCAGGCCTGTACTCTAAGCCAAAATTCAAGCCCCAGCCTTGGAAAACATACTATTTATATACATTGAAAATGCAGGGTTTGTACTTACCTATGGATGTTCAGTCCATACACGTTTGGTGTGGTTGTTCCTTGTACTTTTTGTTTTATTCATTTATTAACCATTGATTTTACTATGATGACACCCATTCCCTTTATTATATTGATGACATCCTATCACATGGAATCTAAATTTGTAGACGTGTTCTCCATCATGCCTAACACCCAGGACTCTCAGAGAAAAGGAAAAAAGTTTCACACTGGGTTTCTTACTGCATGATCCAATTGTTGGTAGTGCTGGGATCTGAACTCAGGGCCTAGCAGGACCAATTGGTGAATTGTTCAAAGTGACCACACCAGCCTGTAAGCAACAAAGGAGTTAGGCTATTCCCAGGATCTGACATTGATCCCCAGTGTGGGTCACGATAGTCATAAATTAATAATTAAAACATAGGATCAATATTTACATATATGTTTGGACAGCATCTTGCCTTTGGAGTACTTTTTCTCCTCATTTTCTTTCTTATGTAAGTATTGTGTATTTTACTGAGAAAGGTAACAAATATAACAGTGCTTACATGGAAGACAACCTATTGCCCTGGCTATAGGGTTTCCTATGCATTCTCCATCCAAGCTGTGACTCAGGACTCTCACAGGACAGGAAAATAGGTGAATCGATGGGCTTCTCACATCAGGATTCATCTTTTGGCAGTGTTGGGATTTGAACTCAGAGCCTATCAGGCCCAATTGGGGAAAGTGTCAAGGTGAGGACACCAGCTTGTGAGCAACGAAGCAGATAGGCCCTTCCCAGGACCTGACGTCAAGTCCCAGGGAGGTCCAGATAGTCATGAATTCATAATTTAAACATAGGGTCTATATTTACATACATGTGTGGACAGCATCTTGCATTCAGTGCACTTCTTAATTTGTGTCGAATTCATGTAATTATTGTGCATGTTACTGAGTATGGTGACAGGTATAACTATGCAGACATGGATTACAACCTGTTCCCATAGTTATAGGGTTGCCTATACATTCTACATCTTAGTGGAAGCTCAGGACTTTCACAGGAGAGGAAAACATGTTCAACGACTGGCTTCTGACAACAGAATGAATCTTTTGTCAGTGTTTGGATTTGAACTGAGGTCTGGGTAGCTTTGTTGCACTTTAGGGGAAGGGAAATCTCACCATCCTTGAAGACTACAATGTCAGGCCTGGTCCAGGGCCTGATTTGAAGCCCCAGCACGGGACAAAATAACAAGCCTGCCTTTTTAAAACATAGGATCTCTCTTTACCTACAAGTGTGGTATGCATCTTGCATTCAATGTAGTTATTCTTTTTATTTTGTGTCTTATTCATGGATGTATTGTGTATTTTATTGAGTATGGTGATAGATATAACTATGCTGACATGGATAACAACCCATTCGAATGGTTATAGAGTTGTCTATATAGAATTCTCCATCCTCGTTGAGACCCAGTACTTTCATTGGACAGGAAAACAGGTGGATCGATTGGCTTCTCATATCAAGGTAAATCTTTTGGCAGTGTTGGGATTTGAACTCAAGGCCTAGCAGGCTCAATTGGTGAATGGGTCATGGTGAACACACCAGCCTGTGAGGCACTAAGGAGGGAGGCCATTCCTAGGACCTGAGATGAAGCTCTGGTTGGGGCCAATATAGTCATAAATTCATCATTTAAACAGAGGATCTATATTTCCATACATGGATGGGCAGCATCTTGCATTCGGTGTAGTCATTCTTTTATTTTGTGTCTTATTCATTGATGTGTTGTGTATTTTCTTGACTATAGGATAACAGATATAACTGTGGTGATCTGGATGACAAACTATTCCCATGAGTATAGAGTTTCGTATACATTCTCCATCCTAGATGAGACCCAGGACTTTCACAGCACAGGAAAACTGGTGCAATGACTGGCTTCTCACATCAGGGTGAATTTTGGATCCACGTGATCACACCAGACTGTGAGCCACTAAGGAGCTGGTCGGTTCTCAGGAACAGAGATCGAGCACCGGGGGGGGTGGGCACAATTGTCCTGAATGCATCATTTAAACATGGGATATATATTCAAAGCTCTGTGTGGACTGCATTGTGCATTTAGCATTTAGTGTAGTTATTCTATTCTGTATTCTATTCTATTCATGGATGTATTGTGTATTTTCTTCAGTATATGATGACAGGTATAACTGGGCTCACATGATAACACCCTATTTCCGTGGCCACAGGGTGGCCCATGCATTCTCCATCCTAGCTGAGACCCAGGACTTGCACAGGAAAGGAACACAGGTGCATCAATTTGCTTCTGACATCAGGATGAATCTTTTGGCACTGCTGGGATCTCAACTCGGGGACCAGCAGACCCAATTGACGAATGGGTCCATGTGAGCACAGCAGTCTGTGAGCCACTAAGGAGTAAGGCCGTTCCCAGGACCTGAGATGGACCCCCAGGAGAGGGTGTGGGGGAAGGGCACACAGCAGTCATCCATTCATAAGTTGAAGGTAGTATGCAAATAAGTACACAATTGTATAGAGTAGGAGAGATGATAACCTGTGATGGAATCCAATCTACCATGTGTCTACTGATTTTTGGATCTTTCCAGATGCCTTCATTTCATGACTGTGATGTATTGTCATGCTCAATCAACACTGCTTTACAAATAAGTGATACCCCATGAGTCTTGCCTATCATTTCCTAGTCATATCATGCATTAACTACTTATTCGATGATATCAATCGCATTCCATGACTTTTCCTGTATCTCAGGATTTTCCGCCATTGCTTTCTCATGGGGGTGGGCTGAATTCAAGCCTCAGTCATGGAAAACATACTCCGTATATACATTTTAAAGATAGGATTTATACTTCCATACAGATGGTCAGTAGATACCGTGTTTGGTGTGGTAGGATTTATACTTCTATACAAATGTTCAGTCCATATTACGTTTAGTGTGGTCATTCATTTTATTTCTTTTTTATTCATTTATTTATGATTTATTTCATTGACTTTCATGACACCTATACCATTTATTACATTGTTTACATCATATCACATACCATCTAGATTTGTAGATGTGTTCTCCATCATGCCTGACACCCTGGACTCTCCCAGAAAAGGAAAACATATATCACACTCGGCTTCTTACTCAAAGATTAAATTTTTGGCAGTGCTGGGATCTGAACTCAGGGCCTAGCAGGCCCAATTCATGATTGGATGAGTGTGAGCACAGAAGCCTCTAGCCTATGAAGCTATCAGGTGGTTCCCATGCACTGAGATCAAGCCCCAAGTTTGGCCAAAACAGCAATACATGGATAGGCAGAAGGTGGTATACAAATAAATATATATTGTTAAAGAGTTCCAGAGCTGTCTATCTATGACTGAATGACATCTACTACATTCCTACCAACTTTTAGGTATTTATTATACCTCCATTGAAAAAATATTATTCTTTTCATGCTTAATAAACTATTAATTAAGGTCAATCAACATCCTAGGATTATTGCATCCAATTTTAGACTAGACAAATGCATGAACTACTCTTTCAATCTGTATTCTTATGCATAGGCATGAATCTCTTGTGATCTCAGGCCATTAGTGTGTAAGGATTAGGATTTGAACCCAGAGCCTATGTTGACATGTTGGCTTATGGCTTCCCTGATAGCCTGCCAGCCGTCAGCAACGGCAGGCCAGGTCCACTTTGAAACCATGTCATTCAGACCCAGGATGGTCACCATGCAAAGAAAAACTTGTAAAACCCTGAGCCCTCTACAGCTCCCCACTTTTTGTGCTGTTGTGCTTTGTTTTTCTTCCTGCAAACCCTCTGTGCCTAGGGTCCCAGGATCAGCTTTGGGTCCTGAGGCTGCACCCCATCCTAGGGAGAGTGAAGCTGAGTCAGAGTTGTCATGACCTGAGTACAAGCCCCGTGGTTGGCAAAATTAATTAACTAATTAATTCATTAATTAACCAACTAACTAACTAAATTGAAATAATAAAGCTCCTTGGTTTGGAATTTCTTCTATTTTTCTTTCCTAGCCTGGGATTTGAACTCAGAGTCTTGATGAATCCGTAGCAATGTGACGGAAGGCTCAGAGTTGCCGTTACTTGAGTTCAAACCCCATGCCAAGCCAAAAATAAATAATTAAGTCACTAACCTCAGCAAGGAAGTTAGTTGTGAAGATGGGAGGGAAGGGATGGTAGGGGAAAAACAAACGAGGAGGCAACAATGCTCAATAGGAAATGTACTCATTACTTTGCTCATGTAACTGTGACACCCCTGTACAACATTTTTAAATGAAAAACGTACAAAAAATTATGTAGTGCTCAAGAAGCACTTTGGGGGTAAGGGATGAATGCCTGAATAGCTGTACAAAATTCTACACCGATTTTTTTTCAGTGTTCAGTATGGAACTGAATAAACTTAACTGTTTCTGTTACAAAAATTAAGTCACTGTCTTGGAACTGGGTCCAATATTTCTGCCATTGCTGGGATTTGAGCTCACTGTCTAAGTGAGCTCTAAGTGAACTCTTTTGCACCTTGGGTGAAGGCTAAGCTCCTTGTCCTTGAGGGAAAGATTTTCAAGCTAGTGTTCCCGGGGCCTGAATTAAGGCCCTGCAATTGAAAAAAATATTTGTATACATGTGTAATATAAGATATATAGGTACATATGTATGTTTATTTCATATTCATGATTATTTTTGATTTTGTATTTAATTTTTTATTCATTTAATTGTTTATTTATTTAGTATTATTATACACATAATATTTATTATGTTGTGTACATATATTATAAAATTATACACAATAATTTAGTACATTGACTCATGCTCATTTTTCATTAATACTTTATTAAGTGTTGAAACATGATATATAATTAAATCGAGGCATTTGTCAAGTCATCACATGGTTAGACTATGTCCCTAGTATGAGCTTTGTCTTATTTATCTTGGACAACTTCCTATAGGGATTTGTTTAGATGATTTATACTCAGAAGCCTTTTCTTGTGGATAGGCAAGTTGAGGGATAAAATCGTAAGGTTGGGGCTGGAACTGTAGCTTAGTGGTAGAGAGCTTACTCAGCATGCTTGAATGCCAGGGTTTGAATCCTCAGTGCCACGTACTCAGAAAAAGCCAGAAGCTGTGGTGTGGTTCAAGTGGTAGAGTGCTAGCATTTAGAAAAAGAAGCTCAAAGACAGTACCCAGGCCCTAATTTGAAGCCCCAGGTCTGGCCAAAACAATACGCCAGATTACAGTGTCTCTGGAAACCTACTTTCTCAGGAGGCTGAGATCTTAAGATCACAGTTTGAAGACAGCCTAGGAAAGGAAAGCCTGTTAGACTCTTACCTCCAATGAACCATCAAAAAACCCCATGTGTCACTGTGGGTCAAGTGGTAGAGTGTTTGCCTTGAGCTGAAGGGCTCAGGGACAGCGCCCAGGCTTCAGTTTGAGACACACACTGGAAAAAGAGTGAGGGATAATCAAAGTAATTTTCCTGTTTGCTATTTATGAGAATATGGTTTGGAAAATGAATGCTGATGTACACCAGAATTGGAGTCAGACCTCAAGGTTCAAGTGTAGCACATCCATAATCCCAGTCTCTCAGATTCTAGCATTATAAACTTGCGTCCCACAAGGTTCTGAAAGGCACATTTTTGAAAGGCTTAATATGCTCCCCAAGCCCTTTGTGATAAGCAGTTGACTTGTATTGTCAAGGTCATTACAGTTCTGACCCTAGCAGAGAACCAATAGCTTACACCCATCACCCTAGCTCAGAAGGCTGAGGTCTCTATCACAGTGTGAAACCAGCCAAGGCAGGGAAATCTAGGACATTCTGGCTTCCTGTTCTGAAAGGTCAGATGCTCAAGAAATTCCTGTGTTTCGCTTGGTGATGAGAAGTTACTTGCACTCTAAGTGTTTTTGGAGTTCTTGAGCTACAGAAGAAGGATAGAAATATTATTGACCCAATCGGGATTCAAATGAAGTTCTCAAGATCCAAGTCCTAGCTCTGTTAGCAGGAAGAACTCCAGAGTAACACTGTATTTGAAGCACAGAAAAAAGTTTCAAAAGCCAGGCTAGGTGAAGAGAACTAGGCCTGCAGGATTCGGAGGCAGAATGTACATACTCAACAGAGAAGTGAGCTGCAAAACCACTTCATTCATTCCAGGCACAGCCAGCAGTGGGAGAAACCTGAAACATTTGTTAGAGTTACAGAAGGGTCAGGCTTCTCTCAGTCTCTTCAAATGATGACTAATTAAATTTCCTCCCTCAGGTGAAGGGACCCTCAGGCAATCTTTAGGTTACCTATAGAGAGCCAGTTTAGTGGGGAAGAGGAGAGGAACAGAGTAGAAAATCCTGCTCTCTGGTCTTAAGGTGTGGGTTTTTGACTCTCCATTTTTCAGGTTTGAAGGCCCTTCTATCTCTGCCAGTCCATTCTCCTTACTACATTCTCCACATCATTAATGCAAATCCACAGTCCAAGGAGGAACAGGGCAATTTCTCTTCTGTCTCCAAGCACCTGATTTAGAACCTGGCTCTGCCCTCTGGATTCTGGGGCTCTTGGCTGCCTGAGAAGTGGGACAGAGACAGTTATCCTGATCTGTGTTTGTGTGAAGGTGATGCTGGAGTCCGGGAACACTGCAGAAAGACTCGTGACTGGGAAGTGGTCCCTTCTTTCCTTCTGATGTCAAAACCAGATTCATCTATCAGCTTTCTTCCTTCTTTTCTTCCTTCCTTCTTCCTTCCTTCCTTCCTTCCTTCCTTCCTTCCTTCCTTCCTTCCTTCCTTCCTTCCTTCCTTCTTTCTTTCTTTTCATTTCTTTTCTTTCTTTCTTTCTTTCTTTCTTTCTTTCTTTCTTTCTTTCTTTCTTTCTTTCTTTCTTTCTTTCTTTCTTTCTTTCTTTCTTTCTTTCTTTCTTTCCTTCCTTCTTTCTCTCTCTCTCTCCCTCTATCTCTCTTTCTCTTTTTTCTTTCTATCTATCTACCTACCTTCCTGACTAGGTAGCTATCTCTTTGCCAGTTGTTGGGTTGAACTCAAGGCCTGGGCACTGTCTCTAGCACTCTGCTACTTGAGCCACAATACATATTCTGGCTTTGTCTGTGTACGGGTGCCTGAAGAATCGAACCCAGGCCTTCTTGCATGCTAGGCAAGCACTCTCTCATTAATACATATTCCTAGCCCCTTCACTTTTTTCTTAATGGTAGTTTTTACATAAGTATGCTACCATTTATGTTCTCAAGTTTAATTTTCTGAATACTGGTTACTTCCAAGAGACCTGATCTTCTCTTCCCCTGCCTGATTTGTGATTGTTCCTGCATTGCCCTCATGATAAAATGTAAATAAAGGCTGCTGAAAGCTTCAGTGTGTCTCATATAAAGACACAGGCCTAGAAACCTGGAAGAGAAAAGCAATGGGCCTGAAATGAAGAGAATGATGCAGTATGCACAATTAGCATATCTGAAAAATAAAACAGTAAATAAAAGCAGAATTTGCACTATGGGAGGTAATTTACATACACACATAAGTAGTTAGGGCACTGATACATAAACTTGGCCTTCTTTTTTTGAATTTTTTGTGGCCATCCCAGGGCTTAAACTCAGGGGCCGATGTGTTCCTGAGCTGCTTTGCTCAAGGCTGAGGCTCTACCACCACCACAGCTCCACTTCCGGCCAGCTGGTAGTTAATTGGACATAAGCAATTCCCAGGCTTTCCTGACTGTCTGGATTGTATCTCCTGCTCAGTTTTCTCTCTCAAAGCTGGAGCTCTACCCTCTGGGCCACTGTTCTACTTCTGGTTCTCTGGTGGTTTATTGGAGATAATAGTCTCAGAGACTCTCCTGCTAAGCTGGCTTGAATGGCTTTCTCCTGAGGAGGCTTCAAGTGGTTTCCTCAGGGATTCACCAAGGAGCCTCTCCACACAAACCCTTAGTCTAAATTTCGAGGAGTACTAGAGAAAAAGGAAACATTGTTATACCGCAGTCGCAGGACCCCCACTAAAAAGACCGCCGAGAGTCAGACTTTACAGCTGTTGTAACGTTTTATTTAAACGCGCTGCATCTCAGGCCTTGTCCTACACTCCTACACAGTAGCACCTAGGAGGAGCGCCCCAAGGTAAAGATTTACAGGGTATATAAAGTCACACAACCAACCAGGTGTTTGTATTACCACCATGTGTTGCTCTTCTAGAAATAAGCAACAAGTGGTCACTGCCTCAAAACTTTAACCCTTCATTCCCCCCTTGACTTATGGTCCTGGAACACAATCTTGTGGCTCCAGCCTTAAACTGAACTCCAACAGCTCTTGATCTTGAACGGGTTAGCCATATTATTAAACAACTATACCAATAACAATCAGTTCATTTTTCTTTTCTTGAGGTGTATGCAGACTGGTTGGGTAAGATGCTTGGAGACTTCCCATGTTTCCCCATGCTTGTCCAGGGCAAACGGGTCAGCTGGTCTGGCGTGGGAGCAGTGGATCCAAGCAGCAATGCCACAGTAGCAGCAGGGCTACACACCAGTAGCACCATGTAAGGGTGGAACCATGTAAGGTCCCTTCCACTGTGGCTCCAGAGATCTCAGGTTTTGCCTTCGAACAAACACCCAGTGCCCTGGTTTAAACAAATGGGGGTAGGAATAGAAGCAGAATCATATAATGCTCTAAGCTGGGGCCACATCCTCTTATGCACCAGCTGTAAATAGACAAGCTTACACAGAAATTCAATATCATCCAAATCAGCAAGCAATTCAGTCTGAAGGCTAGGGATAATGGGTTGAAGGTGTCCATACATTATTTCAAAAGGAGTAAAGCCAAGCTGATAGGGTGAATTTCCTACTCTAAACAGGGTAAAAGGAAGTAGTGATACCCAGTCTGCGCCAGTCTCAAAGGCCAATTTAGTTAAGGTGACTTTTATAGTCTGATTCATTCTTTCTACCTGCCCTGAACTCTGGGGTCTATAAGCACAGTGCAATTTCCAATCCATCCCCAGTGCGGAGGCTATTCCCTAACTTACTTTTGGGATGAAAGCTGGTTCATTGTCTTACCAGATGGTGGATGGGAAGCCATACCTGGGTAGGATTTCTTCCAGGATCTTCTTAGATATGACGTGTGCAGTCTCATGCTTTGTTGGGTAGGTTTTAACCCATCCTGAAAAGGTGTCTACAAAAATTAGCAAATATTTATATCCAAATTTTCCAGTTTTAATTTCTGTGAAGTCTACTTCCCAATACACACCTGGCCTATCTTCATGGAGGCGAGCTCCTTTTGTAACCAGTTGATTAGGGGCATTGGTAAGCTGACAGGCTTTAAAATTTTTAACAATGTCCTCAATGAGTTGATTTCCTTGCCTGATTTTTACTTCTGTGTGTAGGAACAAGTCCTCCATTCTTCGGGTTCCCTTGTGAGAGACCCGATGGATTCTCATAAGAATCCTCTTGCCCAATCTTTGTGGCAAGATAAGTTTTCTCTCACCAGTTTTCCACCAGTCTTTATTTCTTTCTCTGTTTGGGGGTTTATAGGCCATTGAACTTTTCTTTATCCACTCCAAGTCTTCTTGGAAGTACTGAGGCTCAGGAGGCAAAGCTTGGGGCCCTGGGTCTACTTCTGCTTTGGGCTGGAGATCCACCTCCTTAGCTGCCTGATTGGCCAAGTTATTTCCTTTGGTTATTGAATCAGTTACCTTTCGATGGCCAGGACAGTAGATAATGGCAATATTTGCTGGTTCCCATAAGGCCCGGATGAGCCTTAAAATTTCTTGTTCATTTTTAATAGCCTTTCCCTCGGCTATCGACAGCCCCCTCTCTTGGTAAGTGGCTCCATGGACATACACAGTGGCAAATGCATACCGACTGTCCATGTAAATGTTTAGTCTCTTCCCTTTTCCCATCTGTAGGGCTTTTGTTAGTGCCACTAGTTCTTCTCTTTGTGCAGACATTCCCTTGAGGAGTTCTTCTGCCCACACTATCTCAGTGTCTGTGGTGACTACTGCACCAGCATACCTTTTTCCATCTCAAATGAAACTGCTGCCGTCTGTGAACCAGGTATGCTCGGCGTGCGATAGTGGTGAGTCCAACAAGTCTGGCCTCTTATCTTTGGCCTGGTCACTCTTTTCACACTAATTTCACATTCTCTGTCCTTCCTTTCCTGTCTTTGGTACTCTCTCTCTCATTGTAAACCTTTTCTGCTGTTGCTACTAGATCCCTAATAGACTTTTCACCACTTCTGTCTAGAGCCTGCAACTTCTGCTTTATGTCTGGTGCAGCTTGATTTATATAGGCAAACATAATCATCTGAGCCCACACCTGGTTCTCAAGATCATACGGGTATATTGACTAAAAGCTTCCCTGAGCTGCTCAAGATATGCTGCGGGACTTTCACTTCCTCCCTGTATAACATCATAAACTTTGGCCATATTAGTAGGTTGGCAAGTCTCTTCCTTGAGACCTGCCAACAGAGCCTGATGATAGACGAAGTGTCGCTCCCTACTTTCAACTGTATTGTAGTCCCATGTTGGTCAGATCTAAGGAAAATAGACAGTGATAAGGGCAGGATCCGTAATAGGTGCTCTTGTGGGGCCAGGGATATGTTTCCGGGCTGCCTCTTGGATATAGTCTCTCTCTTCGGTGGTAAAAATGACCTGTAAAAGTGGACTAAAATCATCCCAGGTGGGCTGATGAGTAAAGAGAACAAATTCAAGCAAACAAATTAAATCCTGGGGTTTCTCAGAAAAGGGGGCATTTTGGGTGTGCCAATTGTATAGATCACTGGTAGAAAATGGCCAATATTAGAGTTGCTGTTGACCCTCCCATCCACAGGACCTATAGAGCATAAGGGAAAAACAGCTGCATTAGAAGGGGGATTGATCCCATGGCATCTTCGAGTGACTGGCTCCTCAGAAACGTTAAGGGCAGGTGCCGAGTGTTCTATAGCGCCCTCCTCCTCTTGATCATTCTCAGGTTCTGCAAAAGGGACCTGGAAAGGAGAATATGGTGGAGGAAACATTTCTTCTTTCAAGTTATCTCCCTGAAAAACCGGGGGGTACCTTGTATCTCAGTTTCTTTTTGTAAGTCTAGGGGGTTAGATGGAGTGGTGCCTATGGTTTCCAGTCCTGTCAGACGTACAGTCCAAAAAACAATAAACAGTACAAACAAAACACATGCAGGCCTGACAATTACTAAAAAAAGGTTACAAAGTGGAGATCTCCCAAATTGGTCCACTGACTACTGTCATGGTGGGGTTCCACACCCACACCACACAGCAGAAGGAGCAGAGCCACAGTGGGCAAGTTGAGCCTCTGTTAGGAGACCCTCTTGGTCAGTTCTGGCCCAACACTGAACCAACCTCCGCGCCACAATTCACACGGTGGTGTTCCAAGGGCTGCCCCCCCTGCCCCACACAGTGGGGTTCCAAGGACCCCCGCCCCATATGGCAGGGTTCCAAGGACCCCTGCCCCACAAGTGGATCTTGGACATATCTTAGTTCCTCCAGGGTTGTGGTGAAAGGGCACCTGCTTCAACAACCCTTTACAAATCGGAGAGGCCATCCTCACAAAGGAAAATGAAAGTAAAACAGACAAATGACAGGAAAAGACAAATTAATAAAGACAGTGCTGTTTTACTTTTGGAGTCTGAGATCTCGGAGGTCTTTGGGGGGATCCCGGACAAGTCCCCACTATTATGTTATACCCAGGTCGCAGGATCCCCACCAAGAAGACCATCGAGAGTCAGACTTTACAGCTGTTTTAAGGTTTTATTTAAATGGGCGGGAGCTCCGGTCTCATCCTACACTCCAACACAGTGGAGCCTAGGAGGAGAACCCCTAGCTAAAGATTTGCAGGGTTTATAAAGGCACACAACCAACCAGGTGTTTGGATTACCACCATATGTTGCTCCGCTAGAAACAAGCAACAATTGGTCACTGCCTCAAAACTTTAACCCTTCACATGAAGATGCTACTAGTGTGTTCTAGACACTTAAGGTTGGAGACACAAAGCACTCATAATTATTAGATCACTTTATAGGCTAAAGGAGCAATGCAGACTGTATGAGGATCGCTCCACCTTTCGGTCCTCATATCCTGAGACAGTAAATTCACAGCAGCTCAATGCTAAGTAACAGAACTGGCATGTACTGTGGATATTTGCTCCCAAATCCTGTGACACTCATTTCTCACTTTTGGCCTCAAACCTGTGACCAGAGGGGAAGATGAGGAGGGAAAATCCTTCTCAGGGAAAGCAGCTGTAAAGAACATTGGGTATTTTACTTATAAATTAAAACCTTGGGAATGACCATTAAGAAGTCAGATTGTCCAGATTAAAAAATGAAGAAGAGAAGAAAAAAGGTGCCAGTGGCTGCTGTCTGTAATCCCAGGTCCTCAGGAGACTGAGATATAGAGTAACTTAGTTTGAATCCAACCAGTGTAGGAAAATCCATGACACAGTTATTTCTAAGAGATCACAGAAATACCCAGAAGTGGGGCTGTGAATCAAGCTTATTGCACTACCCTTGAGCAAAAGGAGCTCAGGGACCATGTATAGGCTCATACTTCCACCCTAGGACCTGGACCCTCAAAAAGAGCCTGTCTTTGTCTTTGTATTATATTCTTGTAGGTGAAAATCCAGAGTAGCTATGATGAATTGCACCAACCTAGGAAATTTGTATTCAGTACAATGAGTTCATAACAGACTTCTTTCAAGATAGTGCATGTTCCGGGGCTCCCTTCACTGTTCACATTGTAACTTAAGGGTTTTTCTGAATCACAGGCCTGCTGGAGGAAGACTATCTCATTGTCTGGACAGGCACACAAAAGCCCTCACTCCTGTACAGCTGGGTAACAAACAACGCCATCTGGGCCAGTTAGTGAGGCTGAGTGTGGGCGGGCTCTGAAAGTCACAAAAAATAATTCCTCTTTGTACCCTTAGCTATCTCTCTCCCCAGTGCTCTGTTTTAACAGGAGACTTTCATTTGTGCCACCTCCCATGGCAGGCCAAGTTCTGTGCACTTATCCTGCCTTTGTGAGATTATAGTCTGGTGATGAGTTAAAGTGCTCAATATAATTCAGTTGTCTGCCTGAAGGGCAGACAACTAGGGCACTGAACATAATGACACGATTCATTGCAGGCAATGTTGGGCCTATGATGCCTCTCCTATGTTTCCAGAAGCTTGGGAAATCCAAGCACATGTTGTATATCACAAAGCTTCCTGTCATGTAGGACTGGTGAAGCTCATCAGGTTTTGAAACCTTTGACTTCTCCTAGTTGGGCCCTGGGTGGCTAGGTTTTGGGATTGAACATAGGGCTGGGTGCTGACAATGAGCTCAGTGCAGAAGCTCAGTACTTTACCATTTTGTGTAACAACATCACATCTGGTCTGTGATGTATGTGTGTGTGTGTGTATGTGCACACCACGTTGTGTGTGTGCACGGGTGTGAGTGTGCATGCACACATATACATGAATCTTGAAGCTTGACCTCCTGATCTGAGCACTGTACCAAGTTTCTCTTGTATAATGATATCCCTCTCCCATTCGAGCCACAGAGCCAGTTCAGGCTTTGTCCTAGTAATGCGGTCCTGAGAAATGAAGCCCACGATTTCATATATGCAAAGCATTCTACCACTAAGGCACATTCACAGCCCTCTACTTCAGCATTGTTAGTTTAGTTCTGTCTTTTTTATTGTTGTTGTTGTCGATTGAAGGAGTTGAAGTCTTGGTTTTGGTGCTGTCCCTGACCTCTTCAGCTCAATTCTTGTGTTCTACCACTTGAGTCATAGAGCTTCTTCCTGTTTTCTGGTGGTTCATTGGAGCTAAGTTTCTCAAGGACTTTCCTGCCTAGTCTAGCTTTGAACCATGATCTTCAAATCTCATCCTCCTGAGTAGGTAGGATAACTGACATGACCTCAAGCACCCAGCTTCCCCTTCAGGTTCTTAGTAGTGAATTGGAGATAATAGTCTCATGGTACCTTTTGTGTGTGAGATAGTTTGGAACCCAGACCTTTAGAACTCAGCTTCCCAAGAAGGCAGAATGACAGACTTCAGCTACTGACCCCTTGGCTATGGCCTCTGCTGCAAGGGGGTCCATGGATCCACGTGGTGGAGTGCTAGCCATGAGCCCAAGAGGTAAGGGTCAGTGCCTCAGCCCCAAGTTCAAGGTTCATGACCAAGAAAAAACCAAACCAAGCCATTGTCTGCTGTAGACAACTCACGAGTCTTCAGTAATACATAATTTTGTCCCTGACATGGGGACCTATTTGAGCCTCAATATTCTTGTCTGTATAATTATCTAAGTTATGGGGCTCTTACATAGAAAAGGTGTAAGAATGCACCCAGTTAAGGACATAGCACATGGCACTCTTTGCACCACTCAGCACACAACATCCTGTGAAAGACTCAGCACCCAGCACCCAATGCAGGACTCAGCACACTGCATCCTGTGAAAGACTCAGCACATAGCACCCTGTGCAGGACTCAGAACAGAGCAACCTATGGAGGACTCAGCACATAGCTCCATTCCACAAGCTGTCATTGGAATTAGGGTGCTTTCATCAGTATCACCATTCTTTGAGGAAAATTTACAAACCATACAAGTTCACATCTAATGGTTTAGAGGGGTGTTTTTCTGGGGTGTTAGCCATGGGGCTTGAACTCAAAGCTCTACCACTTGGAGCCACATTTTGAGGTGTCTCTCAGACTTCCTGCCAGTACTGGGTTTTAAAGGCCCTGAGCAGCTAGGGTGACGGGCATAAGCCAGGATGACCTGGGTAACTCAAGGAGCTGGGTTGCAGCAGTTTACATGTGGCTAAGTCAGGTTATGTGGCAGCTGTCAGCACCAGACTCCTAGATTGGTCTGTAATGAGCAATAAGTGTAGGATGTGCACTAAGTTTAATTAATATTTTATTAAGCAGTTAGAATATCCTACTTTTTTTGGCATCAGTCCTGTGGCTTGAGTAAGAACTTAGACACTGTCCCTAAACGTTTGTGCTCAAGGCTAGCACTCAATTGATTGAAAGACAGCAGAACTTCTGAGTTTTCTGTTTTGTGACACTGAGGAATCGAACCCAGGGCTTTGTGCTTACTATGAGAGCACTTAACCCCCGAACCTCTGGAGGGAACGAGGTGTAAATAGAGATTACTATATATAAATATTATATACAGAAAAAGAGATTTCTGCATATTATTAAATTATAGATAATATTGCTACCAATTCTTAGGTATTAAATTATGTCTCCATTTAATGATGTGTCCCAGTTAACAATTAATAAAGCATTAATTAATAATTACTCAATATCCTATAATTGTTTATCATTTTTGTACATATATCCATACATATAATTAGATATTTCATAGAATGAGACCAATGTCTATATATTATTAAATTATGCATCATGTGTTACTCCCAATTATTAGTTATTTAATTATGTCTCCATGTAATTTTTATTCTGTTCATGCTTAATAAAATATTAAACTTAGTGCACATCCTACATTTATTGCATCTAATTTTATCCTAGAATGATTCACTACAAATTCAATCTGTTTATCATTTACTGTAGTGGCAATTCTTCTACCTATGATGTTTTTTAACTTTATTACATCATATTACATAGCATATAGATTAATATCCAAATTATATATCCTACCTGACACCGAGCACTTTCACAGAAAAGGAAAACATGTGTCATGTTCGGCTTCTCACTACAAGATTACGTTTTTGGGAGTGCTTGGATCTACACTCAGGGCAAAGAAGTCTCAGTTCATGAATGGGGAACTGCCAGCACAGCAGCCCTAGCCAATTCAGCTGCCAGGTAGTGCCCAGGCCCTGAGATTGAGCCCCATATGTTGACTCCAAATTGTGCTTAGTGTAGTTATTCATTTTATTTTTTATTCATTTACAATTTATTTTATTGACTGCTGTAACACATGGAATATTTACTACACTTATTACATAGGGTATAGAATTGCCTATGTATAAAACTTCACACCTGACACCCAGGACTTTCACAGAAAAAGAAAACATGTGTCACCCTGTGTCTTACTGCATGATTCAATTTTTGTTAGTGCTGGCATCTGAACTTATAGCCTACAAGGCCCAATTCATGAATGAGTGTCAGCACGCCAGCCTGGGGCATATGAAGCCAACAAGCAGTTCCCAGCACCTGAGATTGAGCCCCAGGGGTTTACAAAACAAGAACAGATGGACATGCAGATGGTAGTACACAAATAAATATAGATCTTTATAGAGTGCCAGAGATGTATATACATTATTTACTTATATAGGCTACATTCCTACCAATTCTTGGGTATTTATTATGCCTCCATGTAAGTAATATTACTGTTTTCATCCTTAATGAATTATTAATTATATCGACCTCTGTCCCGAAGCTATTGTGTCCATGTAATTAATAGTATTCTTTTAATGTGTCTAAAATATTCATTAAAATCCATCAACCTCCTAAAATCCCTCTCTAATTTTATGCCAGTATCATTCAGGAACAAGTAATTCAACCTTGACATTCATATCTTTCCATCGGTATTCCTATGAATAGGAACGAGACTCTTAGGATCTCCCTCCATTGGTTGGGGTCAGGACCCGACTTCGAACACAAGGCCTATGTTGCCGTGTTGGCCCATGGATTCTCTGGAAGTCTGACAGCCTTCATCAATGCCAGGTTACGAACACTTTTTTCAGCCCTGTCATTTAGACCCAGGATGGTCACCTTGAAAAGAAAACAAATGTAAAACTGGCAGCCATTGCAAGTTACTGGTTTTTTTTCTGTGTCGTTTTATTTATTTAATTTTCCTGTCATCCTTTGAGGCCCAGGAACCGAGAACCGAGGTTCGGCTGTGGGTCCAGTGGCTGCAACCCAGCCTAGAGTGATCAAAGCTTAGGCAGAGTTGCCATGCCCTGAGTTCAAGCCCTGTGCTTGACAAAATAAAAATATGTAATACATAAATGCATACGTACATATATACATTAAAATATTTAAACAATTATTAGGCTACTTGGTGATATATACATTCCATTTTTTCTGCCAGGCCTGGGATTTGAACTCAGGGGCTGGGTAAATCTGCAGTACTGTTGGGGAAGGGAAAGCTCACAATGCTGGAAGACAAGAAAGACAGGCCTGTTCCTAGCACTTGCTAAAATAATATTCATATACATTTTAAACACATGATTTATATTTACATATACATGTTTATTGCATATTGCAGTTAGTGTAGTTATTCATTTTATTTTTTTTTATTTAGTTATTATATATTTTAGAGGATCAATTATATATTTTAGTGGGTCAATGTTAGCCCACCAGGCTGACGCAAGTGAAGTTGTCGGGCAAAATTGAGGACCTGAGATGAAGCCCTAGGAGTGGCCAATATATAAACAGATAGATGTGTAGAATTGCAGCGTGTGTGTGTATTTAGATATGTATATGAATCTATAAATAAAGTTATAGATAGAGACAGATAGACATTTATGTAGATTCTAGTGTGTAACTCTATATAAAGAATGATGATCTATATCTTATTTTTATATATTCTATTACTATGAATTATTTGGTCTAAAATTATGCCACCATGAATTAATCACAGTAGGAGACTTAATAAAGTGTTAATTAAGTTAATCAATGACCTATATTTATTGCGTACAATCTTATAATACAATGACTAGCTAATTAGTAGTTCAATTGGTACATTACAAAGATTCTATTATTGTTCCTATAGATAGGAACGAGTAGGTGGAAGTCCCAGCACCGAACTCAGGGCCTAGGTGTCTTGGTTGGGCTCAGGCTTCACTGACAGCTCGCCAGCCTTCGGCCATGCAAGGACATATGCAATTTTCAAGCCGAGTCATTGAGAGCCAGGATGGTCACAGTGCAAAGGAAACAAAGGTAAAACTGTTGTCTAAAACTTCCTGGATTTTCCTCTTCCATTTTGGTTGCCTTACTTTTTTTGCCACAGCTGGGAGTTGAACACGGGTCCTAGGATCCCTGGATCATCTGTGGGTTTAAAAGCTGCACCCCAGCCTAGGGTAATCAAGGCTGAGTCAGAGTTGTGGTGACCTGAGTTCCAGCCCCATGCCTGCCCCCCCAAAAAAGTTAAGGTCTTGGCTAGGAGTTTGGGCCACTTTATCTGCCATACCTAGAATTTGAACTCAGAGACTAGGTAACACTATTGTGCTCTGGGTGAAGTGAAGGCTAACCTAGAAGAAAAACAAATCCGGAGCATTCCCCAGTGTGTGAATTCCAGGCCTAGAACTGGCAAAATAATATTTACATACATGTATAATATATATCATACATATGTATTTGCATAGATATTACATATTGTACCTAGGGCACAATATTTCCACGGAAAGGAAATTAGGTCATCATTGGCTTCTTACTCCACCAATTGACTTCAGCATTCCTGGGATTTGAACTCAGGGCCTGGAATGTCCAATTCATCAAGGGGTCAGTTCAAGCACAGCAGCCTCAAACAAATTCAATGCCAGGCAGTTTCCAGGACCTGAGTTCTAGCCCCAGCAGTGGCCAATATATAGATAGATAGATGTGTAAATTGCTGCAAATAAGTGTATATAAATATATATATAGAGAGATGTATATGTATATTCCACTGTACATTTAAATATAAATATATTTATAGAAAATATAAATATATTTATAGAATGTGAGATGTCTATATATTATTAAATTGCATGTAAAATATTACTAATAATTATTAGGTATTAAATTATGCCTCCATTTAATGAAGTATCATGGATTAAGGCACAATAAAGTGCTTCCTTGTGTAAATGGAGCTCAGGGACAATTTCTAGGCTCAGTTCAAGCCTCAGAATCTGCACTAAAAAAAAAGAACCAGTAACTGCATGTGTCTGCATATATATGCATATATTTCTTTCAGTGAACATCCATAGTCGTTATGAAGAATAGCACCCAGCTAACAAATTTGCTTTGAATAGAATGATATCATAGCACAGAGAGTGCTTTCAAGACAGTTCATGTTCCTGGTTAAAAATAATTTAAGACCCTGGCTTCGAATTCTCACCATTTTTTTGACAGGCCTGGGATTTCAACTCAAGGTCTGATTAACTCTCGGGCACTGTGGGGGAGGGGAAACCCACCATCGTTGAAGACAAGAATTTCAGACCAGTTTCCAGGGCCTGAATTCAAGCCCCAGCACTGGAAAAAGTATTATTCATAAATGAGATGTATTTACATACATGTGTTTACTCCATGTGACATTTATTACCTTTATTTTTTATTTATTTTATTTAGTATTATTACATATATAACATTTATTTCATTTATTATATCTTATGACATGGATTTATTTGCATATAGATTATACATAATACAGAGACCCGGGACTTTCACAGAGAAGGAAAAAAATGAGTCAAAATTGGCGTCTCACCCACATATAAACTTTTGGCCATGCTGGGATTTGAACTCACAGTAAAACAAAAGCCTTTGCAAACTGAACTGCCAGCCATTTCTGAGAACCTGTGATCAAGCAATATTAGTGGCAGATAGATAGATAGATAGATAGATAGATAGATGTGTAGTTTGCTATGTATATGAGAGAGAGAATATGAGGATATTAAATTACATATACTGTGAATTATTAGTTATTAAATTATGCCTCCTTCTAATGAAATGAAGTACCATTGTTGAATACTTATTAAAGCATTAATGTAAAAGTAGTCAGTATTCCTTAATTTGGAGAATCATACCATGGTGCTAGAATGGAAGACAGTATCCAATACTTTTTGTGTGGCATTCTATAAGGGAATCATGAACTAACTGCAAATTTAATTGTTAGTTTTATAACATTCCATTAGGTGATCCCATGGATTGGAATGATTTTCTCAAGATCTCCCTCCATTTATAGGTGGCAGTCCAGGCACTTCAACTCCAGGCCTGGGTATTTTACTTCAAAATGCAAACCATTGGAATGACACTGTGAAGATTTCAGACTGTCAGGATTAAAGAAAAGAAAGAGAAGAAAAGAAAGCCAAGTGTCAGTAGATCCTACCTGTAATCCTAGCTCTTCAGGAGGCTGAGAGGTAGAGAATACCAGTTTGAATTCAGCCAGGACAGGAAAATCCACCACACTCTTATTTCTGAGGGATTACAGGAATAAAAAATCCCCACGAATGGGGCTATGGCTCAAGGGCAGAGCATTAACCTTAAGCACAAGAACTCAGGGACAGTGCCTAGGCTCATAGTAAAACTCCCGAGCCTGGAAATTAAAAGAAAAGCCAGTAACAACATGTCTCCCCATGTATGTACACATGTATTTCTATTGGTGAAGGTCCAGAATCCCTATAATGAAAGGTATCCAGCTAGGAAATTTGCTTTGAATAGAATGATTTCATAGCACAGATAGAGTTTTCAAGACAGTGCATCTTCCGGGGCTCCTCTCACTGTTCCCATTGTAGGCTGAGGTTTTCTCCACATTGGGGACTGCTGGAAGAAGTCTTCCTCATTGTTGGAACATGCTTCACTCCTGTACAGCTGAGTGATTAAAAAAACTCCTTCTAGGCCAAGTAGTGAGGAGTGTGGGTGGGCTCTGAAGTCCAGGAGAAAAAGGCCTCTATGTACCTGAAGCTATCTCTCTGCCGAGAGCTCTGTTGTAACAGGAAGACTTCATTTGTGAACCTCCCGTGCCCAAGTTCCCTGCACTTATCCTGTCTTTGTTAGACTATGTTTCAGTGTTGAAATAACCTGCTACAATTATTTCAAGGGTCCTTCTGGCAGACAACTAGCGAGTTGAACCTAATGAAATGATTCATTATTGGCAATGATGCCTCTTTGGGTTTCCAGAAACTTGCTAAATCATAACACATGTGTATTATCACTATGCTTCCTGTCATCTAGGGCTTGTGAAACTCATCAGATTTTGAAAATTTGACCTATCTTAGTTGGGCCCTGGGTGGCTGTGTTTCAAAGTTGAACATAGGACCTGGGTACTGACCATGAGCTCAGAGCAGAAGCTCAGTTCTTTATCATTTGGTGTCAGCGTTTCACTTCTGGTATTGGTGTGTGTATGTGTGTTCATACTTGTCCTGAAGCTTCAACTCAGGAGCTGAACACTGCACCTGAGTTTCTCCTGTACAAGGATAGCACTCTACCACTTGAGGCACACAGCCACTTCAGGCTTTTTTCTAGAGATGTAGTACTAAGAAATCAAACCCAGGGATTCATACATGCAACACACTCTACTCCTAAGACACATTCCCAGCACTCTACTTCAGGATTCTTTCTTTCTTTGTTGGAAGTTGGAGGAATTTAAGTCTAGGCCTGGGTGCTGTCCTTGAGCTCTTTAGCTGAAGCCAATCACTCTACCACTTGAAAAACAGCACCCATTGAGGTTTTTGGTGGGTCACTGGAGAGAAGCGTCTCAAGGAATTTCTTGCCCAGGCTGGCTTTGGACCGTGATCCTCAGCTCTCAGCGTCCTGAGTACCTAGGATGACAGACACGAGTCAGCAGCGACTAATTTCCACTTCAAGTTTCTAAGTGGTGAATAGGAGATAATAGTCTCATGGGACCTTTTTTCTGGGATAGTTTTGTACCCAGATTGTCAGATCTTAGCTTCTTGAGTAGGCAGGATGACAGACCTCAGCTCCTAAACGCCTAGACTGTAACACTCTGTTGCAAGGGGGTCCTTGGCTCCACGTGGTAGGGCGCTACCCATGATCCCCACTGGTAAGTGTCAGTGGCTAGGCCCTGCATTCAAGTTTCATGATCAAGAAACATAAACCAAAACAATTGTCTGCAGGAGACAACTCACTAGAGTTAGGTACATACATAATTTTGGCCCTGACATGAGGACATATCTGAGCCACAAATTTCCCATCTGCACAATCATCTTACTTGTGGAGCTCTTACAAGAACCAGATGAAAAAAATGAAAAAATGTACCCCATGAAGTACTGAGCACACAACAACTCATGAAAGACTTATCACATAGCTGTAACCCACATAATATCATTAGAATTAGGGTGCTTTCATCATTATCACCATTCTTTCAGAAACAAACCACAAACAGTCCAAATTTAGATTTTAGAGGAGTGAGGGGTTTTTTTGGGGGGGAGAGAGTCAACCACAGGGATTGCACTGAAATGTTGGGGGTACTGTCCTAAGGTCTTTTGATCAGGCTAGAACTCTACCACTTTAATCCACAGCTCAGAGTTTCACAGACTTCCTGCCAGGGCTGGGTTTTAAACCTACCAGTGTCAGATCTCAGCCCCTGAGTATATTGGATGACAGGATGAGCAAGCCAGCAGCATCTAGTCCATGGGACTGGGTTGCAGCGGATTACCTCTGGCTAATTCAGGTTAGATGGCAAATGTCAGCACTAGACTCCCAGCTTGCTCTGTGATGAGGTATTTGCAGCCCTATCCTTATATGGTTACAGTCAGAAAATTCTATCTTTTCGTTTTTTGTTTTGTTTTGTTTTGTTTTGTTTTGGTGCCAATCCTGGGTCTTGAGTAAGGCTCTAGACACAGTCTCTAAGCCTTTATGCTCAAAGCTATTGCTCGAGTATTTGAACTACAGCACAACTTCTGGATTTTTCTATGCACATAGTAGTGAGGAATCGAACCAAAGGCATCGTACTTACTAGGCGAGCACTCTTACCACTGAGCCCCAGTAGTGACAAGTGTATAAACAGATAAATGTGTAGATTGGTAGATAGAAAGATAGATAGAAAGATAGATAGATAGATAGATAGATAGATAGATAGATAGATAGATAGATAGATAGATAGATAGATAGATGTAGATTTATTTAATGAGGGATGTCTGTAAATTATGAAATTGCATATATATTTATACCAAATATTGCCAATTAAATTATTCCTTCCTTTTTTTAAGTATCATGATTGAATACATAATAAAGTATTAATTGAAAATTAGTAAATGTAGTATAATTGTTGTGTATAATTTTTAATATAATTGTTCAGCAACTGCTAATGTAATTGTTACATTTACAACATTCTATTAGTACAGATGTCTATTGGAAAGCGTTTCTTTTTTAAATTTTAATTTTAATATTTATTTTTTTATTTTTTTTGGGGGGGTCCGGTCCTGGGGCCGAACTCTGGGCCTGGTCGCTGTATCTCAGCTCTTCAGCTCTTCAGCTCTTCAGCTAAAGGCTAGTGCTTTACCACTTGAGCCACAGCGCCATTTCTGGCTTTTTTCTTTTTGCTTATGTGGTGCTAAGGAATCGAACCCAGGGCCTCTAGCATGCAAGACAAGTGCTCTACCACTGAGCCACTTTCCCAGCACTGGAAAGTGTTTCTTAGAATCTCCCGCCAGCCATTAATTAGTGGGAGTCCCGGGATTCAAACTTCAGGCCTAAGTTGCTGATTTCCGCTTGGCTTCCCTAATAGCCCGCCAAACATCAGCAATGCAAGGTCATGTATATTGTCTGGGCATTGTTATTTAGACCCAGGATGGTACAATACAAAGGAAAAAGAAAAGTAAAACCACTGGATTGAACTTCTCAGTTTTATACTTTTACTTTTTATTTTTTGCCAGCCCTGAGATTTGAACTCAGGACCTAGGCTCCCAGGATTGGCTTTGGCAGAGATGCCAAGACTTGAGTTCAAGCCCGGTGCTTTGCCTAAAACCAAATAATAATAATAATGATAACAATAACCACCACCACCACAACAACAATAATAATAATAAGGCATTGTCTTGGAATTTGCACCATTTCACTGGCAGGCCTGGCATTTAAAATCAGGGTCTGGGAACTCTGTGGCACTGTGGGTTAAGGGGAAGATCACCATCTTTGAAGACAAGAAGTTCAGAAAAGTTCCAAGGGCCTGAATTGAAGTCCCAGTACTGGAAAAAATAATACTCATATAGGAGATCTATATACATACATGGGTTCATTCCATATGACATTTATTACCCTTATTTATTTAGTATTATTACACAAAAAACATTTATTTTATTACATCATATCACATATACTGAGACCCAGGACTTTTACAGAGAAGGAAAAAAATGTGTCAAAATTGGCTTCTTACTCCATGAATACATTATTGGCCATGCTGTGATTTCAACTCACGGCCTACAATGCCCAATCCATAAATGGGGTCACAGTCTTAGCCTACCAGCCTCTAGAAAACTGAGCTGCCAGGACATTCTGAGGACCTGTGATCAATCCACAGCAGTGCCATATATGTATGTATGTACATATATATATATATATATATATATATATATAAACTGACAGACGGAATGTGAGGATATTCTTAGATTATATATTTTTACAAATTATTAGTCATTAAATTATGCTTCCATTTAATGAAGTATCACCATCTAATACTTATAAAATCATTAATAAAAAATCAGTCAATATCCTTAATCATACCATGGTGCTAGAATGGAAGATATAAATTCAATAATTTTTGTGTGGCATTCTAAAATAGAGTAATGAATTAACTGAAAATTTAATTATTATTTTTATAATGTTCCATTAGCATTCACATGAATAGGAATGAGTTAGTCAGGATCTCCCTCCATTTGTGGGTGGCCGTCCTAGCATTGGAATTCCAGGCCTGGGACTGCAAACCATTGGAATGACACCGTGAAGATTTCAGGTTGTCATAAAAAAAAGAACTACAAGAAGAAAAGGAAGCCATGTGTCAGTGGCTCTTGCCTGTAATCCTAGATCCTCAGGAGGCTGAGATGCAAATTTGAATTCAGCCTGGGTAGGAAAGACCTCGACATTCATAGTTCTTAAGAGATCACAGGAAATCAAAACAAAATAATAACAAAAAATACCAGAGTGGCCCATGGCTCAAGGTGCAGAGCACTACCCTTTATCAAAAAGGCTCAGGGACAGGGCCTGGATGATGGGCATTGAGCAAGTTGCCCATGCCCAGCCCCCCAAACTGGGCAAGCTGGAACAAGCTCTCAGCGAGTACTAAGTCTGAGCAGGCATCTTGAACAAGCATCCTTCACTGCAGTTTAATAACTGAAGCCAGGAAAGCTTTGTGTGGGCTGGTGTGTGCAACTGCTGTGTACAACGGGTAAATTATGTCCTGGCACTTGTCAAGGGAAACCACAATTCTTAGGCTGTAGGAGTTGTCGAAGGTTGTGACTCCATATCCTCTATCCCTCTGTAGGATGTGAGCCTAGGCCTCTGGGGGCTGGTGCCATAACTCATTCATCATTCCTCATTGCCGAGTCTCAGGCTGGTCCCAATTCCTGGGAAAGATAGAAAATAGCTAGCAATTTCTGTGCCAAAAGGGGTAATCCAATAAATCCCACCGTCATAACTCCCATTAGAAGCAAGCCTTGGGCTTCGAATGTGGTTTACTGGTAGAGTGCTTACTTAGCACACATGAAGCCCTGAGTTCGATTCCTCCCTACCACAGAAACAGAAAAATCCAAAAGTGACACTGTGGTTTAAGCAATAAAAGTGCTAACCTTAAGCAAAAGAAGCTCAGGAACATGCCCAGACCCAGTGTTCAAGCCACAAGACTGGCCAAAAAAAAAAAAAAAAAAAAAGTGAGCATGGTGAGACATTTTCTACTGAGACTTAGAAGAGGGCCAAGGTTATGGGTAACAGGTAGAGGGCAGGTGCTGTTGGCTCACCCCTGTAATCTTAGCTCCAAAGGAAGCTGAGATCTGAGGATGCCAAATGCAAGCAGGAAAGTCTATATGAGACTCTTTTCTCCAATTAAACTCCCAAAAATCCAGAAGTAGAGCTGTGG
Organism: Dipodomys merriami; assembly: GCF_024711535.1. Taxonomy (NCBI): domain Eukaryota; kingdom Metazoa; phylum Chordata; class Mammalia; order Rodentia; family Heteromyidae; genus Dipodomys; species Dipodomys merriami. The sequence goes on along the minus strand of NW_027204271.1, from coordinate 1,213,622 downwards.
TTGAAGTAATAGAGTGCTAGTCTTGAGCACAGAAGATCTGGGATAGCGTCCAGGCCCTGAATTCAAACCCCGGGACTGGCACACGCACACACACACACACACACACACACACACACACACACACACACACACACACACACACACACACACACACCAAAATAGAGAATTTGACAGTCCATTTAAGCAATAGTATTCTTTTAATGCATAATAAACTATGAATTAAATTCAATCCCTGTCCAGTGATTATTGGGTCTAATTTTATTCAAGACTGATTGATGGACTACTCTTCCAACCATGACATTAATCACATTCCTCTGGTGTTCCTATGGAAAAGCAATAGTTTCTTAGGCACTTCAGTCCCTTGTAAGTGGCATGACTGGGATTCAAACTCAGGGCCTAGTGTCCACTTTGGCCTATGGCTTCGCTGATAGAGCCAGCCTTCAGAAATGCTAGATGACCTACATGTTGCAGCCATATGATTCACATCCAGTATGGTCAACGTGCAAGTAAGGAAAAGAGAAACTGCTGACCGTCTGCAGTTTGTGGCTTTTTTTTTGGTGCTGTTTTCATTTTCTTTTCCTGTGAACCCCTGAGGACTAGCACCACAGGATGGGCTGTGGGTCCAGAGGCTGCACCATCCCAGGCTAGGGTGATGGAAACTGAGGAGAAGTTGCCACAAACTCAGTTCAAACCCCATGTTTGGCAAAAATTAATAAATAAATAAATTAATTAACAATACTATTGAAGCTCCATGTCATGGATTTTGTGCCATTTTGTTGTCTACCATGCCAGGGATGTCACCTTGGGATCTGGGTAATTCTGATCCACTTGGGGCAGGGGATGGGAGAAAAGGGAAGCTCTCCTCCCTTGAAGACAAGGAATTCAGGCCTGTTCCCTAAGCCTGAATTCAATCCTCAGCCTTGGAGAACATAACATTTATACATATTTTTATTATATCATTTATAATTACATCCATACATTCAGTCTATATCTTGTTTGTTGGAATGATTCATTATATTTAATTATATATTTATTTGTTTACCATTTATTTTATGGACTGTGAGTGCACCTATAACATTTATTACATTCATTCAAATCTATTCCATAGCATGTAGCTTTGCAGACATATTATAAACATCATAACTGACACCCAGCACTTGCAGAGAAAAGGAAAACAGGTATCACACTTGCAATCTTACTCCAGGAAGATATTTAGCAGTGCTGGGACCTATAATGAGGGCCTAGATGCCGAATTCACGAATGGGTGAGTGTCAGCACGGCAGCCTATAGCACATTCAGGTGCCAGGTGGATCCCAGGACCTAGGATGGAGATACAGGTTTGGCCAAAATAGCAGTATCTTTCTATGCAAATGGTGGTATACAAATAAATGTATATGTAGATACTGCGAGTGATGACTTGGAATGCGTACTCATTTTTTTTCTGCCAGGCCTGGGATTTGAACTTGGAGTCTGGGAAACTCTAATGCACTGTGGGGAATGGGTAAACTGACTCTTTGAATACAAGCAACCCAAGCCTGTTCCCTAGGCCTGAATTCAATTCCCAGCCCTGTAAATTAATTTTCATCCACATTTGAAATGATTAATATGTACATACTTATGTTTACTGCATAGTGCTTTTTGTAGTATTTATTAATTATATTTACTGACTATTATTACATTTAAAACACATATTAAATTTACTACATCTTATGAAAATTATACAGATTTGCATATGTATTATATCTTACTTTAGACCTAGGACATTCAGAGAAATACTATAGTAGATGATCCCATGCATAGAAAAACAAAAATAATACACCAACCAAAGTCTAATTTATACCTAGGCACCACAGTGGCTCACATCTGTAACTACTCAGGAGGCTGAGAACTGCAAGATGAAATTTCAAAGCCAATGAATGCAGAAAAGCCTGAGAGATATCATCTCCAATTAACTGGCAAATACCAGGCTACAGGCATAGCTGAAGTGGTAGAAAATCAGCTATGAACAACAAAGCCAAGAAAGAGCAACTGACTTCAAATGTGAGGAGAGGAATTAGGGGGATAAAAGGGAGAGAAATCCTTCAAAAACAGAGAACAAAATGACAATACACAAATCCCACCTAATTTAAGGTACCAACCAAAATGAAAAAAATGAAGCTTGTGCAGTTGTATAACTTTTCATGAGCACATAAACTCTTAGGTGCACTTCTAAGCTATGTTTTTAAAAATATATATGTATATATATTAATAATGCATATATATATATATATATATATCTTTAAATAAAATAAGAAACCAGCCAATGAATAAATATTTCTGAATTAGTGCCTTAAACACGGCATTATAAATTATTTATACTAAAAGTGTATTCCAAGTTTCTTTTCTCAGAATCAATCTTTAAGAAATTTGTTCATGTGCCTGGCACCGGTGACTCATGCCTATAATCCTAGCTACTCAGGAAGCTGTGATCTGAGGTTGGTGGTTCAATGTCAGTCTGAGTGACTCTTATCTCCAATAAACCACTAGAAAACCCAGGTGGCGCTGTGAATGAAGTAGTAGATCACTCGCCTTGAGCTGAAGAGCACAGGGATAACCCCTGAGTTCTAGCCCCAGGACCAAAAAATAAGTAAAAAAAGAAGTTTGTTCATGCAGATCATAAAATTCTAACATTCTGAGCTTTAGGAAACATTCCTGCCAGGGTCTTATGCTCTTTAGGCAAGTACTCCACTACTGAGATACATCACAGTCCCATTGTTTTCGTTTTTCATTTTACAATCCAGTTTATTTCCAAAATGCTTAGAAGTACCTACTGTCCTCATAGAAGTGAGGTTTTATTCAGAAACCAAACCTTTTGTGCTATGAGGACTCCGCTACTGTATGTCGTGGTAGGCACTGAGGAAAACTCATACGATACAAATGCAGAGAGTTTATAATTGTAGAAATAACTCTAAATAGAAATAAATTCAACTGTCCCGACATTCTAGAGAGAAATGATATCCTTATTTCGTTCTCACTCTTCAGGGCAGATGGTCAAAATAGAAACACCAATGTGCTATGCTAAAATGTAAAAGTTTAAACGCCTTTTTGAAAAACTCTCATGGTATAAAATCAGTATGTATCAAATAAATGCAAAGTGAACTTAAAAAATATTAAAAATGCTAATGAAGCTCCCTGGTTTGGAATGTGTGCCATTTTCTTGTCTGCAAGTCCTGGAATTTGAACCCGGGGTCTGGGTAACTCAGTTGCACTGTGGGGAAAGGGGAAGCTCGCCGTGCTTGAAGACCAGTAAGTCAAGCCTGTTCCCTAGGCCTGAATTCAAGCCCCTGACCTGGCAAACATATTCCTTATATACATTTTAAAGATAGGATTAAACTTCCATACAGATGTTCAGTCTATATTATGTGTGGTGTGGTTATTCATTGTACTTTTTTATATTTTTCATTAAGTTACCGTTTATTTATTTATTTTTTTAATTTTATTTTGTTTTATTTATGAACATACTGTACAGAGGGGTTACAATTACATGGGCAGGATAATGCGTATATTTCTTACCAAGCATTGCAGCCTCCTCCTTTGTTTACCCTTCACATCCCTTCCCAGCCTCTCCTCTCCTACCCCCCCCCCCCCCCGCACAGACGTTTTAAAGCTCGCTTTGGACATTACAACTTGTACTTCTCATTGTTGCAACAGGTCCACCTGTATCCTTAAACGACTTGTTTTTCCCCATCTCCTCCACAAGTTATACTGACATCAAATACAGTGAAAGCAGGGGTTATGCTGTGGGGGAGAGACATACAAAACAACAAAGAAATAATCTTTTAAATGCTTTAGAAACACAGGCATGAAAGAAAAAAACATTAAAATACATATCTAAGGGTTCATTTTCCTAACATCACATTATCTGACCTTTTCTGCTTGACTCATACATATACTAGATATTGCAAATAAGGGAAACCATGGGACCTATGTTTCTTTGGGCCTGGCTTACTTCACTTAATATAATTTTTTCCAAGCCTTTCCATTTCCTAACAAATGGGGCAATGTCATTCTTTCTGATGGAGGCATAGAATTCCATTGTGTATATATAACACATTTTCTTGATCCACTCATCTACTGAGGGACATCTAGTTTGGTTCCATATCTTAGCTTTGGTAAATAATGCTTCAATAAACATAGTTGTGCTGGTAGCTTTAGTGTGGTCTTGTTTGTAAACATTTCAGTAGATGCCCAAAAGTGGGATTGCTGGGTCATAGGGGAGTTCTATGTGAAGGCTTTTGAGGAACCTCCGTACTGCTTTCCAAAGTGGTTGAACAAGTTTACATTCCCACCAACAATGAAGCAAGGTTCCTTTCTGTCCACATCCCCTCCAGCATCTGTTGTTGTTAGAGTTCTTGATTTTTGCCATTCTAACTATAGTGAGGTGGTATCTCAATGTTGTTTTGATTTGCATTTCTTTTATGGCTAGGGAGGTTGAGCATTTCTTCATGTGTCTATTGGCCATCCTTCTTTCTTCTTCAGAGAAATTTCTCTTTAAATCTTTAGCCCACTTATTTATTTGGCAGTTGTTTCTTTGAGGATTTGTTGTTGGGGGATTTAATTTTTTGAGTTCCAAGTATATTTTAGATATGAGACCCTTGTCCGTTGTATGGCTAGTGAAGATCTTCTCCCAATTCGTGGGTTTCTATTGATCTTGCTAGCTATGTCCTTTGCCATGCAGAAGCTCTGCAACTTTATGTAATCCCATTTGTCCAACCTTTCTTTGATTTGTTGTGTTTCCAGGTCTCTATTCAGAAAATTTCGGCCTAAGCCAAGGAGACCTAGGGTTTCTCCTATTCCACCCTGTAATGTTTTTAGAGTGTCTGTTTTGACTTCGAGGTCTTTGATCCATTTGGAGTTGATTCTGGTGCAGGGTTATATATAAGGATCTAGCTTTAGTTTTCTACAAGTAGTTAACCAATTTTGCCAGCACCATTTACTGAAGAGGCTCTCTTTGTTCCATTCTATTGTTTTAGCTCCCTTATCGAAGATTAGTTGGGTATATGTCTGTAGGTTCATTTCTGGGTTTTCAATTTTATTCCATTGGTCCTGAGGTCTGTTCTTATGCCAATACCAAGCTGTTTTGACTACTATGGCTTTATAGTAGAGTTTGAAATTTGTAATTTACCATTTATTTTATTGACTGTGATGAATCCTAACTATGTATTACATTGTTTACATACGATCGCATACCATCTAGATTTGTAGATGTGTTCTCCATTATGCCTGACACCCAGGACTCTCCCAGAAAAGTAAAACAGGTATCACACTTGGCTTCATACTCCAAGATTAAATTTTTAGCAGTGCTAGGATCTGAACTCAGGGCCTAGCAGGTAAAATTCATGAATGGGTGAGTGTGTACACAACAGCCTCTAGCCAATGAAGCTGTGAGGTGGTTCCCTGGTGCTGAGATCGTGACACAGGATTGGCCAATACAGCGATACAAGGATAGGCAGCGCGTATTATACACATAAATATATGTTGGTAAAAAGCACCATAGACGCCTATCTATGATTGAATGACATATACTACATTCCTACCAACTCTTAGGTATTTATTATACCATAATTAAAGGAATACTATTCTTTTCATCCTTAGTAAAGCATGAAATTAAGATCAATGATTGTCCTAGGATTATTGCACCCAATTTTAGGCTTGACCAATGCACAAACTTCTCTTTCAATTGGTATTCCTATGCATAGGAATGAGTGTCTTGTGATCTCCTGCCACTGGTAGTTGTCAGGACCTGGATTTGAATACAGGACCTATGTTGACAGGTTGGCCTATGGCTTCCCTGCTAGCCCGCCAGCCTTCAGCAATGGCAGGTCAGGTCCACTTTTCAACCGTGGCATTCAAACTCAGGATGGGCACCATGCAAAGAAAAAAAATTAAACCCCATCCCTTTGCAGCTTGTCACTTTTTATGCTAGCTCACTCTTTTTTCTTTCTGCAAGCCCTCTGGGCCTCGGATTCCAGGATTGGGTATGGATCCCGAGGCAGCACCCAGCCTAGGGTGATCGAAGCTGAGGCAGAGTTGCCACGCCATGAGTTCAAGCACCATGATTGGCCAAAAAAAAAAAAAAAAAAAAAAGAAAAGAAAACGAAAAAAGACAAAAATTAATTGATTATTTAACTAAATTTAAAAATAATAGAGCTCTCTGGTTTTGAATTTCTGCCAGTTTTCTTTCTAGACTGGGATTTGAACTCAGGAACTTGTAGCAATGTGAAGGAAAGTGCAGATTTGCTACTACTTGAGTTCAAACCTAGTGCCAAGACTAAACTAAAAAATTAAGTCACTGAGCGTGGCAGGGGGAGTAGTTGTGGAGATTGGAGGTAAGGGATGATAGGGGGAAAACAAAGGAGGAGGTAACAATGCTCAATACAACATATACTCATGACCTTGCTCATGTAACTGTGACCACTCTGTACAACATATTTACAATAAAAAACATACAAAAACAGAAAAAATGTAGTATTCCGAGAAGCACTTTTGGGTTAAGTGAAGGATAGATGTCTGAATAGATGTACAAAATTCTATACTGCTTTTTATTTAATGTTCAGTATGGAACTGAATAAACTGCTTCCATTAAAAAATTAAGTTACTGTCTTGGAACTGAGGCCAGTATTTATACCATTGGTGGGATTTGATCTCACTGTCCAGGTAACTCTTATATACCATGGGTGAAGGAAAAATTTACTGTCATTGAGGAAAAGAAATTCAGGCTACCGTTCCCATGGCCTGAATGAAGGCCTTGCAATGGAAAAGATATTTCTATACATGTGTAATATATGATATATACTTACATATGTATGTTTATTACATGTTATGATTCTCATTATTGATTTTGTATTTATTTTTTATTTGATACAATCTTTTAATGTTTATTTTATTTATATTATCATTCCCATTTACATTTTGCAAATATATTATAAAATTATACACAATAATTTAGGACATTTACTCATTTATCATTAAAAATTTTGCATTGAAACATGATACGTAATTAAATAGAGGCATTTGTCACAGTCTTCTCACATTTAGAGTCTCTCCCAAGTATGAGCTTTGTCTTATTTATCTTTGGACACCTTCCTATAGGGATGTCTTTAGATGATTTATACAGGGAAGTCTTTTTTTAAAATTTTATTTATATTTTATTGTGAAAATACTGTACAGACGTGTTACAATTACATAGGCAAGATAATGAGTACATTTCCTATCAAGCATTGTAGCCTCCACCTTTGTTTCCCCTTCCCATCCATTCCCACCCTCCCTCCTACCCCCACCTAATCCCACGCCCACCAAAGTTATAAAGTTCGTTTTTGACATGACAACTTGTACTTCTCATTGCTGCAACAGGTCCACCTGTATCCTTATTTAAACGACTTGTTTTTCCCCTTCCCCTCCACAAATTATACCCACATCAAATACAGTGAAAGCAGGGGTTATACTATGGGGGAGGGACATACAAAGCAACAAAGAAATAATCTTATAAGTGTGTTAGAAACAAATACATGAAAGAAAAAAATTAAATAGATATCTTAGGGTTCATTTTCCTAACATCAACTTATCTGACCTTTTCTGCTTGACTCGTACATACACTAGATATTGCAAATAAGGGAAACCATGGGACCTATGTTCCTTTGGGCTTGGCTTCCTTCACTTAATAAAATTTTTCCAAGTCTTTCCATTTCCTAACAAATGGGGCAATGTCATTCCTTCTGATGGAGGCATAGAATTCCATAGTGTATATATACCACATTTTCTTGATCCATTCATCTACTGAGGGGCATCTGGGTTGGTTCCATATCATAGCTATAGTAAATAGTGCTGCAATAAACATAGTTGTGCTGGTAGGTTTAGTGTGGTCTTGTTTGTAAGTTTGTAAGTTTACACTCCCACCAACAATGAAGTAAGATTCCCTTCTGTCCACATCCCTTCCAGCATCTGTTGTTGTTAAGAGTTCTTGATTTTGCCATTTTAACTGTGGTGAGGTGGTATCTTAATGTTGTTTTGATTTGCATTTCATTATTGATAGGGACGTTAAGCATTTCTTCATGTGTCTATTGGACATCCTTCTTCCTTCTTAAAGTTTCTCTTTAAGTCATTAGCCCAGTTATTTATTGGGCAGTTGTTTCTTTGAGGATTTGTTGTTGGGGGATTTAATTTTTTGAGTTCCAAGTATATGTTAGATATGAGACCCTTGTCCGTTGTATGGCTAGTGAAGATCTTCTCCCAATTCGTGGGCTTTCTATTGATCTTGCTAGCTATGTCCTTTGCCATGCAGAAGCTCTGCAACTTCATGCAATCCCATTTGCCCAACCTTTCTTTGGTTTGTTGTGTTTCCGGGTCTCTATTCAGAAAATTTTGGCCTGCGCCAAGGAGACCTAGGGTTTCTACTATTCCATTCAGTAATGTTTTCAGAATTTCTGCTTTGACTTCGAGGTCTTTGATCCATTTGTAGTTGATTTGGGTGCAGGGTGATATATAAGGATCTAGCTTTAGTTTTCTACAAGTAGTTAACCAATTTTGCCAGCACCATTTACTGAAGAGGATGTCTTCCTTCCATTCTATTTTTTTGAAGATTAGATGGCTATAGGTCTGTAGGTTCATTTCTGTGTTTTCAGTTCTATTCCACTGGTCCTGAGGTCTATTCTTGTTCCAGTTTTGATTACTGTTTTGATCACTAAGGCTTTATAGTAGAGTTTGAAATTTGATATTTATATTCCTCCAGCAGTGTTTTTTTCTGTTGAGGATCGTTTTTGCTATACGGGGTCTTTTATTGTTCCATATGAATTTTTTGATTGCCTCTTCTTTTTCCTTGAAGAATGATACTGGAATTTTGATAGGTTTAACATTTAATTTGTAGATAGCCTTGGGAAATATTGCCATTTTCACGATGTTAATCTTTCCAATCCAGGAGCATGGGCATTTTTGCCATTTTCTAAGTTCTGTTTTGATTTCCTTTTTCAAGTTTTTAAAGTTTTCATCATAGAGGTCCTTCACTTCTTTGGTTAAGTCCTAGGTATTTTATTTTTTGTGGGGCTATTACAAATGGAGTTGCTTTCCTAAATTCAGCCACACTTTTTTCATTGTTGGCATACAGAAAAGCCATTGATTTTGGGGGATTAAAAATATACCCTGCTACTTTGCCAAAGTTTTGAATCACCTTGAGTAATTTGGGAGTGGAGTCTATGGGATTCTTTAAATACAAGATCATGTCATCTGTAAAGATGGAGAGTTTTATTTCTTCTTTCCCTATTTGGATCCTCTTTAGGTTGCATCTTGTCTTATTGCTGTAGCTAGGCATTCTAATACTAGATTGAAGAAAATTGCAGAGAGTGGACATCCTTGTCTTGTTCCTAATTTAAGAGGAAATTGCTGTAGTTTTTCACCATTAAGTATAATGCTACCTGTAGGTTTGTCATATATGGCCTTTGTTGTATTGAGGAATGTTCCATGGATTCTTATTTTTTCCAAAACCTTCATCATAAAAAGGTTTTGGATCTTGTCGAATGCATTTTATGCATCTATGGAGAAAACCATGTGGTTCTTATCCTTGCTCCTGTTGATGTAATGAATAATATTCATTGATTTGCGTATATTGAACCAGCTTTGCATCCCTGAAATGATTCCTGTTTGATCATGGTGTATGATTTTTTGGATGAATTCTTGAAGTCGATTGGCTAAAATTTTGTTGAGAAGTTTTGCATCAATGTTCATCAAAGAAATGTGTCTATAGTTCTCTTTCTTTGATGAGTCCCTGCCTGGTTTTTGGATGAGGGTTATGATGGATTCATAGAATGTGTTCAATACTGAACTTTCTCTTTCAATTTCATTAAAGAGTTAGAGGTGTACTGGTATGAACCCTGCTTTGAAGGCCTTGTAGAATTCTGCTGTAAAACCATCTGGTCCTGGACTTTTCTTAGCTTGGAGGTCTCTTATTGCGGTTTCTATTTCAATGCTTGATATGTGCCTGTAAAGATGGTTTAACTCATCTTGGTTTAGTTTTGGCATGTCATTATTTGCTAGGAAAAGATCCATTTCTGACAGGTTCTCAAGCTTATTAGCATAAAGTTTTGAGAAGTATTCCCTTATATTGTTTTGAATCTTGGTTGTTTCTGAGGTGATGTTTCCATTCTCATCTCTGAGTTTATTTATTTGGGTGTGTTCTCTTCTTTTTCTGATAAGATTTGCTAAGTGTCTGTCTATTTTGTTAATTTTTTTGAAGAACTTACTCTTTTTTTTGTTGATTCTTTCTATAGTTTTTTAGATTCTAATTCATTTAATTCTGATTAATTTTAATTATTTATTTCTGTCTACTTGATTGGGGTTTTTCTTGCTGCTCATTTTCAAGGAGGTTCAGATGTCTCAGTAAATTGGTGGTTTCAGATCTCTCCAATGTTTTGATGTAGGAACTCAGAGCTATAAACATGCCTCTGAGTACTGCCTTTGCTGTATCCCAGAGGAGAGATAATCTCTGTGCTAATTTTTGTTGAATAGCATGAACATTTGAATTTCATTTCTAAACTCGTCGATGACTCACTTGTGATTCAGCAGTGTGTTGTTCAGCCTCCATGTGATACCGGACTTTCTTTGGTGGCTTTTGGTGTTGAGTTCTAATTCTATTCCCTTGTGGTCAGAGAGAATGCAAGGTATAACTTCAGTTTCTGAATTTGGACAGGTTTGCTTTGTGGCCTAAAATATGGTCTATTTTAGAAAATGTTCCATGTGCTGTTGAGAAAACGTGTATTCTGATGCTGCTGGGTGAAATATTCGGTAGATGTTTGTTAAATCTAGTTGATCTATGCAGTTGTTTAGATCTGCAGTTTCTCTGTTGAATTTTTGCCGAGTTAATCTATCTAGTGGGGAGAGTGGTGTGTTAAAATCCCCAACAATTAAAGTCTTTGTGTCTATGTGGGATTTGAGGGAAAGTAGTGTTTCTTGAATAAATTTGGGTGCTCTGTTGTTTGGCGAATAGATATTTAGAATTGTGATATCCTCTTGAAGGGGAGATCCCTTAATTAGTATGTAGTGACCTTCTTTATCTCTTCTCACAAATTTTAATTTGAAGTCTATTTTATCTGATATTTGAATTGCAATTCCCGACTGTTTCTGGGGGCTGATTGCTTGTTAGATTTTGTTCGAGCCTTTAACATTGAAAATGTCTTTGTTTTTATGGGCAAGATGTGACTCTTGAAGGCAGCAGATAGATGAATCTTGCTTTTTAATCCAACTAGACAGTCTATATCGCTTAATTGGAGAATTAAGTCCGTTAATATAGAGAGATAGGACTGAGAGTTGTTCGGGAGTTCTTGACATGTTATCCACCTTTTTGGGGGCTGCAAAAACTGGGTTCTGCCCATGGTTCTTGGATTCTCAGTTTCTGTGCAGTTTCTTGGCCTTTATTGTGCTCCTATTGGTTTTCTATGTGTAGGACATTTTTAAGAAACTTTTGTAGGGCTGGTTTGGTGGAGATTTATTGTGTCTATTTTTCTTTGCTATGGAAGGTTTTTATTTGGCCTTCAGTTATGAAGGACAGTTTAGCTGGGTACAGTATTCTTGGTTGAAAATTGTTTGTTTTTAAGGAATGGCATACATCATTCCAGGCTCTTCTTGCTTTGATTGTCTCTGCTGAGAAATCTGAGGTGATTCTAATTGGTTTCCCTTTAGAGGAGATTAATCTTTCCTCCTTCACAGCTTTAAGGATCTTTTCCTTGGTCTGAATTGATCTTTTGTGAATTATAATGTGACAGTGGAATATCCTATTCTGGTCTGGTCTATTTGGAGTTCTGAAAGCTTCTTGTATCCGAATAGGCCTATCTTTTTGCATGTTTGAGCAGTTCTCTTCTAGGATCCTGTTAACAAATTTCCTAGACCATTAACTTCTGTTTCTAGGTGCTCCTCTACACACATTATCCTTAGATTAGGCCTTCTGATGTTTTTTTCCAAGTGTTGTATAGATCTATCATATTTTTTGGACTTGTCTTCGATGGTTGTACATTCTTTCTCTATAATATCTTGGCTGACTTCACTCCTCAAGATTCGATCTTCTCCATGTTCTAACCTGCTGTCAAGATTTCTACTTTGTTTTTTTATTTCTTTTCCTACTAATTTGTCAGCTGTGATGTCTTCAAATTTTTTGATGAAGCTTTGATTTAGATCTTGTATGAACTTCTTTATTTCCTTAATTTGGTTTTCAGTGTTTATTCTCAAATCACTTACTTGATTGGCTATGGTTTCCTTGGACTCCCATTCAATCTGTTCGATTTCATTCAGCATTCCCTTTGTGGTCCCTGACTTTCTTCAGCTCTTTCTTAATGGATTCCATGAATGCCTTTAGTGATCTTTGTGTATTCTCATCCTGATCTCTCAATTCCTGTACTCTTTGATTAGCTTCCTCCCATTCTTGAGATTCCTGTAGTTCTCTTTGAGTGTGCTCAGCCTGCTCACACCATTCCTGCCTTTCTCTTTGATTATTATCAAGCTGCTCATGTAAATCCTGTATCAGTTTCTTAGTAGCTTCCTCACGCTCATGATATTCCTGTATAAACCTTTGGATTGCCTCCTCTCTCTCCCTATCACGCTCATACAGTGTCCTTTTTAGGTTTTCAATCTTTTCCTGCATTGACCTTTTGTTTGCCTCCATTAACCTTTTATTTGCCTCCACTCTCTGCTTATCACGCTCATAGAGTCCTTTGTATGTTTGACAGCAGTGTTTGTAGAGCTATTTGGGAACTCTCCTCTGGATTATTCATTATCTGTTCTGTCCCCTGGTTATCATGAGTGGAAGTTGAGATACCCGGTTTTGTGTTTTTCTGCCTTACTCAGCTCATTTAGGATGAAATTAACACCAGTTTTGTGCTAGAACCCTATGTTAAGGCAAGCATCAACCAAAGTCTGTACTTGCACAGTCAATAGTCTGCAGATACAATGTAGTTCAACAGATACATCTATTCAACATCAAACAACTATATATTAATGGACTACGAACCACAAAGAAGAATTTGGTAAATCAGAAATTATTAGGTTTAGGGAGAGATGTGGGTAAAAAATAGGAATAGAGTGATGTGGGAAGGCACAGGGAGAGTTAACTTAAATAAATCCTAATCCCAAGGCAGGAAATAGGTTGGATAGGATGAAAGTAGGGAGAGAATAAAAAGAAGAAAGAGTAAGTGAAAAAAAGATACCAGAAAAAATAGAAAAGTAAAAATTAAAAATATTATGCAGGGTCACAAACAAAATATTCGGAGAAGATCGTGGAAATACTGAGAGAAGGGGATGGATATAAAGGAGAAGTGAAAAACAAAATAAAATACTTAAAATATTATATAGGTATAAAGAGGTAGTACTGCTATTAAGGAATTTAAGTCTAAGAGGTTTTGAATTAATTTGTGGATTAAGTGTGTACACAGTGGGGGATATCGTCTAATAATCAACTACGGGTTTATCTGAGGATGTGCAGAACAACAATTAAGTCACATAAAGAAGAACGAAAAAGAAGAAAATGTAAAAAGGATAAGAAAGAAAGAAAAAAAGATCAGAAGTTTAATAGAGCTAAACAAAAAAACAAAAACAATTCAAAAAAAAAGAAAAAAGAAAGAAAAATGCAAACACACATATACCCCTAAAATAAAAATTATAAGAGGAAAATATTTATTAGAAAACAATTTTTTGCAAAAAAGGTAAAAATTAAAAATTAAAAAAAAATTTTAGAAAAATTTTTTTATAAAAGTTACCAAAAAAGTTCTTTGATTTTTTTTAGGAGGGGTGGGAAAAATCCTGTATCTCTCTGTGTCCATAACCAGCCTCTTGTTGGAGTCTCTGGTCTGCTTGTGGTGTTTGATTTTCCTGTGGCTTGGTTGGTTTCTTAAGTCAGTTTTTGGAACAGGCAGAAAAATGCTCTGCTTTACCCAGGATTTTGTGATCCTCTTCCCAGCTCAGTTCAATGGGAGGGAGATCTGCTTTGAATATCACAAAAGAGGGAGATGGCTTTTTCCTCAAGTTTGGAGATGTTGAGGCTAGGTTCTGGGTAGAGTTGAGGCTTTTCAGCAAACAGTAGCTTTTCCCGGGGGCTAGTTTGTGAGAAACTCACAGAGCCTAGCCTGGAGCCACTTTCAGGGGTTATGATTACTGAATTTCAATTGATTGTCAAGGCTGCCAAAGGGAGGGGCAGCCTCTGGCTCTGATTACCCAGTGAAGAAAGACGTTCCTGGGGCTGGCGCCCGAGCTAGGTGACTTTTCCCTGGGTGGAGCTGAGTCTGGCAGGTCAGTTTAGGTTCTTGTGACCTGCTAAATGACTCTAGTTTTCTTCCAAGGCCTAAGTTGGAGCTAGCATTTCCACTGAGCTTTGTCAGTATCAAAAATGGAGATCTCTGGTACTGGGGGGCAGGAGGGAGGAGTGGCCTTTCCTCCTCTTCTCCCTCATGAGAAGCCTTTTCTTGAGGACAGGCAAGTTGTGGGTTAAAATTGTAAGGGGGAGGCTAGAAATGTGTCATAGCGGTAAAGAGCTCACTCAACATGCATGAATACCAGGGTTTGAATCCTGAGCGCCACATACTAAGAAAAAGCCAGACACAGTGGAGTGACTCAAATGGTAGAGTGCTAGCCTTGAGAAAAACATTCCGCAGGACTGTCAAAAGCAATAGGCCAGATGCTGGTGGCTCACACCTTAAAAACTACCTTCTCATGAGGCTGAGATTTGAAGACCAGAGTTCAAAGACAGCTTAGGCAAGAAAAGCCTTTTAGACTCTTATCTCCAATGAACCACTAAACAATCCCATGTGGAGCTGTGGCTCAAGTGGTAGAGAGTTAGCCTTGACTCAATTGCTCAGGGACAGTGCCCAGGGTTGATACAAGACACACAACTGGAAAAAATTGAGGGTTAATCAAAGTACTTTTCCTATTTGCTAATTATGAGAACATTCTCTGGAAAATCAACGCTGATATACACCAGAATTGGAGTCAGACCTCCAGGCTTAAGTGTAGCAGGTCCACATGCTCAGTCTCACAGACTCTAGCCTTGTAACCTGTGTCCACAGGGTTCTGAAAAGTCCAATGTTGAAAGGCTTAATATGCTCCTCAAGCCCTTTGTGATAAGCAGTTGACTGGTATTGTCATAGTTATTACATGTCTGAACCTAGCAGAGCACCAGTATCTCTTGCTCATCACCCTAGCTCAGGAGGCTGAGGTCTCAGGATCACATTGAAGCCAGCCAAGGCAGGAAAGTCTATGTCACTATGACTTCCACGTCTGCAAGTTCAGATGTTCAAGAGCTTCTTGTTTTTCCCTTGGTGATGAGAAGTTACTCTAAATATTCTTAGTGTTCTTGACCCATTGCTCCATCCTGGGTTCAAATGAAGTTCTCAGGATCCAAGCCCTGGCACAGTTAGCAGGAAGAACACCAGTGTAACACTGTATTTGAAGGACAGAAAACAGTTTCAAAAGCCAGACTAGGTGAAGAGAACAAGGAGGCAGAATATAGAAACTCAACAGGGAATTGAGCTACAAAACCACTTCATTCATTCCAGGCACAGCCAGCAATGGGGGAAACCTGAAACATTTGTTACAGTTACACCAGGGTCAGCCTTTTCTCAGCTTCCTCAAACAATGACTAACCTTCCTCGCTCAGGTGAAGGGAGCCTCAGGCTATCTTTAGGTTACCAATAGAGAGCCACTTTAGTGAGGGAGAGGGGAGGAACAAAGTAGAAAAGCGTTGCTCTCTGGTCTTAGGGAGTGGGATTTTTAATCTCCATATATCAGATTTGAAGGCCCTTCTTCTACCTCTGCCAGTCTTTTCTCCTTCCTTCATTCTCCACATCATAATTCTAATCCCCAGTCCAAGGGGAGGCAGTGTCATTTCTCTTTTGTCTCCAAGCAGCTGAGTTAGAACCTGGGTCTGTCCTCTTGACTCTGGAGCCTTCGGCTGCTTGAGAAGTGGGAAAGAGACATTATTCATCCTCTGTGGTTGTGTGAAGGTGATGCTGGTGTCCTGGCATACTGCAGAAGCATCATGACTGGGAATTGTTCCCTTCTTTCCTCCTGAAGACCAAGACCAGAGTCATCTATCATTTTTCCATCTATCTATCTATCTATCTATCTATCTATCTATCTATCTATCTATCTATCTATCTATCTATCTATCTATCTATCTATCTATCTATCATCTATCTATCTATCTATCTATCTATCTATCTATCTATCTATCTATCTATCTATCTATCTATCTATCTATCTATCTATCTATCGACCATTCCTTCTTCCTTTCTTCTTTCCTTCCTTCCTTCCTTCCTTCCTTCCTTCCTTCCTTCCTTCCTTCCTTCCTTCCTTCCTTCTTTCCTTCCTTCCTTCCTTCCTTCCTTCCTTCCTTCCTTCCTTCCTTCCTTCCTTCCTTCCTTCCTTTCTTTCTTTCTTTTCTTTCTTTTCTTTCTTTCTTTTGTTCTTCTTCCTGTCTTTCTTTCTTTCTATGTATCTATCTATCTATGTACAAACGTACCTACTTGCCTACCTACCTACCTACCTACGTAACTACATACATAGTTATCTCTTTGACATTTCTTATACTGAACTCAAGGCCTGTGCACTGTCTCTAGCATTCTGCTACTTGAGCTACAGCACCAATTCTAGATTTTTCTGTGTATGTGTTACTGAGGAATGGAACCCAGGGCCTCTTGCATGCTAGGCAAGCACTCTCCCACTAATCCACATTCCCAGCCCCCTCATCTTTTTTCTTAATGGTAGTTTTTACATATATATGCTACCATTTTGCATCCCCAAGTATAATTTTCTGAATACCGCTTATTTCTATGAACTCTGATCTTCTCCTCCTCTGCCTGATTTGTGACTGCTTCTGAATTGGCCTCATAATAAAATGCAAATAAAGGCTGCTAATACCTTCAGTGTGCATCATATAAGGAAACAGGCCTAGAACCTTGGAAAAGAAAAGCAATGGGGCTAAAATGAAGAGAATGATGCAGTATGTACAATGAGCATATCTAAAACATAAATCAGTAAATAAAAGCAGAAGTTTTGCATACAACCTCTTTGCACTTAGGGAAGTAATATGCACATGTTAGTAAGTAGGACACTGATACATTAACTTGGCCTTATCTTTTTCAATTTTCTTTTGTGGCCATCCCATGGCTTAAACTGAGGATGTGATGCATTCCTCAGCTGTTTTTCACAAGGCTGAGTTTCTACCACTGGCACAGCTCCACTTCCAGCTATCTGGTTGTTCAATGGACATAAGCGCACCCTAGGCTTTCCTGCCTGGTCTGGCCTGTATCTCCTGCTTGGCTTTCTCTCTCAAAGCTGGAGCTCTACCCTCTAGGCTACTCTGCACTTCTGGTTTTCTGGTGGTTTATTGGAGACAATAATACTTACCTGCTAGGGCTGGCTTTGAATGGAGTTCTCCTGAGGAGGCTTCAAGTGGATTTCCTCAGCGATTCACCTAGAAGCCACTCCACCCAAACCTTTAGTCTAAATTTTAAGAGGTACTAGAAAAAAACGGAAACAGGAACATGCTTCTAGTGTGTCCCAGATACTTAAGGTTGGAGATAAAAACACTCATAATTATTAGATCATTTTATAGGCAAATCGAGCATTGCAGACTGTATGAGGATCACTCCAGCTTTCGGTCCTCATATCCTGAGACAGTAAATTCACTGCAGCTCAATGCTAAGTGACAGAACTGACATGTCCTGTTGACATTTGCTCCTAAATCCTGTAACACTCATTTCTCACTTTTGGCTTCAACCCTGTGACCAGAGGGTAAGATGAAGAGAGAAAATACTCTCAGAGAAAGCAGCTATAAAGAACATTGTGTAGTTTACTTATAAGTCCTAACCATCGTAATGACCCTATTAAGAAGTCAGTCCAGAATATAGACAAAGAAGAAAAGAATGAAGGTGAAAGTGCCTGCTGACTGTAATCCCTGCTCTCAGGAGGCTGAGATGTAGAGAATTGGAGTTTGAAACCAGCCAGTGGAATAAAGTCTTTGACAATGTTATTTGTAAGAGATCACAGAAAAACCCAAAAGTGGGGCTGTTACGCAAGCTTAATGCAGTACCCTTGAGCAAAAGGAGCTTTTGGTCCAGGCCTAGGCTCATAGTTCAACCCCAGGACCTGCCCCCTCAAAAGAAATCCTGTATCTCAATTTCTTTGTGTATGTATGGATGTATTCCTCTAGGTGAAACTCCTGAGTAGCTATGATGAATGGCACCAAGCAAGAAAAATTGTATTCAATACAATGAGTTCAGAACACAGAGACTGCTTTTATGATATTGCATGTTCCAGGCCTCCCTTCACTGTTCACATTGTAACCTAAGGGTTTCTCTTCATCACAGGCCTGCTGGAGGAAGACTCTTTCATTTTCTGGACAGGCACACAAAAGCCCTCACTCCTGTACAGCTGTGTACCAAATAACTCCATCTGGGCCAATTAGTGAGGATGTGTGCGCGGGCTCTGAAAGTCAGGAGAAAAAGGCCTCTTTTTACCCTTAGCTATCTCTCTCCCCAGTGCTTTGTTTTAACAGGAGACCTTCATTTTTGCCACCTCCCATGGCAGGCCAGGTTCTGTGCTCTTATCCTGCCTTTATGAGACTATATTCTGGTGTTCAGATACAGTGCTCAATATAATTCAGGAATCCTTCAGGCAGACAATTAAGGCACTGAGCATAATGAAACGTTTCAGTGCCGGCAATGATGGGCTTATAATGCCACTCCTAGGTTTCCAGAAGCTTAGGAAATCCAAGCAAATGTTGAACATCGCAAAGCTTCCTGTCATCTAGTACTGGTGAAGCACATCAGGTTTTGAAACCTTTTACCTCTCCTAGTTGGGCCCTGGGTGACTAGGTTTTGGGGTTGAACATAGGGCCTGGGTGCTGATTATGAGCTCAGAGCCAAAGTCTATTACTTTACCACATTGTCAAGCTTCACTTCTGCTTGCCCTCTGTGTGTGAGTGTGTGTATGTGCATGTACATTTGCATACACTAGTCCTGGAGCTTGAAATCAAGACATGAGCACTGTTCCTAGTTTCTCTTGTATAAGGTTTGCCCTCTTCCACTTGAACCACAGAGCCCCTTCAGGCTTTTTCCTAGTAATGTGGTTCTGAGAAATCAAGCCCAGGGTTTCATATATGCCAAGCACTCTACCCCTAAGGCACATTCCCAGTCCTCTACTTCAAGTTTGTTAGTTTGTTTATGTCTTTTTTGTTGTTGTTCTCATCGTAGGAGTGGAAATCTGGGCCTGGGTGATGTCCCTGAGCTCTTCAGCTCAAATCTTGTGTTCTACCACTTGAGCCATAAAGCAACTTCCGGTTTTCTGGTGGTTCATTGGAGCTGTCTCAAGGACTTCCCTGCTGAGGCTAGCTTTGAACCATAATCCACAGATCTCATCCTCCTGAATAGCTAGAGAGACTGGCATGAGCCACAAGCACCCAGCTTCTACTTCAGGTTTCTTAGTGATGATTTGGAGATAATAGTCTCATGGTATCTTTTGTGTCAGGGATTGTTTGGAACCCAGATCTCAGCTACTTGAGAAGATAGGATGAAAGACCTCAGTTATAGAACCCTAAGTCGTGGCACTCTGCTGCAAGGGGGTCCTTGGCTCCGTGTGGAGGAGTGCTAGCAATGAGCCCAAGAGGTAAGGGTCAGTGCCTAGGCCCCGAGTTCAACGTTCATGACTTTGAAAAACAAGACAAATCATTTATCTCCTGTAGACAACTAACTAGTCTTCAGTAATACATAATTTTGTCCCTGCCATTGGGACAGATCCAAACCTCAATATTATTTTCTGCATATTCATGTGAGTTGTGGAGTTCTTACAAGAACAAGATGAAAGAATGCACCCTTTGAAGGACAAAATACAGAAAACTTTTTTTTTGTCTGTCATGGGGCTTGAAATCTGGGCCTGCACTCTGTCCTTCAGCTCTTCAGCTCAAGGCTAGTGCTCTACCACTTGAGCTACAGTGACACTTCCAGTTGTCTGTTGGTTAATTGGAGATCAGAGTTTCAGAGACTTTCTTGCCTGGGCTGGCTTTGAACCACTATCCTCAAATCTCAGCCTCCAGTGTAGTTAGGATTACAGGCGTGAACCACTGGTGCCCAGCTCCAAATAACCCTCTTTACAGGACTCAGCACACAGCATCTTGTGAAAGACTCAGCATCCGGCACCAAATGCAGAACTCAGCCTACTGCACCTGTGAAGAAATCAGCACATAGCATCCTGTGCAGGACTCAGCACACAGCACCCTGTGAGGGCCCCAGCACCCCAGAAAGGACTCATCATGTAGATGTATCACACAAGCTGTCATTAGTATTAAGGTGCTTTCATCAATATCACCATTCTTTCAGAAACACATTACAAACTGCACAAAGTTCACATCTAATGATTCAGAGGGGGTATTTTTGGGGGTGGGTGGAGTCAGCCACAGCGATTACACTAAAATGTTGCGGTAAGATCTTTTGCTCAAGGGTAGAGATCTATCACTTTGATCCACAGCTCAGAGTTTCACAGACATCCTGCCAGGGCTGGTTTTTAAACCCACCAGTGTCAGATCTCAGCTCCCGAGTATCTTGGATGACAGGGGTGAGCAAGCCAGCAGCATCTGGTTCTGTGGGGCTGAGTTGCAGTTGTATACCTCTGACTAAGTCAGGTTAGATGGCAGCTGTCAGCACCAGATTCCCGGCTTGCTCTGTGAGGAGGTATTTGAAGTCCTGTCCTTATAGAGTTGCAGTCACAACATTCAATCTTTTTTCATGCCCATTCTGGACCTTGAGTAAGAGTCTAGACACAGTCCCTTAGCTTTTATGCTCAAAGCTAATGCTCAACTGCTTGAGCAAGAGCACAACTTCTAGATTTTTATGTGCATGTGATAGTGAGGAATCGAATCTAGGGCTTTGTATGTACTAGTCATCATTATACCACTGAGCCCCAGGAGTGACAAGTGTATGAACAGATAAATGTGTAGATTGGCATATATGTATATGTATATACATATATATAGGTATATATATATGTATATATATATATACATATATATATACCTATATATATGTAAAAAACAAGAGAAATGTGTCTGTATATTACGAAATTACATATATTATATTACAACCCATTATTGATATTCAAATTATTCCTTCCACTTTTAAGTATCATGATTGAATACATAATAAAGTATTAATTGAAAATTCGTCAATGCAATAAAATTGATGTGTATAATTTTATAGTATACTCATACACTAACTACTAATTTGTTGCTTTTATAGAATTCCATTCGAATGGATGTACATGTAAATGGGTTTCTTAGAATCTCCCGCCAATACTTAGTGGCAGCCCTGTGATTCGACCTCCAGTCTTAAGTTTTCGTTTTGGTTATGACTTCCCTAATAGCCAGCTAAACATCAGCATGCAATGTCACAAACACTTTCTGGGCTTTGTCATTTACACTCAGGATGGTAATAATGCAAAGGGAAAAAATGTAAAACCACCTTCTTGAATTTCTCCATTTTATCCTTTTCCTTTTTATTTTATTTCTTGCCAACCCCGAGATTTGAACTTGTGTCCTAGTATCCCAGGGCCAGCTGTAGCAGACATACCAAGACCTGAGTTCAAGCCTCGTGCTTGGCAAAAAATATAATAATAAAATAAAATAAGGCCCTGGCTTGGAATTTGCACCATTTTTCTGGCAGACCTGGGATTTGAACTCAGCATCTGGGGATCTCTGTGGCACTGTGGGTGAAGGAGAAGATCACCGTCCTTGAAGACAAGAAATTCAGACCAGTTCCCAGGGCCTGAATTGAAGCCCCAGCACTGGAAAAATACACACATGAGTTTAGTGACTATGACGTTTATTACCCTTATTCAATTTCATTTATTACATCCTATCATTCAGGATATATTTGCATATGAATTATACATCATACTGAGACCCAGGACATTTTGTCAGGGAAAAAATGAATAAATTTTTGGCAATGCTGGGATTTCAACTCATGGCCTACAATGTCAAATCCATAAATGGAGTCAAAGCCTTAGCACACTAACCTCTGGCAAACTGAGATGCCAGAAAATTCTGATGACCTATTATCAAGCCACACTAGTGCCCAATCTATATCTATATCTATATCTATCTATCTATATGTATGTATATATATATATGTGTATGTGTGTGTGTGTAGATTGCTGTATATATATATATATGTATATATGTAGAGAGAGAATGTGATGATATTATTAAATTTTATATATATAGTTACCAATATTTAGTTATTAAGTTATGTCTCCATTTAATGAAGTATCATGGTTGAATACTTATAAAATCATTAATTAAAATTAATCAATATCCTTCCATTAGGGGAATCACAACTTGTTGCAAGAATGGAAGATATAAATCCAATGATTGTTGTGTGGCTTTCTAAAATAGAATCATGAATTAACTGCAAATTTAATTACTTTTATAACATTCCATTAACATTCACGTAAATAGGAATGAGTTTGTCAGGATCTCCCTCCATTTGTGTGTGGCAGTCCTGGGATTTGAACTCCACGCCTGGGAAGTTTACTTTGAATGCAAACCATTGGAATGACACTGAAGATTTCAGATTGTCACGATTAAAAAAAGAACAACAAGAAGAAAACAAAGCCAGGTGTCAGTGGCTCCTGTATGTAATCCTAGCTCCTCAGGGGGGTGAGATGTAGAGATTGCCAATTTGAATTCAGCCAGGGCAGGAAACTCCGCAACACTCTTATTTCTAAGAGATCACAGGAAAATATCCCCATGGGTTGGGTCTGTGGCTCAAGGGCAGGGCGCTACTCTTGAGAAAGAGGTGATCAGGGATAGGGCCTAGGCTCATATTTCAGCCTGAGACCTGCCATAGAAAAAAAAGAAGGCAGTAACTCCATGTCTCTGTGTATTTATGGATGATGTATGGATAATGGGCATTCAGCAGGTTGCCCATGAACAGACCCCCAACCTGGGCAAGCTGGGACAAGCCCTCAGAAGGTACTAAGTCTGAGTCAGTAGCTTGAACAAAGTATCCTTCTCTGCCATTTAATAACTGAAGGCTTGCCTTGGCTGGTGTATGCAATGGGTTCATTATGTTCTGGCTGAGGTGTGCCATTGGGATATTTAGCAGCCAGCCTCTGCCTCTACGGAGATCACTGTTCCTAGGCTGTAGGAGTTGTGGAAGTTTCTGGCTCCATATTCCCTATCCCTCTTTAGGACATGAGCATAGATCTCTGGGGCCTGGTGGCTATCACTCATTCATCATTCCTCATTGCTGAGTCTTACACTGGTCCCAAATCTTGGCAAAGATTTGAAATGGCCAGCGATTTCTGTGCTGAAAAGAGTATGCCAGTAAATTCCACCCTCATAGTTCCTTGTAGAAATAATCCTTGGGCTGTGAATGTGGCTAAGTGATAGAGTGCTTACCAAGCAAGCATGAAGCCCTGGGTTGGATTGCTCAGTACCACATAAACAGAAAAATCCAAAAGTGTCACTGTGGCTTAAGTGATAGAATGTAGCCTTGAGCAAAAGCAGCTCAAGAACATGCCTAGACCCTGAGTCACGCCATAACACTGGCAAAAAAAATGTGAGCTTGGTGAGACATACTCTTCTGGGATTCAGAAGAAGGCCAAGGTTATAGGCAAGAGTAGAGGGCAGGTGGTGGTGGCTCAACCCTGTAATAATAGCACTCAGGAAGTTGAGATCTGAAGATTATAACTGCAAGCCTGTGCAGGCAGGAAAGTCTATATGAGACTCTTTTCTCCAATTAAGCACCAAAAAAACCAGAGCTGTGGTACAAGTAGTAGAATGCTAGCCTTAAGCATAAAAACTCAGGGATAACATCCAGGCCATGAATTCAAATCCCAGGACTGGCACACACACACACACACACACACACACACACACACACACACACACACACACACACACACACACACACACACACGCACACGCACATACACACACGCACACACACACACACACACACACACACAAAGATAGAGCATTTGACAGCCTGCACAAGTTCGATCTCTAGCAACTCAGTATTAAACAACAAGTGAGAGAAGGGAAGGAAAGGCTTCCTCCAGGAGATGATATGACCAGTGCCAAAATTCCACAGGAGTTCTAAGATGTGGAACAGGACAGAGGGCCTCGGGCAGAAGGTACAGAGCATGCACAAAGGTCCTGAGGGGTGGTGTCGAGAAGGTGGTGTGGGTGGAATGAAGGTTCTGTAGCCTCAGATAAGTCTGGCAGAACAATGAAGGCTGGGTCAAGGTTTGTACTTGAGTCAAAGGTAGGGCAGAGGGTGGGGGTCCCAGAATGGGGCTCAGGGGAAGATTAGCTTGACTTTTTACCAAAGACCCCAGCCAATTTTGTGCCTGGAAGCCTATTTTTCACAGATCCTGACTCTCAGGCCCCCT
The DNA here is from genome assembly GCF_024711535.1 of Dipodomys merriami. NCBI lineage: Eukaryota > Metazoa > Chordata > Mammalia > Rodentia > Heteromyidae > Dipodomys > Dipodomys merriami. The sequence goes on along the minus strand of NW_027204271.1, from coordinate 1,189,166 downwards.
TTGCATGGAGGAGTCAGGGCAAATGCAGGGAAGAACTCTTGCTTAATAAAAACTTCTACCCAATGCCTCCAGTGGCTCAAACCCTGTAAATCCTAGTTATTAAGAAGTCTGTGATCAGAAATTGTTGGTCAAAGCCAGCTTAGCAGAGGAAATTTAGTGACACTCTTCTGGTCAATGAACCACCAAAATCCAGAAATGGGCTGTGGCTCAAGTGGTAGAGTAAGAGACTTGAGGGAAAAAGTTAAGAGATCAGAGCCCAGACCCTGAGTTCAAGCCCCAGTACTGGCACAGAAAAAAAATAAAGTTTTCAGGAGATCCCAATCCACTGTGGAGAAAGGCCATTATCAGCTGGGCGCTGGTGTCTCATGCCTGTCATCCTAGCAACTCAAGCCTGAGACCTGAGCATCAATAAAAATTAAAAGCTAGCCTGGGCAGACTCTTATGTCCAATAAATCACCAAAAAGCTGGGAAGCAGAGCTACTGTAGTTCAAGTTGTACAGCACCAACCTTGTGAAAACAAGCTAAAGGATAGCATCTATGGTATGAGTTCAAGTCCCGCTAAACACACACACACACACACACACACACACACACGCACACTCTCTCTCTCTCTCACACACACACACACACACACACACACACACACACACACACACACTAACATCCTTAACAGGTGCCTGTGGCTTATAGAAGCAATACAAGCTACTCAAAAGACTGAGATCTTAGGATGGCAGCTTGAAACCAGAACAGGCAGGAGAGTCCATGAGATTCTTATCTCCACTAAACTACTAAAAAAAAGATGAAAGTTAAGTTCTGGTTAAAGTGGTAGAATGTTAGCTTTGAGCAAAGGAAGCTCAGGGACATTGCCTAGGCCCTGAGTTCCAGCTCTAAGAGTTTTTTAAAAGACATCCTTTGCCACCCCCAAAGGCCATAAATCCTGATTTTGGTCATCCTAGACTCCACTTCCACTCCTGCCACTTCCACAGTACTGCCACTAGGGGCCGGTGTGTGGCCAACACTGGGTTAAGAAGTGAAAGTACACAAGGGGGTGCATAGCCAGGTCAACACTAATACCCCAAAACAATGAGGTATTGGACATACCAGCCTCTCATTCCCCCAGACCCTGGCCCTGGAATCTAAAGTCTGTGCCTCTGTATTCGGAGCATCTGGAATTGTCTAGAAGGACCTGAGAGGCCCAGCTGGGGCCAGAAGATAGACTGTCCTGTGATAAAGTACATTTACATTTCCTAGAAACTGACCTATACTTCCAAGCCACCTTGGCCTTACCTCCCATGTAGCCCTAGATCCTCCTTTCTTGGGCAGTCTTCAGTCAGCTGTCAAGCTCGACTTGGCCAGAACCACCAGCAATCCCCCATTCCCCACTCCACTGCCAGCCTGATGAGAGGGATATGATGTCAGAGTCCCCGTTGAGGAAAATGATAGGACATCACATGACTGAGGCCCTCCCTTTCAGGCAGAGGAGACCCTATGCCAGCTGGCATCACTGACCCAGAATCCCCTGGAGGTGACCAAATATTGTTACAGCCAGTCTTGTGTGCCAGAGAAAAGTTGGAACACAGGTCTGTGGCAATTTAGGACTCATTGTAGACCCTAATAGGGGGCTAAAGCAAGGTCGGAGTGAAGGAGGGGCACCATCTGAGATCAGAAGAGGCAGCCCAGCCACCAAGAAAGGGACAGAAAAAGACAAGGGAAAATTACACACACACACACACACACACACACACACACACACACACACACACACACACACACACACATACACACAGATATTTCAAGCCCTTAGAAGTTCCTGAGAACAAAACCATAAACTCCCTCTATTAGGATCACTTCCAACCCGTGAGAAGATGGCACTATCATCCTCAGACTAACTGTAGACACATCATTGAGCCTGTGATATCTGGAATGTCTCAGAACCCAGCATGGGATTTCCTACCGTACACACTGCAATGTAGAAAACTCAGCCAACCCCTTTGTTTATTGTTGGTCATGGGGTTTGAACTCTGGGTCAGGGAGCTGTCCTTCAGCTCTTCAGCAGAAGATGAACACTCTATAATTTGAGCCACAGTGACGTTTGTTGTTTTCTGGTGGCTCATTGGATATCAAGACCCACAGACTTTCCTGCCCAAGCTGCTTTGAACCGTGGTCTTTACATTTCCACTTTATGAGTAGCTAGGATAACAGTTGTGAGCCACCAGAGGTGCCAGACATCATCCATCTTCATATACCCAGAGAAAACCCATTTCATCAGGACACAAAATTTCTTGCAACCCTTTACTTCAGACTTTGACACCCAGCATCCAAATCCATCCTTCATTAGGGAGAATACAGACAACAATCCCACCCCTGCACCCATTTGCCCACTCCCTGCCTGCCATAGGCCTCGACCACTTGAGTCCTTGGTAAGACACCATCCATTCTACTGTGGCTTCAAACTGGTGCAAATTTGGGGAGTTCTTAGAAATGTCTGTAAATTGAGGCCAGCACCTGGTCTCTCAATCACTACACCCTCCCACACACACCTGCACATCTTTGCAGCGAAAATGTTTTACTTTCTTTCATTTTTTCGATTGTGAGCTTGAATACTGGGCCTGGGTGCTGTCCCTGAGCTCTTCAGCTCAAGGCAAGCACTCTACTACTTGAGCCACAGCACCCATTCCAGTTTTCTGGTGGTTTGTTGGAGATAAGAGTGTCAAGGTATTTCCTGTCCAGTCTGGCTTTGAACTATGATCCTCTTATCTCACTTCCTGAGTACCTGGGATGACATCCATGAGCTACTGGCACCCAGCAAAACATACTTTTCAATGCCTGTCATCCTATCCTCTCAGGAGACTGAGATCTGAGGACTGCAGTTGGATGCCACCCTTGGCAGCAAAGTGCATGAGAACTCTTTATCTCCAATTAAACACCCAAAAGCCGGGAAGTGGAGCTGTGGCTCAAGCAGTAGAGGGCTCGCCTTGAGCTGAAGAGCTGAGGGATAGCGCTCAAGCCCAGAGTTCAAGCCCCCTGACTGACCAAAAAAAAATTCAGTTTTCACTAACAAGTAGGAGCAAAAACGTGAGATTGAATAGTAACTAGAGCATTATCATTATATTTATTTCTCAGTGATCATTCTTGTAATGATTAATGAGACTTTTCCAGCCAGGTTTAGCTTGAGAGTTAGTGTTAAGTAATGGATTAGATGGCAAGTAAATTTGAAATTGATTTAGGGTACAGGCATTCAGGGAAAGGTAGGATCATTGGAAACTACAGTATTTTTCCTGATAAGTGAATTTGAGGACAAATAATATAATACTTCATGTTAGTGAACAAGATAACTTCAGAGGTAGAGTCAGAAAATTTTTGGGAATTAGGGCAAATTGAAATGCATTTCCAGAGTGCAAATGGGAGTATCCATTAGAATGATTATAAACTAGAGTTTTTTCTTAAACATTAGAATTGGACTATCATTAGAGTGAAAGTTAGATTTCAGTTCCAGCTGGAGTTAGAGTTAGCCTTAGGGAAATGGAAAGTTTAGGGCCAAACTGAAAGTAAATCTTCAAATAACAAGTCTAGTTAGAATTAGGATGAATGTAAAATAAGAAAGTGCTAATAATATTAAGATTAGGGTATGATTAGTGTGAGGGTTAGTCTCAATATTCCAGTTAGGGTTCGGTTTACAAAAATGGCAAGATACTGAGTAAAACTACAAACTATTTAAGAAAGATGAGTTGAATCAAAGTTAAGATGAATAAAAACTAATGTATTTGTATGGCTTTTAGAATCCAAAGGCTATTAGTTCTAGGGTTAGGGTTACTCTTCTAGTTCAGGTTAGACTTAGGCTTAGGGAAGGGTAAGCTTTACAGTAAAACTGAGTTTTCTGCTAACATTTTCAAGTATAATAAGTTTGAAATTTAACAAAAACTACAGAGTTTTCCTAAGTTTCCTATTCAAGGTTGAATAGGGTTAAATTTAGAGTTAGGTTTCTAGTAAGGTTTATATATAGTTAGGGTTAGGTACTAAAGTAGATTTTAAATAAACCTGCAACTTCTTTTTGGAGATATAGGAGTTCAGTAAATGTTAAGATCAGTGGAAACTGAGATAGTTTTCATGATATGAAGATATGAGGTTAATGATTCATAACAGGGAACGATTTCAGAGTCCAAGTTAGGGAATCTAGGATTTGGAGCAAACTGCAAATCATTTCAAAGGCAATGAGTATCTGTTAGAATGTGTCTAAACTCGAGTATTTTCCATTAATTTTAGGATTGGGTTGCTATTATCATCAAGATTACTCTTAGGGTTCTGTCCAAAATTAGAGTTAGGATTAGGGAAATGGAAAGTTGAGAAATTGAGTGACTTTCTTTGTTTGTGATGTATATACACTATTCTAAGGCTTGAACTCAAGGATTGGGTTCTGCCCCTGAGCTTTTTGCCGTAGACTAGCATTCTACCACTTGAGCCATGAGTCCACTTCCAGCTCTCTTTGACAGTGAATTGGAGATGAGAGTCTCACAGACGTTCCTATCTACGCTGACATTGAACTGAGATCCCCAGATCTCTGCTTTCTGATTTAAAGTAGGATTAATGCATGAGCTACTAGTGTCCTGGAAAGTGCCTGAATTATACTGAATGTTTTTAATTTTGTTCGAGATTGAGACTTGAATTCATTATCTGACAGCTTTGCTCACTAAGTAGCACTCTGCCACTTGAGCCATATCTTCAAAAGTGATTATTTTAAATAGCTGGAAATCATTAAATTTTCTTCAAATGATATATATCATTAGGGTTGCTCAGTGGTAGAGCGCTTGCCTTGTAAGCATGAGGCCCTGGGTTTGATTCCTCAGCACCACATAAACAGAAAAAGCCGGAAGTGGTGCTGTGGTTCCAGTGGTAGAGCGCTAGCCTTGAGCTGAAGAGCTCAGGGACAATGCCCAGACCCAGAGTTCAGGCCTCATGACCGGCAAAAAAAAAAAAAAAAAAAAAAAAAAAAAACTTATCCTAACCAAAAAAGATTTATTGACCCTAGAGATTTTCCGAACAGATTCTCATGCTTTGCTTCTAATTGCATAACATTTTAGGGACATGATTTTTTAATTAGTATTTTAAGTAGCAAAGCAGTTATCATTAAACAAGCAGTTTATATGTACAATACACATTGATCAATGCCAACCCTTTCAACATTCTCATCCATCCCTCCCATATACAGCTCTTCCTTCACTCTTCTTAATTTTATAGGATATTTACTGGATTCCTCTCTGCATTTTCCCCCTTTTCTCCTATTCAATCTTCTGCCTTTTCCCACTTCACTCCTCTTTTGACTACCCAATTTCATATGATCCAGCAACTCTACTCCTGGGTATTTACCCGAAAGAATACAAACCAGGACATAACGATTTCAGCACAACCATGCTTACTGAATCAGCCCAGATACTTCTCAAAAGAGAAATGAATCAAGTAAATGTAACACACACACACACATACACACACACACACACACACACACACACACACACTGGAAATTCTTCTTACTCATCAGATAGAATATTGTACCTTTTGTATCTCTCATTTATCATTTCATCTGCCTGGTATCTCATTGCCATCGTATTGTCCCTGTACTGCAGTAACTGACACATGCAAACTGATGTAAAAGATTTTCAGGTTAAGTGCTAACCATAGATTCCTGAGTATCAGTTCTCTGCTCATTCTCTTTGTCTATGCATGCCTTTGAGTAGTGATAGTACAGATTCATTTGTACCATTTGCTACACGGAAAAGTGATGAATCATACATATATATGTATGTACATATATATATATATATGATTATACACTCACACACATATATGTATACATACATGGATATATGCACACATGTGGATATATATTAAATACTTGAGTACATTTTATGTTTTCAAGAATTATGGAGCTAACAAAAATCACATGCATTTTCCTACGTTTTCAATTTTTTCAAAACCTAAAGAATTTTGTCTCTTTTGCAAACCTAATTTTTAAGATAATTTCACCATCTCTGATCTGTCAGTGGCCTTGAAATTAGATGTTCAAATAGGACAAAGTTATTTAGGTTTTTGGTGGAAGAAAGGAATATTAGTAGGGTTCTATTCAGGGGTTCTCTGCTTGCTAGACAGGACTTTGTATAGCACCAAGCATCTCAACTACTTTTGCCATACTTCTAGTCCATTTTATTTACTTGAGGTCTTGAACTTTTACCCTGGTCAGATCTTAGATTGACTGAGACTTTGCTACCTATGCCTCCCACATAATTAGCTAGGATTACAGATGTGAACCACTATGACCACCTCATTTGTTGAGATGGCTGTCTTGACAATTATTTCTTTGGCCTGCCTCAGACCAAGATCCTTGTCATTTCTGCTTCCCAATCAGCTGGGATTACAGATGGAGCTACTATACTTGGTGTACATGACACCTTTTTTTTTTTTTTTTTGTCGGTCGTGGGGCTTGAACTCTGTTGTTGGGCGATGTTCCTGCACTCTTCAGCTCAAGGGGAGTGCTCTACCGCTTGAGCCACAGCACCAGTATCTGTTTTCTAGTGGTTTTATTGGAGATAAGAGTCTCTCAGACTTTCTTTCTAGGGCTGTCTTTGAACCGTGATCCTCAGATCTCAGCATCCTGAGTAGCTAGGATTACAGGGGTCAGCCACAGGTGTCCGACACACCTTCTATTTTTTAAAAGAGGTTTTAATTGTAAAAAATGCTGTGTAGAGGGGTTATAGTTACATGAGCAAGTTAATGAGTACATTTTCTATCAAGCATTGTTACCTCCTTCTTTGTTTTTCCCCTACCCTCCCCTCCCACCTCCACAAATACACTCCCCTGTACTCCCTTCCCTTCTTCCCCGCCTATATTGTGAAGATCTTTTTTTTAACATTGTGTCTTGTGCATCTCATTGTTAAAATGGGTCAGCCTGTATCACTATTTATCTATTTTGTTTTTTCCCTTCCCCTCCCCAAGCTAGAGAAGGGTGTATACAAGATACAGGGCACCAACACTAAATATAGTGAAAACAAGGGTTAAACCATGGGGGAGGAACATAAAAAAACACACACACATGGTAGATTATAAACCCTATCTTGGGGTTCATTTCACTTAACATCATCTTATCTGGTCGTATGTACATAGCTTTTGAACTTTTATGCTTATCCCAGACATGTAATAGTTATTGCAAATAAGGGAAAACATAGGACCAATGTTTCTTTGGTTTTGGCTTACTTCACTTGATATAATGTTTTCTAAGTCCTCACTTAGAGCTCCCCTATGATCCAGCAGTCCACATTTTTGGGTATTTACCCAAATGATCACAAAGAAGACCATACTAAGCTACTGGTACATCTATGTTTATTGCAGCATTATTTACCATAGCTAAGATATAGAACCAACCCATATGCCCCTCAGTAGATAAATGGATCAAGAAAATGTGATACACACACACAAACACACACACACACACACACACACACACACACACACACACACACACACACACACACACACACACACACTGGAATTCTATTCCTCCATCAGAGAGAATGACATCGCCCCATTTGCTAGGAAATGGAAAGACGCAGAAACAATTATATTAAGTGAAATAAGCCAGGCTCAAATAACCATAGGCCCCATGGTCAATCTTACTTGGAGTAACTAGTACATGGTAACATATAACCATATAAGAGGATGTTATGTGAAATGAACCCCAAGATAGGGACACAAATAATTTGTATTCCATGAGATTCTTTTCTCTCTCTGATCCCCCAAATAAAACTGGAAGGGGAGATGTCGTTCAAATACAGAGCACCACTATTAAGGGAAAAAGTCTAAGTGACAAGGTTAGGTCCTAATTTTAAACCATAATATCAGCCCTCAAAAAAATTGATTTCTTTTCCTTGAGGTTTTTATTAAATTGCTCGGGAAAATAATCAACGTTGTATTTATGTTTAGCATTACTATTAAAATCATGTTATGTTTATTTATGGTATTTTTTATTTTCTTAAAATTTACTTACACTTTAATATCCAGAAATGATAAGAGATGATTACTGTTTCACAAGTTTTTATGTCAGTTGAATAGATGGATGAGAGGTGCATACAGGTCGTTTCGACTGAAAATAGATATTAGCAAGGTCTTAACATAAGAATTGATAGTTGAAGCAGCTGTGGGCATGTATGAAATAAACTAAAGAAACCATCAAGGAAAGATAAGGTATGATTCTGGAAAGCAAACAATTTTGGAAGAAAAAAAAGGAAAATATGTAGCTTTTGGTAAGAACTTTGTAACCCATCTGCACATTTAATTCCTTTTTTCTAGTGGAAGACATTTCAGTTAACTTTATTTTACAAAGTTAAACATGATTGACATTTAATAATAACTGGCCTCTGTCTCAGGTAAGCAATTATTCTAGCCAGGTGCAAGGGGCTCATGCCTATAATCCTAGCTACTCAGAGAGCTGAAACCTCTAGATCCTAGTTCAAAGGCAGTCTGGAGAGGAAAATTGGTGAGACTTTTCTGTCTCACTGTGGCTCAAAGTGGCAGCACTAGTCTTGAGTAAAAAATCTAGAGACTGAATCCAGGCCCTCAGTTCAAGCTCTCTGAAATTATTCTAAAAATACTTGGTCTCATTATTTCTTTAACTTGTCTAGAAGGATGTTTTAAACTTAGTTTTTTTTTTCTTTTTTAATTTTAATTTTTTTGTGAACATACTGTAAAGAGGGGTTACAATTACATAAGCAAGATAATAAGTACATTTCTTATCAAGATTGCCGCCTCCTCCTTTGTTTACCGTTTACATCCCTTCCCAGCCTCCCTCTTCTCCCCCACCCAATCTCCCCCCTCCCCTAACCAAAGTTGTAAAGTTCGGTTTCGACATGACAACTAGTACTTCTCATAGTTGCTACTGGTCCACCTGTATCCTTAAATGACTTGTTTTTCTCATCTCCTCCAAAAATTATACCAACATCAAATATAGTGAAAGCAGGGATTATACTGTGGGGGAGGGACATACAAAGCAACAAAGAAATAATCTTATAAATGAGTTAGAAACAAATGCATGAAAGAAAAAAAACATTAAAATACATATCTAAGGGTTCATTTTCCTAACATCACATTATCTGACCTTTTCTGCTTGACTCATACATATACGAGATATTGCAAATAAGGGAAACCATGGGACCTACGTTTCTTTGGGCTTGGCTTACTTCACTTTATATAATTTTTTCCAAGCCTTTCCATTTCCTAACAAATGGGGCAATATCATTCTTTCTGATGGAGGCATAGAATTCCATTGTGTATATATAACATATTTTCTTGATCCATTCATCTACTGAGGGGCATCTGGGTTGGTTCCATATCTTAGCTATGGTAAACAATGTTGCAATATACATAGTTGTTCTGGTAGCTTTAGTGTGGTCTTGTTTGTAAACATTTGGGTAAATGCCCAAAAGTGGGATTGCTGGGTCATAGGGGAGCTCTAAGTGAAGTATTTTGTGGAACCTCCATACTAGTTTCCAAAGTGGTTGAACAAGTTTACATTCCCACCAACAATGAAGTAAGGTTCCCTTCTGTCCACATCCTCTCCAGCATCTGTTATTGTTAGAGTTCTTGATTATAGCCATTCTTACTGTGGTGAGGTGGTATCTCAATGTTGTTTTGATTTGCATTTCTTTTATGGCTATGGAGGTTGAGCATTTCTTCATGTGTCTATTGGCCATCCTTCTTTCTTCTTCAGAGAAGTTTCTCTTCAAGTCTTTATTCCACTTATTTATTTGGCAGTTGTTTGAGGATTTGTTGTTGGGGGATTTAATTGTTTGAGTTCCAAGTATATTTTAGATATGAGACCAATGTCCATTGTATGGCTAGTGAAGATCTTCTCTCAATCTGTGGGCTTTCTATTGGTCTTGCAAGCTATGTCCTTTGCCATGCAGAAGCTCTGCAACTTCATGCAATCCCATTTGTCCAAACTTTCTTTGATTTTTTGTGTTTCCGGGTCTCTATTAAGAAAATTTCAGCCTGTGCCAAAGAGACCTAGGGTTTCTCCTATTCCATCTGTAATATTTTCAGAGTGTCTGCTTTGACTCCAAGGTCTTTGTTCCATTTGCAGTTGATTCTGGTGCAGGTTGACATATAAGGATCTAGTTTTAGTTTTCTACAAGCAGTTAACCAATTTTGCCAGCACCATTTACTGAAGAAGCTGTCTTTCTTCCATTCTATTATTTTAGCTCCCTTATCAAAGATTAGTTGGCTATAGGTCTGTAGGTTCATTTCTGGGTTTTCGATTCTATTCAATTGGTCCTGAGGTCTGTTCTTATGCCATTACCAAGCTGTTTTGATTACTATGGCTTTATAGTAGAGTTAGAAATTTGGTATTGATATTCCACCAGCAGTGTTCTTTCCATTAAGGAGAGTTTTTGCTATTCAGGGTTTTTTACTGTTCCATATGAATTTTTTGATTGCCTCTTCTATTTCCTTGAAGAATGAGGTTGGGATTTTGATAGGTATCAAGGGATTTTTTATTTTATGATGTCTTAATTTATTTTTAAGATGTTCAGAGAAAAATGATTTATAGTAAGAACTGGTTTGTATTGCTTTGTATTACGTTTTGCTTCTACACCTATAATTCAACTGGAAAGTAGATAGCCAAAACCCTCCTCCCCTCACCAAAGTTGTAAAGTTAATTTTTCGACATAATTACTTGTATATCTCATTGTTGCAATGTGTCCACCTGTATCCCTAGTTAAACGATTTGTTTTTGCCCTTCCCCTTCACAAATTGTACCAACATCAAATACAGTGAAAGCAGGGGGAGAGACCGGAAAAGCAGTATAGAAATCATCTTATAAATATGTTAGAAACAACTGCATGAAAGAAAAAAATTGAATACTTATCTTAGTGTTCATTCCTCTAGCATCAATTTATCTGACCTTTTCTGCTTGACTCAGCATATACTACTTATTTCAAATAAGGGAAGCCATGGGACCTATGATGCTTTGGGTCTGGCTTACTTCACTTAATATAATTTTTTCCAAGTCTTTCCATTTCCTAACAATTGGAGCAATGTTATTCTTCCTGATGGATGCATAGAATTGCATTGTGTATATATACCACATTTTCTTGATCCATTCATCTACTGAGGGGCATCTCGTTTGATTCCATATCATAGCTATGGTAAATAATTCTACAATAAAAAATAGGTGTGCCGGTAGCTTTAGTATGGTCTTGTTTGTGATCATGTGGTTAAATGCCCAAAAATTTGGATTGCTGGGTCAGAGGAGAGCTCTATGTGGAGTCTTTTGAGGAACCTCTGTACTGCTTTTCACAGTGGTTGAACAAGTTTACACTCCCACCAACAATGTAGTAAGGTTCCCATCTGTCCAAATCCCCTCCAGCATCTGTTGTTATCTGAGTTCTTGATTTTGCCATTCTAACTATGGTGAGGTGGTACCTCAATGTTGCTTTTATTTGCAATTCTTTTATGACTAGAGAGGTTGAGCATTTCTTCATGTGTTTATTGCCCATCCTTCTTTCCTTTTCAGAGAAGTTTCTCTTTTAGTCTTTAGCCCACTTATTTAATGTGCAGTTGTTCCTTTGAAGATTTGTTGTTGAGGGATTTAATTTTTTGAGTTCCAGGTATATTTTAGATATGAGACCCTTGTATCTTGTTTGGCTAGTGCAGTTCTTCTCCCAATCCATGGGCTTTCTAGTGATCTGGCTAGCTGTGTCCTTTGCCATGCAGAAGCTCTGCAATTGCATGCAATACCATTTGTCCCATTTGTCTTGGATTTTATTTTGTATTTCTGAGTCTCTATTAAGAAAATTTCGGCCTGTGCCAAGGAGACCTAGGGTTTCTCCTATTCCATCCTGTAATGTTTTCAGAGTAAGACTTCAAACTTTTAAAGTTTGAAGATCTTTGATTCATGTTGAATGGATGTGAGTAGATTGATCTGTTGCATACATTTGTGTGTGTGTGTGTGTGTGTGTGTGTGTGTGTGTGTGTGTGTGTGTGTGCGCGCGCGCGTGTGTGTATCATTGAAATCAAGGATAAGGAACTTGGTTCCTTTTTGTGAGATATACATTATGGTGTTTCTTTGTTAGTGTTAGGCTGATTGCTTGCCTTTGCCTGATGTGTACATTCCAACTCAATTTTTCAATTAAAGTTACTTAATTATTATTGAACATATAATGCTCTGATATTGCTTTGTCTTTAGTCTGCCATCTAGGATCTTCTTTTCCTCTTAAATATTAACATTCAATATGAAATTTACCTCCTGACTAATTTTCCCTTTAATTTGCATTTTGAAATAAGAATTATAATACCTTTGATCTCTGTATTCATGAAGAAAAACAACTTTGAATTCTCTGTTTAAAGTAATAATACCTGGACAGATTTGTTAGCACCAAGACCTTAAATTATCTTTTGTAGTTTAGTTTAAAATAACCCTCCTCCATGTTTTTAGCATGGGTAGAAAAGAATTCCCACAATGTCTCACAACTTTTATCTTTCACTTTGTCTATGCTTCCTTGTCAATGCTAAATTGTTCTGGATGCATGTATTAACTACCCAAACCCCTGCAAAGCTGTTGCTGCTACCCAATTTCCTGCCAATGCAACTCAGCAATTACAGTCACAATTACCCTTTCCGTGTTATCCTATGCTCTGCTACTCATTTTGCTACCCATAATTCTTAACACCATGGTTCCAGCCACCTGATCCCTGATACCCCTGTCTATGGTACCACATTCCCAAACAAAGCAAGGCCAGAGTAGGCACAGACAGTCGAATTGGGTACTCCTCTTGCAGGCACAATTGGACGTTATTCCTCAGGGATTTAACATGAGGAACTAACTAGTAGTGGAAAGAAAAGAGGTTACTCAGAGGGGACTAAAATCCAAGGATATCAACTTATAACTTGTTGCTAGGGAAAGCAGGCCCTAAGGTGAAAGTTAATGAGAAAAGAAAATTTGACAAAAATATTGGGAATGATATAAACAAAAGTTTTAGCTTAATCTCTTCTACCAGTGATCTGAATTATTTTATGACATAGATATGTAACTACTTTGCAGTTTTAAAAGTTTATGAAGTTGCACATTTATGTGGTACTTGTATTAATTTATGGAATATTTGCATATGATCATGTTAGTGATACTCAATAGTTTATGCTTTATGATATGCTCATGAGTCTGCCTTTGGCAATATGAATTGAGCTCTCTAACAATTAATGGGATTTCATTGTCAAATACTACAAGGATATTACTGAGGCTAATACCAAAATGAAAGCTGAAACAAGAAAATTGAACAAAGCTACAAGTTTGAAGGGAAGGGGTCAGTGGTAAGGGCTATGTTAAAACAGAAATTCTTCACATAGGAATCTTGAAAGAATAGAATGTGTCTTGTTGAATCAATAGCTTTTTAAACATTCTTAGAAAGCAGAACATGCTTTTGGATTCTAGCTTTTTGGGACCTCTTTAATGAGTGGTTAAACAAAAAATTATTGAAATGACTGAAAATCCACTGACATGAATTATTAGATTAACATTATTCTCAAAGTTGCCTTGAGATGCAGGCAGGCTGGATTCCTTTTCTATTAAATTAATGGAATAATCTTCCTTTTGAATGGTTGGACAGTCCATGACACTTGTTCCAAAACAAGAAAAGATACTAGAGAGAAAAAAAAGGAAGAAGGAGAGTCAAGGCTGCTGAAATTAGAATATTTCCCATTTGGACTTTATGGGTTGCTACTACAAAGAATTAGAATTTCATCTTAAGATAATAATTTCAAAATGGATGTGATAAAGGATAGCTTCAAAATGTAATATTTAATGCTGTTGCATTACTTGAAGGCAAAGGTTTACAGAAAACTTTAAATTCCAGAAAAACTGTAATGTACCAATAAACACCTAGAAGAAATATAATTTAAAAATTTACCTGTTCAAAGCAAATCCTGGCATGAAAGTCTGTGAGTCAGTTATCTCCAAACAGGAAGTGGCACTGTGGCTCAATTGGGAGAGGGCTCCCCTTGAGCTGAAGCACTCTGGGATATGTTAATACCCAAGCCCTGAGTTCAAGACCCATGACTGACAAAAAGAAATTTTAAAGAATGAAAGCATTATGGTTGGAAGAAGACTTGTGGTAGAGTGCTTGTCTTGCATGCATGAGGTCCTGGTTCAATTCCTCAACACCACATAAGCAGAAAAAACTGGAAGTGGCACTGTGGCTAAAGTGGTAGTGCACTAGCCTTGAGCTGATCAGCTCAGGGACAGCACCCAGACCCAGAGTTCAGGCCCCCCTACCAACAACAGCAACAAAAAATTAAAGCATCAAACAACCTGAAGATGTTGTCCAGAATAATGAATGCAGCATTATCCGTTGACATGACTTAGTGACTTGAAACCAAGTTTACCAGGGGAGATGGTGGGCATTTTGTGTGTGTGTCAAAACTTGCAAAATTATTTTCTACTTTCCCAGGGAGGGAGAAAGGAGGAAATGTTGGGGGGAGGGAGGAGGTGTTTGGTGGACTTGCCTTTTGTTTCACTGATTGTTTTCTGTAGTCAAATTCAGAGAAATTCTGCTTGCAATCCTAGTTGCCTGGGCAATAACGAAGTCATGTCCTGGAAGTGGTTTTGTCCTGTCCTTGGACTGGTTCCAACCAGCACTGGATAATCCAAGTCCCACTGCAGGACCAAGATGCCTTGAAGACTACTGATCCATTGGGCAGGTGGACCTAACCACAGCCAGAATAAGCAGAAAATGCAATTCTGAGGGCAGCACTGGAAATTAACATCGGGTAGAGATTTTTAAATATATTTTTATTGTAAAAATAACTGTACAGAGGGCTCAGAGTTACAGAACTAGATAATGAGTACATTTCCTATACAGCATTGTTACCTCCTCCTTTGTTTTTCCCCTGCCATCTTTTCCCTCCCCACATCTCCAACTCCTCCCTCCTCAACCCTGCCTGACATTGTAAACTCATTTTCGACACAGTGTCCTGTACATCTCATTGTCACAATGGTCAACCTGCATGCCCATTTAAGCTTTCTGCTATATTCCTTCCACTCCCCAAATTACAATTATATATATATATATATATGTATATATATATATATGTATATATATATATATATGTATATATATATATATATATATATATATATATATATATATATATGATGCAGAACACTGGAATCAAATAAAGTGAAAACCAGGGTTTACCGTGGGGGAATAACTTACAAAATGATCATAGAGTACATTATAATCATAATAAAAACAAAAGAAAGAAAGGAAAAACCAATTGTGTCTCTGACTTGGAGTACATTTTGCTTAACATCATCTTGTATTGTCATATGTACCTAGCTTTGATCTTCTCTACTTGTCCTAGACATGTACTAATCCTTGCCAACAAAGGTAAGACAAGGTAAACCATGGGTCCTATGTTTCTTTGGGTCTGGCTTACTTCACTTAATATAATTTTTACCAAGTCTTTCCGTTTCCTAACAAATGGGGCAATTCCATTCTTTCTGATGGAAGCATAGAATTCCAGTGTGTGTGTGTGTGTGTGTGTGTGTGTGTGTCTGTGTGTGTCTGTGTGTGTGTGTGTGTGTGTGTTTGTGTGTGTGTGTACCACATTTTCTTGAACCATTCGTCTACTGAGAGGCATATGGGTTGGTTCCATAACATAGCTATTGTGACTAATACTGCAATAAACATGGTTGTGCTGGTAGTTTTGTGATCATTTGGGTAAGTGTGCAAAAGTGGGGTTGCTGGGTCATTGGGGAGCTCTAGGTGGAGTCTTTTGAAGAAATTTCATACTGCTTTCCAAAGTGGTTAAACAAGTTTAAACAGCTACAAGTAATGCAGTAGGGTTCCCTTTTAGATACATCCCCACCAGCATCTGTCATTATTACATTTCTTGATTACAGCCATTCTAACTGGAGTGAGGTGTAATCTCAATGTTTTGATTTGCATTTCATTTATGACTTGAAAATTTGAGTATTTCTTCATTTGTCTAATGGACATTTTTTATTTCCTCTTCAAAGAAGTCTCTCTTTAAGTCTTCAGCCCACTTAGTTATTGGGCAGTTGTTCCTTTGAGGATTTGTTGTTGTGGGATTTATGATTTTGAGTCCTAAGTATATTTTATGTATAAGACTTTGTCTGTTTTATGACTCATGAAGAACTTCTCCCAGTAAGTGGGCTTTTTATTGATCTTGCTATCTATGAACTTTACCATGCAGAAGCTCTGCTGTTTCATGCAATCCCGTTTCTCCAACCTTTCTTTGATTTGTTTTGTTTCTGGTTCTCTATTAAGAAATTTTTGGCCTGTGCTAAAGAGCCCTAGAGTTTCTCTTATCCTTCATGTAATGTTTTCACAGTGTCTGCTTTTATTTTGAGGTCTTTGATCCATTTTGATTTGATTATCATGCAGAGTGTTTTATATATATGGATATATCTTTAATTTTCTACAGGTGTTGAACCAATTTTGTCAGCACCATTTACTGAAAAGGCTGTCTTTCTTCTATTCAATTTTTTTAGCTCCCCTGTCAAAGATTAGGTGGCTATAGGTCAGTGGGTTTATTTCTGAGTCTTCAGTCCTATTCCATTGGTCCTCAGGACTGTTCTTGTGCCAGTACCAAGCTGTTTGTATTACTATGGCTTTTTAGTATAGTTTGAAATTTGGAACTGATATTGCTGCAGTGCTGTTCTTTCTGCTAAGAATTGACGAACCTACAGCTAGCATTATACTTAATGGTGAAAAGTTAAAGCCATTTCTTATTAATTCAGGAAAGAGATAAGTATGTCTGCTCTCTCCAATCCTCTTCAAGTTAGTATTAGAATGCTAGCTGGGGCAATAAGACTAGATGCAAACTTAAAGGGAATCCAAATAGGGAAATATGATGTAAAACATCCAAGATGACCAATGGAATAGAATTGAAAACCAGAAGTGAACCTACAGTACCATAGGCATCTAATTTTTGATAAGGGAACTAAAAAATAGAGTGGAAGAAAGACAGTCTCTTCAGTAAATGGTGATGGAAAAATTGGTTAACTACTTGTAGAAAACTAAAGCTAGATCCTTATCACCCTGCACCAAAATGAACTCAAATGAATTAAAGACCTCGGAGTCAAAGCAGACACTCTGAAAACATTACAGAGTGGAATAGGAGAAACCCTAGGTCTCCTTGGCACAGGCCGAAATTTTCTTAATAGAGACCCAGAAACACAAAAAAAAAATAAAATAAAAGCTTGGACAAATGGGATTGCATGCAATTGCAGAGCTTCTGCCCAGCAAAGGACATGGCTTGCAAGATCACTAGAAAGCTCACGGATTGCAAGAAGATCTTCACTAGTCATACAACATACAAGGGCCTCATATCTAAAATATACCTGGAACTTAAAAAATTAAATCCCCCAACAACAAATATTCAAAGAATCAACTTCCCAATACATAAGTGTCCTAAAGACTTAAAGAGAAATTTCTCTGAAGAGGAAAGAAGGATGGCCAATAAACACATGAAGAAATGCTCAAACTCTCAAACCATGAAAGAAATGCAAATCAAAACAGCATTGAAATACCACCTCACGTCAGCTAGAATGGCTATAATCAAGAACTCTAATAACAGATGCTGGAGGGGATGTGGACAGATGGAAAGCTTACTGCACTGTCGGTGGCAGTGTAAACTTTTTCAACGACATTGGAAAGCAATATGGAGGTTCCTCAAAAGACTCCACATAGACCTCCACTATGACCCAGCATTTCCACTTTTTGGCATTTCCCTAAATGTTCACAAACAAGACCACACTAAAGCTTCCAGCACGACTATGTTTATTGCATCATTATTTACCATAGCTAAGATATGGAACCAACCGAGATGCCCCTCAGTAGATGAATGCATCAAGAAAAAGTGGTAAATATACACAATGGAATTCTATGGCTCCATCAGAAAGAATGACATTGCCCCATTTGTTAGGAAATGGAAAGACTTGGAAAAAATTATATTAAGTGAAGTAAGCTAGGCCCAAAGAAACATAGGTCCCATAGTCTCCCTTATTTACAGTAACTAGTATATGTCTGAGTCAAGCAGAATAGGTCAGATAAGTTGATATTAGGGAAATGAACCCTAAGACATTTATTCAAATGTTTTTTTTTTGTTTCATGGGATTGTTTCTAACACATTTATAAGATGATTTCTTTGTTGCTTTGTATTCCCTCCCCCACGGCATAACCCCTGCTTTCACTGTATTTGATGTTAATATAATTTGTGGAGGGGAAGGGAAAAAATCAAATAGTTTAAATAGGGATACAGGTGGACCCATTGCAACAATGAGATATACAAGTCATTATATCGAAAACGAACTTTACAACTTTGGTGGTGGGGAGGAGGATTGGGTGGGGACAAGGGAGGAGGGTGGGAAGGGATGGAAGGGGAAACAAAGTAGGAGGATACAACGCTTCAGAAGAAATGTACTCATTATCCTGCCCAGGAAATTTTAATCCCTCTGTACAATTTTTTCCCAATAAAAAAATAATAAATTTAAAAATAGCAAAAAAGAAAAAAATATGAAAATGACATGATCTTGTATTTAATGAACCCCATGTATTCCATTCCCAAGTTATGTGAGCTGATCAGAACCTTGGCCAACTTGAAGACTATAATTTTGTCTCAATAAAACCAAACAAGAAAGGAATAAAAAATAAACCAGAAAGGAATACACAGTTGGAAATTTGGGCTAATTTTGTCATTATGCTTTGAGAAGTCAAGTTTCCTATTGAAATGCAACTCATATATAATCCTCAGTTGAGTTTTAAATGTTGTCTTAATTACAGAACATTTCTAGATGCAAGAGAGCTCATGATTCCCAACCAAAAATTTGAAAAAGTAAGTATCATTCTGTTAGAGTCCCAAGAAATGATGAAAGATTACAAAAGTTTAAGCCTGAAGAAATAAGAAAGTTCATTTAATGTAGGACTTTGTACACCTGGCTAAATTAGAATTTAGAGTCAAAATAGATATTTTTTGTTTGTGATTTAATATTCTATAGAATACTACAAAATTCTTTTCAAGTAAAAGATTTAATTTACAAATTCACTAATTAGTCTGGCATTCTAATTGACTAGAATATTCTTTCAGCTGGGAAGGTGGCTCAGTGGTTGAGCGTTTGCCTTGCATGTCTGAGGCCCTGGGTTTGATTCCTCAGCACCACATAAGCAAAAAGAAAAAAGCCAGAAGTGGCGCTGTGGCTCAAGTGGTGGAGCACTAGCCATGAGCTGAAGAGCTGAGGGACAGTGCCCAGGCCCAGACTTCAGGCCCCACAACCGGACCCTCACAAAAAAAAATATAATATTCTTTCAAGGCAAGTATAATAAGAATTAGTTAATAGATAATTCCAACAGTTCATGTGTAAGAAGATAATGTGAATAATCTAGACAAACTGTCAACAAATTGATTATATTGATTTATGTAGAAAAGGAGCAATCTTTTGAGACTTTGGTGTAACGTGGTATGAAGAGAGTAATTGTGTGACATCTTTTTTTCTACCTATACATAACACAGGAAGAAATTTTATTACTTATGTACCTCTGTAAACAATGAGAAAAATGCTAGGTTTGAGGTTTCTTTTTATTTTGTTTTTGTTGCTTGGTTTGTCCTAGGGCTTAACCTCAGGGCTTGGGCACTGTCCCTGAGCCTGTTTTTGCTCCAGGCTACTGCTCTACCACTTGAACCTCAGTGCCTCTTGGGTCTGGCTTTTCCTTATGAGTTTATTGGAGGTAAAAATCTAAAGAACCTTCCTGCCTGGGTGGGCTTTCAACCATAACCTTCAAATCTTAATATTAATATATACAGATCTCCTGAATATCTATGATAGATAATATATATGTATATATGATAAATATAAAATAAAATGAAAATAAATAATATTTGCAAGTGTTCTGATCTCAGGAATACCACTGCGGTGAAAATGATGTAGCAAAGTTTAGTGTAGTATTCTTGCCATAATAGGAAGGGCATCACATTAGGATAAGTGTAGTGTAGTATTTTTTCACAATAGTGATAAAGTAGTCATGATGTGAATTTAGGGAATTTTAAGGTGCACCTTACAAGCTGGAAATTGTTGGGCTAGAATGACTTTATGGGATAAAAACTTGGGATTGATTGTCATAGAAATAATAGCTTACTCTGATGAAGAAATGTTTACTCTTAAGGAATCAATTATTATAGATACTTCATAGTGTTATCCTCTACCAGAACATGTCTATTTTTCCTATTGACTTTTAAATATGTAATTCCTCATTGGAAACTGAATCTATTGCTGAATTAATTAAAATGCAAACTGTTTTGAATGTCTCTTGTATGGCATGTTCAGGATTTGAAAATGAGTAGTTAGTAGTCATAGGAATGTTGAGGAAAAGATATATTCTGTCCTCTTAACAATTAGTGAGTTTTCAAAGTTAGGAGTTTCCATAGAATTGAACTATTTTCTGTTTTAGTATGAGACAATACTAAAATACTGTTTTTTAAAAAAATAATGGCAAGTGTATTCTGACAATAATGTATAGTTTTATAACATTCATGTTGATGTCCCTCCGATAAATAAAGAGGTAATTCAAATTAGCAGGCAAAATGTTCATTTTTATAAAAGATAATACACAGAGAATAATATTTACTATACCAATACAGTGAAATTATATATTATGCAGCTCATTTTTAAGTTAATTTTATTGTCAAGGTGATATATAGAAGGGGTTGCAGTAATTGTAAGGTAGTGAATATATAACATCTCAAAAATTTTCCCCCCTCCCTTATTTTTCTCCCACTTTTCCTTCAACCCAATACTCCTCACAAGTTGTAAAGTAAATTTCTAACATGTTGTCTTGTGAGTGTTGCTATTGCATTGGTTTTCCTTTTGTCCTTTGTTGGGCCATTTTATTGCTCCGTTTCCCTTGCCAAATGAAGATAAATGTATATACCATACACAGGATACTGAAATCAAATACAACAGTGGACAAACCATAGAGGAAAACACAAAAGAAAAAAAAAATCACATAGTACATTAAAAACAACAACCAAAAAGTAAAACCTCTCTTTCCATATCTAGGAGTTTATTTTGCTCAGCATCATTTTATGTGGTCATTTATACATAGCTATTGAGCCATTCTACTCATCTGCTAGGACTATCCTAGATACTTCCTAGTTATTACAAATGAGGGAAACCATGGAATCTGTTTTTTTGTGTCTTGCTTATTTTTCTTAGTAGGATTTTTCCAGCTCTTTCCATTTCCTTATGAATTGGAAGCATAGAATTCCTCCGTACATATATAAAACACATCTTTTTTCAATTCCCTCATCTACTGAGTGGTATATCGGTTTAAAACATGATTGCATGTAAGTATCACTTAAGGCCATTCAAAATGACAGATGGCAACTCAGCAGATATACTAATGTCATGATTTAAAATAAGATAGTATTTTATGGTGGTACAAGTGTTGAGATATCTGAATGAGTCGAGTGCATATCTTGCACTGAATTAGGCAGGAAGATATCCAATATCATATAGGATAAAAATGGTAGTGACAAAATATTTCCCTTGAGAAAGATATAGGAGGCTGCCAGAAGTATGAATTAGTTCAGATAATTTGAATAATTTAGAAATGCAACCTCAATTATGTCTCTTTACATAATAATCATGTAAGTGGAAGGGCAAAATAAGGGTAAGAGAAGAAAATAACTGACAGCAGAAAATTTTCCCGTTACAGTACAAAAAATATAATCTATAACTACCAAATTAAAGAGATCCCAATATAATATGTCCCACTTAATTTAGGTACATGCAGAATTTTTACTTGGCTTTTTCCTACTCTAATGCTCCAAAATAAATGAATACTTCTAAGAAAAGTTATGTGATTGCCATTGCTTCAACTTGAACAGTAACTGTGATAAGCCCTCTTTTTCTCATTTTTGCACTTGGAAAATAGTCCCTAAGTTGATGATGTTGTGGCTGTTTAGAGTCAGAGTTAGGGGCTTCTATTTGTACAATTATCCCAGAATAGTTTAAAGCCGTTTTTCCCCAAGACATCCAACTACATTGTCTGAAGCTGTACTTTGAACACACCCTCACACCTGAGCACATTATTTGAAATTATACTTCAGTTTTTCTTGGCACATTCTATTTGTGCCTTTGTCTTTTTTGCACATTCCTTTTGAGTTCATAGTTGCTCTATTTCCATTTCATCTGTACAAACTGCTAAGAACATTGTTCAACTACCACTTCTTGTTTGCACACGCCCAGTCTATGTATGAAAGTACTTTGTCCATGTTAAGCAATAGAGTAATACTTACTCTCTGAGGAGAAAAGTTCCACAATATAATCCTATGCCCACATTAGAGGATGTAGAATTTAAAGCATTTTGAGACAGTGATATTAGAATTGAAAGGCTCCTTAGGGAAATTTTCCTGGAGCTCATTAGTTTACCCTAAAGAAATAAAAATATCCACAAAATTTGGAGCTAATTACTAAGTATCCGAATTAACATTAGATCCTAGATGTTGTGTTAATACAAGTCATGATTGTATTATTGTTACAACAGAAACCTTCACAACTTGGCAATGTGTATGAGAAAATGAAAGAAAGGCATTAAAGCAAAATGTCTTATTTTTTAGGCATTTAATCCTAGTGGTGAGGGTAATGTCTGAACTCTTCCATTCAAAAAAAGCTTGAAATTTATAAGAACACTTTCCTACATATATGAATTTGTGTCAGGTTGATAGACAGGGTTATTTCAGCATGGAGATATACCTAACAAGAATTACATTTCAATAGAGTATTTGGCAGTTATGATGTGTCAATAGCTATTGAAGCATTTTCTATTTTAAAGAAGAATCAATTTGAGGAGTCTTCAGTCACATCAGTAAAGCTGTATGTTCAACTTAATACTTGGTGTTACTTGTCCTACATTTATAATGAGTAGGCTGATAAGATATCCAAACATATCTAAATATATTTCAATAAAATCCCGAACTGATATGGATAGAAGAGTCACTAATTGGAACTGTAGGACAAAGTAGGCTTGTCTGTGCTTTAGTTCAATCTATAATCTCCTGGCTAAATAAAGTTTTCAAAAATGTTCACAGAATACCTCTAAGAAAAGTTCATGACAGTTATATCTGTATAATATTTCTAAGGTCAGGATTAAAGCATTTGTTCCCAACATTTAGAATCAACAGGACCTGTTGAATTTATTGGTCCAGAATTTTATGTCTTCACATTCATAGCTCAACATTTTATCAATATGACTTTCACCAAAACACTGTTCTTATTGATCTAGTCTATGTCCTTTTACTTTTCAAATCCAAATAGTAGATTTCCTTACTGAAATTTCTTTCCTTCCTTTTCTTCTGTTAATCTGTGTTTATTACCTTTTTCTTTCCTTATTTATCTCTTTCCTCCAATCTTGTCCACACTGGTACTCACATTGTTCACACTTTCGTCAGAACTTTCCTTTTCTTCTTCCCTTTAATTATGACCCTGATTTTATCATTACATTTCATATTCATGTTCGTGGATATTTTGATGTTGTTCAAACAGACCTATCTTGGCATCTGTTTAACATAAACCTTAGAACTATCAGAGAGTTTATTTTCCTCTAAATCCATCTTTTCCTCCTGTAGTCCTTATCACCAAGAATGTAACTAACACAGTTAGGAGACAGAGATGTGAAAACACTTTATATTTCTTCTTACCCTACCTCCATCCATAGATAAGATGAATGATCAAGATTTTTTCAGTTTCTGTCATAATGTAATTTCTATGTACTCCTTTTTATGCCCCTGACACCAGCCTATTGCAAATACTCATCACCAGTCACTCAGTCCTAAAACAACTGTTTACAAAGTATGCATTTTTCCCCATAGTATTTTCATATTGGTCCTCTCCTTCACCAAATGACTCTCCTTGTAAGCACACAGAGTAAAGAACTCAGAGAAAAATTCTAGTACCATTATTTACTCACAACATTGACTGTTGGTGTTATATTTTTCATCTGTAAATGGATGTAATCTACTAGAAATATTGAAGACTATATTTGTTTTATTCTAGAGCAAGGAAAAAGAAAGTAAACAGTCCTTACATTTTCTACCTTAGCTTACAAATAAGGAAAGAGTCAAATTCAGTTTGTTGGTATAAAGTCAGAAATAGTTTCATGCAGAAATAAAAATAAATTTTAACTCCTGGCTCTGTAGCTTGTGTCCTTTTATGGTAACTGCAGTTATGTAAGTGGTATTATGTAAATTGTATCATGTATTTACAGCTGTAATGAAGAACATGTTCTTAATATATCATTGGTAAACATTGGTTATTGAATAGTATCTATATGAGAATGTTATTTGAACTAATCACACTAAGTTGAAACCTACATCTTAGTACATCAAAATATGGAAATAAATGATTTTATTTATAAGAAAATAATACCACCAAGAACAGTGAGTATACATTAGAAAGACCGCTGGAATAACATTACTGTTTTTACTGTCTCTACCTGTTTATGTGATTGTATTTCTTGATATTCAAACTCTCCTCTTGTTATTCTGGTTCTTTTTTTTTTTTCTTTTTGGTTCGTCATGGGGCCTGGACTCTGGGCCTGGCATTGTCCCTCAGCTCTTCAGCTCAATGCACTCTACTACTTGAGCCACAGTGTCACTTCCCACTTTTTCTGCTTATGTGGTGCTGAGGAATCAAACCCAGAGCCTCATGTAGGCAAAGCCAGCACTCTGCCTCTGAGCCACCTTCCCAGCCTTCCTCTTGTTATTGTTATTATATGTAATCCAACTCTGTTTATAACTATGCATTCAATATGGGAAATTTAGCTTCATAGATATCTAAAGATTTTTTTATTCCTTTTCAATCACAACATCGTCATTATCAGGCTACACTGTCGTCATCATCCTCTCCATCAAAATTATTATTAGTATCATAAGTGCTAATTATTGAACGTTGGATATTTGTCTATGATTTTATTATTATTTGTCTTTTGATTAATAATTTTAATGTTACCACTCTGCATGCATCCATATTGAAATTTTGAACAAATAAACAAAACAAAAAACTAAACCATATCAGGTTGCTTCACTATGTGCTTATAACAAATTATGGAATAGATTTCTTTGAAGCATTGAAAATTCCTAATCAGTATGAATTAACTTCCTCCCTCTCCTTAACTACAAACAAATATTTAAGAGTTTGGGCAGAACCTTTTCAAGTAATATACTGTAAATGTTACTACAATATCATATGTATATCTAAAATTCCCTTGAAAGTAATGAACTCTACTTTCTATTGAAATATTAGTTATTTTATTCTAGGAAACTTTTAGAAAACTAGAGTGTATATCTTTGAAATGA
Source organism: Dipodomys merriami (assembly GCF_024711535.1). Classification (NCBI taxonomy): domain Eukaryota; kingdom Metazoa; phylum Chordata; class Mammalia; order Rodentia; family Heteromyidae; genus Dipodomys; species Dipodomys merriami. The sequence continues at coordinate 1,163,753 of NW_027204271.1, read as the reverse complement.
AAAAGGTCAAGAATAGTAACATGATAATTTTAGAGGGTGTCTGTCATATATATATATATATATATATATATATATATATATATATATGTTATGTGTAAAAAAGTACATTTTAGAGACTATTTGTCATCAGAAATATATACATATATCTAAATTTATTTGCAAAGTGATATACATCATAGTGAAACAAACATCTTAAAACATAATTAAAATAAAAAAAATACTTCATGAAACCAAGTGCTGGTAACTCACCCTTATAATACGAGCTATTCTGGGTGCTGAGATCTTAGAATTTTTTCAAAACCAGCCCAGACAGAAAAGTACTTATTAAATTCTTATCTCCAATTAACCACTGAAAACAGGAATTAGCTCTTTTCCTCAATTTCTGGAGTGCTGTCTTTGAGCATAAAAATGCTTAGGGACAATTCCCAGGCCTTGCAAACAACACCACCAATAACAAATTTTATCACATTAATTTCACAAAGGCATCTTTTAACTGCTGTGAACATTTCTTAGAAACATGAATACATACCTCTGTAAAATGTTAAGTAAAAAAGTATAGAATATTTACGTCTGTTTTAAAGACATGACTATTTATACTGTTTAAGATATTTAGGTAATGATTAGAAGTTAAGAATAATGATAGGTAGGTCATATACTGGGAGTGGTTTTTTTATTCTATTTTTATTCTATTTTACAATAGTAATAAAATGATATTTATAATGATTATATAAAATTACTCTTGCTTGGTATTTGACTTATCATAAGTGATAAATATTTTTAAATGATTTCCAAAGCAAAGGAGTATCAATTCTTTTGTGATTTCAAAACAATTAAGAAAATGATTTCAAGGTTGGTTCACTCTAAGTCTATATTTGTTTTCTTGTTCTAGTTTTCATATGTTTGTAGAAATTAAAATTCCAAAAATTTAATGGATATTGGTATTCAGGAACATCTTCACATACAGTAATATTGGATTCCCTTAAGTGGAATTGCTTTATTTCATTTGTTACTTTCACCAATAAATCAAGATGATTGTGTATTTTGTTCTTTTCATTGCTTTTGGCTCTTATCTTGAGAATACGTTTTTCCTAGCAAGGTAGAGATAAGCAATTGGATTGTACAAGTAACATATGACTTTCATAAAATGCAGATGCATAGATTTGTGTCTACTGTCATTTGCTAAAGTTTCTTCCAGAAAAGTTTCTCAATTACTTAGAAATTTTTTCCCTTCCCCTCCACAAATTATACCGACATCAAATACAGTGAAAGCAGGGGTTATAATGTGGTGGAGGGACATACAAAGGAACAAAGAAATAATCTTATAAATGTGTTAGAAACAATCGCATGAAACAAAAAATGCATTTGAATACATATCTTAGGGTTCATTTCCCTAACATCACCTTATCTGACCTTTTCTGCTTGACTCAGACATATACTAGATATTGCAAATAAGGGAAACCGTGGGGGAAAAATAGGGATACAGATGAACCCATTGCAACAGTGAGAAGTACAAGTCGAAAAATGAACTTTACAACAGTGGGGGGGGGGTAGCGGGGAGGATTGGGTGGGGCGGCAGGGGAGGATGGGAAGGGATGGGAAGGGCAAACAAAGGAGGAGGCTACAATGCTTGATAAGAAATGTACTCATTATCTTGCCCATGTAATTGTAACCCCTCTGTACAGTTTTTTTCACAATAAAAAAATAAAAATAATAAAAATTACTTATCACATATACTTTTGGATTGAGTTATCTCTGTATAAACTCAAACGGACAAAATACCCTCAAAATAAACAGAAATCACATCTTTGTTTTAAATGCAGCAGTTTACCAAAAATATCTTTTTAGCAATTCTGCAGTTTGTGTGAAGAAGTTTTAACAATAGTTTTTTTAATGACATGCAATTCACTTACAATACAATATCTCCTTTTATTGTATACATTTTAGTGCTTTGGAAGTGAATTGTACCTTCATAGGTTTTAAAAGCCTAATTTTCACAAACTTGCATTTCTTCAAATAGAAATGCTGTAAATTTTAGAACAGACATTAAAATAGATATAAAATTCAGTTACTGGAATTTGCCCAGCATACATTCTCTATAGTGTGTCTTTTCAAAATTTGTTTTTGGGGATCATTTCCAGGGTCTCACACATACTATTCAAGTTCACTGTCAATTAACTACATTCTCTGTCCAAAAAAGTTTTTTACTTCTGTTTAATACATTCATAGAAGTGTAATACCTGGATCCTGTACAATTCTTTCACCTTTTGAAGACTTGAAAACTTGTTTGCTAAAATGATTGCATTATTAAACATATCGATCACTATGAGAAGTATATCAATTTATCCACAAATGCATTACTATATTTTGGGTCCTCTTTTTATATTATGGTCATACTAGTGAGTTTTCTTTTTATTATTTCTTAGACACTAAAGAGGAGCTTATTTCATATGTTCCTCCTATTGACTATTAAATTACATATGTTATTTAAAGAAATATTCAGGAAAAAATTTATATAGAATTAGAAGATAGAAAAATAAAGTTTCAGAATCACTGTAGCATTAACATTGTAGCATTAACAAATCTGTGCCCTCTGTTGGATATGTTTTCATTTCTGTTAGACTGTCCCTTGATTTATGAAACGTTATCACTTGATATAATCCACTTCTTTCTTTTCTTTAGCCCCTAATGTTTTCCATGTCAAATTTTTAGAAACCTTTACTGATCAATGTCATGAATTTTTACATTTAATTTTTATAGGTTTTTACAATTCACATTTAGTTTGATAATCATTCTTTATAAGGTTTGAGGTAGGCCATGTACCGGTGGCTCATTCCTGTAATCCTAGCTACTCAGGAGGCTGAGATCTGAGGATCGTGGTTTAAAGGCAGCCTTGGCAAGAAAGGCCATGAGACTGTTATCTCCAATAAACCACTAGAAAACTGGAAGTTTTTGCTGTTGCTCAAGTGGTAGAGTGCTCACCTTGAGCTGAAGAGCACATGGACAGCGCCCAAGCCCAGAGTTCAAACCCCATGACCAGCAGACATACAAACAAACAATGGATTGAGGTAGTAGTCTAAGATCATTCTTTAAATCTAGAGAGGCAATAGTGCCAATACAACCATTTAAGTTTCTGTTTTTATTTCATAAAGTCATAGCATCCTTTTCAAAATCTGTGGATCATAAAACTAAGAATTTATTTTTGAAATATCTGTTACCTTCTTCTATGTGTCTGTTCTTATAGTAGAACTATGTTGTCTTCACTACTAAACATGGTAATACTATTCAAAACTAGTATGAAGGCTCAAGCTACACCATTTTACAAGATTTCTCTGACTGACCTGTATTCCTTGAATTTACATATGAGATTATTGAGCAGGTGGACCAATGTTCTACAGAGATAACTAAGTATTTGATAGTCATTCATATTTCACACCTTGTGAAAATACAAACCCCTGATATTATATATAGAAAATGTCTTAGAGACTGCTCAATGCAGTCTCATTTAGGAATGAGTTAAGATTTAGATAGCAGTACAGCATAATAAAGCTGAATGATAACTACTTGAGCTTCACTGCAGAAGAGAGTGAGAGGGAGAAGAATGGTGGACCACAGAGGAGCTGTATGTCATTGGTATTGTTTCAAAAAACAGAAAGACTTCAGAGAAGAGAAGGAGAAAAATAAAGTGTCCTGAATCTAGTTTCTTTTTAATCCACCTGATAGATTGGACTGAAAGTCAGATAACATGGGAAAAATAAAATAGAAAATAAAGCATTGTATAGAGCTGTTACAATGTAAAGAAGCTGTACTAGGAATCTAATTAATTTCCAAATAAATAAGAGAAAGAATAACAATAACAATTGCTAACGTGGATAGAAGATGGATCACATTTTATCATACATAATTTTGAAAAACCATACTAGGTATGAAAATTTGAAATTCGGGGATGGGAAGGTGGCTCAGTGGTAGAGCACTTGCCTTGCATGCCTGAGACCATGGGTTCGATTCTCAGCACCACATAAGTAAAAAGAAAAAAAGCCGGAAGTGGCGCTGTGGCTCAAGTGGTAGAGCGCTAGCCTTGAGCTGAAGAGCTGAGGGACAGTGCCCAGGCCCAGAGTTCAGGCCCCATGACCGGACCCCCCCAAAAAATCAAAGTCATAATTTAAAATACAATTTGTATTATAACTAGATAGTATAGCTCAGAGGTAAAACATTGGCCTAACATATGTGAAGCAATTGTGTGATCTCCCAAGCATTACAAAGTACACCCAAAGCACACACACAAAATAACAAATAAACACACACACACACACACACCACATACACACATTTGTTATTATCATATTAAACAGAGGAAATTACCACAAATAGTAAAAGTATTTTAAAATATGAAATCATAATATTGCTCATACTATTTAAAAGTTTAGTAGAAATAAAATAGTCACAAGATTCTTGGATTCTTTTTTTTTTAATTTTTATTTTTATTGTGAACATATTGTAAAGAAGGGCTACAATTTCATGGGCAAGATAATGAGTACATTTCTTATCAAGCATTGTAGCTTCCTCCTTTGTTTTACCTTCACATCCCTTCCCAGCCTCCCCCAGCCCAGCTGCACCAAAGTTGTAAAGTTCGTTTTCGACATGACAACTTGTACTTCTCATTGTTGCAATGGGTCCACCTGTATCCTTATTTAAACCACTTGTTTCCCCCCCCCCACACACACACAAATTATACGGACATCAAATACAGTGAAAGCAGGGGTTACACTGTGGGGGAGGGACATACAAAGAAACAAAGAAATAATCTTATAAATGCGTTAGAAAGCAATGCATGAGAGAAAAAGTAATTAAATACATATCTAAGGGTTCATTTTCCTAACATCACCTTACCTGACCTTTTCTGCTTGACTCATATATATATGAGATATTGCAAATAAGGGAAACAATGGAACCTATGTTTTTTGGGCTTGGCTTACTTCACATAATATAATTTTTTCCAAGTCTTTCCATTTCCTAACAAATGGGGCAATATCATTCTTTCTGATGGAGGCATAGAATTTCGTTGTTTATATATACCACATTTTCTTGATCCATTCATGTACTGAGGGGCAACTGCGTTGGTTTCATATCTTAGCAATGGTAAATAATGCTACAGTAAAATAGTTGTGCTGGTAGCTTTAGTGTGGTCTTGTTTGTAAATATTTGGGTAAATGCCCAAAAGTGGGATTGCTGGGTCATAGGGGAGCTCTATGTGAAGTCTTTTGAGGAACCTCCATATTAATTTCCAAAGTGGTTGAACAAGTTTACACTCCCACCACCAATGAAGTAAGGTTCTCTTCTGTCCACATCCCCTCCAGCATCTGTTCTTATTAGAGTTCTTGATGTCTGCCATTCTAACTGGGGTGAGGTGGTATCTCAGTGTTGTTTTGATTTGCATTTCTTTTATGGCTAGGGAGGTTGAGCATTTCTTCATGTGTCTATTGGCCATCATTCTTTCTTCTTCAGAGAAGTTTCTCTTTAAGTCTTTAGCCCACTTCATTATTGGGCAGTTATTTGTTTGAGGATTTGTTGTTGGGGGTTTAATTTTTTGAGTTCCAAGTATATTTTAGATATGAGACCCTTGTCCGTTTTATGGCTATTGAAGATCTTCTCCCAATCCGTGGGCTTTCTATTGATCTTGCTAGCTACTTCCTTTGCCATGCAGAAGGTCTGCAACTTCATGCAATCTCATTTGTCCAACCTTCCTTTGATTTGTTGTGTTTCCGGGTCTCTATTAAGAAAATTTTGGCCTTCGCCAAGGAGACCTAGAGTTTCTCCTATTCCATCCTGTAATGTTTTCAGAGTGTCTGCTTTGACTCCATGTCTTTGATCCATTTGGAGTTGATTCTGCTTCAAGGTGATATATATGGATCTAGCTTTAGTTTTCTACAAGTACTTAACCTATTTTTTCCAGCAACATTTACTGAAGAGGCTCTCTTTCTTCCATTCTATTTTATAAGCTCCCTTATTTAAGATTAGATGGCTATAGGTCTGAAGTTTCATTACTAGGTTTTCAATGCTATTCCATTGGTCCTGAGGTCTGTTCTTGTGCCAGTAAAGAACTGTTTTTATTTCTATGTCTTTATAGTAGTGTTTGAAATTTGGTATTGTTATTCCTCCAGGTGTGTTCTTTCCGTTGCGGAGCGTTTATGTAATTAGGGGTCTTTTATTGTTTCATATGAATTTTTTGATTGCCTCTTCTATTTCCTTGAAGAATGAGGTTGGAATTTTGATACGTATCACATTGAATTTGTAGATAACTTTGGGAAGTATTGCCATTTTCACGATGTTAATCTTTCCAATCCAGGAGCATGGAAGTTTTTGCAACTTTCTAAGTTCTGTTTTGATTTCCTTTTTCAAGTTTTTAAAGTTTTCATCATAGAGGTCCTTCACTTCTTTGGTTAAGGTAATTCCTAGGTATTTTAGTTTTTGTGGGGCTATCACAAATGGAGTTGCTTTCCTAATTTCAGCCACACTTTTCTCATTGTTGGGATACAGAAAAGCCATTGATTTTGGGGGGTTAATTTTATACTCTGGTAATTTGCCAAAGTTTTGAATTAGCTTGAGTAATTTGGGAGTGGATTCTTATATATTAAGTAAATTGAAAATTAAGAAATAAAAGAAATGAGAAATTTGTAAAAAAAAAAAAAGTTTTAAGTAATAAACATTTTGAAATATGTGTCCTTTTATTTTGACAAAAGATTGATGTTACTAGTGTTTTAACTCAAGATTTAGAATATGATAACCAGGTGCTCTATATCTTGCTAGGGATGGCTATATCTCTAATCATTTCACTCTGGAAATTTTATGATAAGGTCTCATAGTTTCTCAGTCTCTCCGAATTACAAACCCTATTTACACTTCCCACAATAGTTAGAAAATGGAAACCACAAATCACTATGCCTAGCTCAAACATTTTTTTTTAATTCTCGTACAAATATTTCCAAAATGTGACCAGGTAATAAAGCCTTTTTAAATAAAGTATGTGCTTCTTGAAAATACAGTATTTGTTACATGGACAAATATGTTTAGAACTATAAGAAAACACATTTATTTAAATTCACAAACCATATAAAATTTAAGAAAATAATTTTTACATATTCACATGTTAACTATTTTGAAAGCAAAATATATATCTGAATAATTTACATGTGTTAATATTATACAAAACTAAATTAACAAATCCTCCAACTCTGAAAAAAGAATTACCCTAAAGAAACCAAACAAAATAAGTTCAAAATTTGAAATTTAGAAAATAAAATGAAGTGTTCTCTTTAGTTGACTTAATTAACTGTAAACCCTTTGTATATCAATTTTTTAATAAAAAATGCATGAACAAAGAAAGAAATATACCCATTGGTCAATAGCGACAGGAAAAACATCAGTAGTTTTTTTTGAGTGTGCAAAAATTCAATGGAAGAGATAACAATGTTCCTTCCATCATAAATGTACTCATTATCTTACTTATGTTACTGTATCCCCTCTCTACATTACCTTTACAGTAGAATTAAATTGAAATTAAAAATGAACTAATCAATATACCAATTAAGAATTCGTAGGGAGCTAGGAAGTTGGCTCAGTGGTTGTGTGCTTGCCTTGCATGCTTGAGGCCCTGGGTTTGATTCCTCAGCATCACATAAACAGAAAAAAATCTGGAAGTGCCGCTGTGGCTCAAGTGGTCAAATGCTAGCCTTGAGCTAGCCTTGAGGGACAGGGCGAAGTCCCAGAGTTCAGGTTCCACGACTGGACCCCCCCCCAAAACAAAAACAAAAACAAAAAAACCCCACCAGAATTACTAGAAGCCATTGGTTAAAAACTTTTTAGAAAACTTCCCTAATTACCCAAGTAATATAATTTGATGATACTATTTAAATACTTCAACTTCAGCAGAGAAGCCAAAAGTTTAAAAATGTTACAAAGTAAAGTAATAAATCAGAATATATTACTATTAATAATAATCAAAAGATGAATTTATAGTGGTAATCAAATATGTAAGAAATGAGGCAATTTGCCATTCGTTTGCACTTTATAAGTGAGAAGGAATTTTCTAGGTCTTTTAAAATATATAGTAAGTTTAATGAAGAAACTATTCTGTCACATCATATGAAACTGGGATGAAGCTGATATTAGAACAAAGAGCAGATTCTACTAAGTTTTGGATGTTAATGTTTATACCTATTTTGGTTGTTGGAAATTGTGTTCAACTTGGGGTATTATTTTTGTTAAATTGGTGTCATATCAGTGGTTAATTTTAGGATAAGGGTTCCCTTTCCACAAGAACATGCTCCTGATCTGTCTTTTTAGCCTTCCCATTATCAATGGCATAAGAGTTGCACACCAACTTGTCTAGATTCCTACCTTGGTTGGCCTGGATTCTGTAGTCCTTCCAATTTTATTCTGTAGATAGTGCAGGATGGTGGAAATAATCCAATGCACCCAGCAATAGAGAAGGAAGTCCACTAAACTTTTGGCCTGGGTTCTGTTCTCAAGCCTCCTCAATAATTAAGAGTTCAGATGGGAGCCCCTGGTGCCACGCAGTAAGACTATTTTTTTTTAAAGCAACTACACATATATATGACTTAGTCATGTGAAAACCTCAGGACAAGAATAAAAGATCAGTGAAACATAAAGGACAGGCCCAATTTTAACTAGCTACTTAGAGGCTGAATAAGCTTAGCTAGCTACTCAGGAGGCTGAGATATGAAGACCACTATTCAAAGCCAGTCCAATCATGAAAATAAATGTGATTATCTCCAAAAAAAAAAAAAAAAACAGAAGTGGAACAATGGCTCTAGTGGTAAACCACTATCCTTGGTCACAGAAGATTAGGGAGAGTGCCCAGTCACTTTCAAGCCTCAGGAATGATGAATGAATGAATGAGCACTTGCAAATGCACGTGCATGTATACGCGTGCATGTGTACACACACACACACACACACACACACACACAAATGAGTATTTCAATGCAAAGTTCTTTTTTTACGGTGTTGTAATCTATTTCCCTGTATTAGTTTACAAATTAACAAAATCAGCTAAGCACCTACTTACATACAACTCATCATGTTTCTCTAAAGTGAACTCTCTTTTTGGAAGCATGCTTTTATTTGAACCAAATGTAAATTATTCAGAAGTTCGATTTATCTCCCTCAATTCTGTAGAATTAGATGATTGTTTAGCTTGGTCCAACCAATATAATTTTGTGAAATCCTGCATCAAGCAACGTATTTCTTTCACTAGACGGGAAGCCTCTTTCAAACAATTAATAATAGGTTTTCTTCTCCTTGCTAGCATCTGTAGTTTTAATATCTTCTTATATTTCATGATCTGTCTGTGTATGACAAAGACTGCTGTGCAAATAAAAAGACCCTTTGCAGCACTTATCATTTATATACCATTCATAGATATGAAGGTGTTTAAATATTACTGAAATTGCTTTGGAATGAATCATGTTCACCTTGACTATCGTGAAAAAGAAGAATTGGTTTCTCAGAACTTTAGGAATGAACTTGATTGAAAGAAACAAAAGGAAAAGTGAGGAACAACTCGACACATACATTCAAATGAAACAAAACAACCCAAGAAAACAAATTAATTAAGTACTGAAGAACCTGCAGGAAATGCAAAGACTTAAAAAAATCAGGTATGACAAGCTTATGAAAATCCTGACTACATGGGAGTCTACTCTTGTGAGGATAGAGGTTAAAGCCCAGACTGGACAAAGATGTGTACACAATGCCATGCACCTGATATTCTAAATTCCAGGAAGAATAACATAATGTGGACTGAGCTCAAGATCATATACAAGTATCTGAAAAATAATCAAGATAATTTAGGGCTGGAGACATGACAAAGTGGTAAGAACACCCACTTATGGGGCACAAGACACTCAATTCAAACTCTAATATTATGGGCATTAAAGTAAAAAACTATGATTTTAAATAATTGGAATAATTGTAAGATTTGAATATTTGAGTGGAAAATGCATGAGCGAGATAGAATGAACCCATGGTGCAATGCTTTCAACTTAAGTGAAAATATTTTCTGGTACTTCAGAAAAAACAGTTACCTGGCAAATGAGCATGGTTGTACATTTGGGTGATGGACATACTTTACTTACACAGGTGTAAATTAAATAGATTTTATTTGGGTAGTTTGTACTTCTTGAACTAAGAGCCTTGATGATGTCCCTGAAAATTTTCTCTCAAGGCTACCACTCTACTACTTTGAGCCACAGTTCCAATTCTGATTTTCTATTGATTGTTTGGTGATAAGAGGCTCCTGGACATTACTGCCCAGGATGACTTCAAACCATGATCATCAGATCTCAGCCTCCCGAGTAACCAGGATGCCAGGCATGAGCCGTCGATAGTTTTAATAATTTAGTAAACTGTACAGTTACTGAAGTTATTCATTATCATTATAACCTGTGTAATATATGTGTGTATGTATATAACAATGCATACAGATAGAAATATCTTAACATATTTTTGTATCTACAGTAGGTTTATGAAATCATCCATTATAAAATAAAATGGAGACAAAAGTTAATAAGGAGCAAAACAAAGGAAATGACCACATGTTTCTTGTTGTTGAATGGAATACGAATTGCAAAAATCAGTTTGGGAAAATTATCTGTACGTTAACAAAATAGATAAGAGCTATTAATTCCAATCCATCTGTTTGCCCATGTTGTGCAACCTCACACATGAGTGTCAAAATCAAACCACAATTTTTGCCTTTGCTTTTAACTCACCTGTTATAATTTACAGGTTAGATGAAGTAATCAAATAAAGATTAAAATAATATTATGTGAGGCTATGAATTGGAGCTGAAAATTATATTAAATGTGATAATAGCTAATTCAATTGCATACTTCTTACTTTTACTCTGTGATGTCCCTCATTCCCACATTAGGAAAGTACATAGATGGTTCTCACTAAATTATATGTACAATTATGAAATAATGTATTGAAAAAATATGGGAACAATGTGGTTTTAGCTTATTTAGACCTGTAGGGGGAAGTGTGTTTTTGAGGACTTGCAATACATTGTGATGAAGATGAAGGGAGGGATGTTCTTATTCTGGAAAACTGGCTAGAGGATTGCTCCCATAAAGGTAGTGATGAATTCTACCAAAAGATTACAATAAAATCACTTTCACAACCATGTTCACTGCTGCATTATTCACCATAGCCAAGTTACGGAAACAACCCAGATACCCTTTGGCCGAGTGATGGTTAGAAAAAGTTTGGCACATATACACAATTGATTGCACCCATCCATTCTGAAGAATGTTACATTATTTGCAACGAAATGGATAGATCTAAAAATATATTAAGTGAACTAAGTCACTAAGTGAACTAAGCCAGATGCACAAAGGACCCATGTTTTGTCTCATATTTGGAAGCTAGAACTTTATACAGGTTTACACAAATATATTAACCAAAGCGTGCTATTTGCAGAGGAGTATTTCAAAGGTGTAATTTCTTATAAAATTGAAGTTTTAATCCAACAAAATATATATCAGGAAACTATCACTTGGAAGATGTGAGGGGAAGTCAAAAGGAAGGAATAAAGAGAGTTATGGAGGAAGAGAGTGAAGGTATAATATTCAATGCAGATAGTATGAAACTAGAAAAAATTAAAGTGGGGTGAGGTTTGGAAGGGTGTGGAAAAGTTATATAAAGATCCATTATACTTAAAAAAATACTGATTTGTTGAATGGAAATTCCATTTTCCAAGTATTTAAGATAATAAAAATATAATTAAAAACAATGGAGACATCTGATCTTAAATTCTATTTCCATCTCTTTTAAAAAATTTAATTATTTTCTTTATAAATTGATCAGAGGGATGGATTTTGTAGTTAGCTAGATCATTTCACATCTGTCTCTCTCTTCCTCTCTCCCTTTCATGGTTCTCATAGGTAATATGATTGTTCCATAATTATCCTAATTTATTTTGCTTTTATATTTTTGGTTGCATCATTTCACTTTCTGCTCTGCCATTTCCCAATTCATTTATATAGAAGGCATTATTTCCTATTTTCTCATTCCTAGAATAAGCTGTACATGAAGACACCACTGGTCCTCATTTTCAGTCTGTACCTTTGAATACGGAGGAAAATCTTTCCTCTGCTCTCTACCAATTCCCTACTCTCCAGTTAGAATAATTTAGAATAGTAAAAATTAAAAAGGAGAAAATAAATAATAGTGAAAAAAACAGATGCAGAAAATTTACTGGATTTTTCTGACCAGTTCATCCAATGTGAACTATTGGAGAAATACATGGACACCTCATTCTCACTGGCACTCAAAATCTCTGGCTAGGCAATTCTGATGAAGATGAGGAACAAGATGAAAAAGTAAGAAATGGTATCAATTGCAAAAGAAAAATGGAGAAGGATTCATGTAAATTTCTTCTTTGGTCTGCCGAAAATAATCGCCTTACTACAGTGTAGAGACTACTTTCCAAAAAGGCCACTCATGTGAATGCTAGGGATAACGATGAATATACCCCTCTTCATCGAGAAGCCTACAGTGGGCACTTAGATATTGTCCATGAGTTGGTGGCTCAAGGTAGATATTCATGCAATAATCGTGAATGTCTGGACAACCCTGCACAGTACTTATACATGGAATAATACCAGAGTGGCTTCTTTATTTCATCATGATGCTGATACAAATGACCAAACTAAAGGCTTCTTGAGCCCCTTGCATCTTTCTGCTGAGAATAGAAATAGCAAAGTTATGCTAGATCTCCTTCTGTTGAACCATTATATAAAACCAGGTCTGAAGCACAACTTGGAAGAAACTGCATTTGATATTGCCAAAATAATAATTATGTATCACTACCTCTTTGAAGTTGTAGAAGGCTGTAGAAATTGTTCTCCTAAATCCTAATGGTTTGGGTAAGTTTCTTAAATTTCAAAATTGCCAGTCCATCCTAGGTGTCCATACAAAATATTTTTACAATACAGCAGCAATATCTTACTTTAAAAATTCATGGATTCCATGGTATTCTTCCAAGTGAACTGCCTGACTTTGATATAAAAATATATTTGAGTTGTTTTTATACACCTATAATGATTTTTGTGATTTTTTAATCAGAAATAATTTTAAGTTATCTGTTGAAATGAGTAGTACAGAAACTAAAGATAATTCTGGTGCTTTTCTGAAACAGTGTATTTTAAAATATTTAGTATTCTGTTTGTATAATGTCCATAATCTATTTCATTCTCTCCTAGATACAATACTTTGAATTCAACATTGTTTTACAATAATAATAAATTAATTAATAAATGTGACCTTTCAGATTGCATTCCATATAGAAACAGTTTAAGATTCCTTTAATTCCTAGGTCCTTATAGAATTTTATTTCTTTGGGATAAAATGACAATGTTATCATATTTCAAAGTTTTATAAAAGTTATGCTATGTAAAGGCCTTTCTAAAAAGGTGAAGATTGAATACATTGATGTCAAACTAACATTTATTTCTATTAATTACATGTATTATTACACTTGTATATTTGTACTCAATTTTTAAATTACTGTTTAATTTCTTGCATCTGAAGAATGAAAAATATGGAATACTTCACAAATTTTCATATCATCCTTGTACAAGAACCATGTAAAACTCTGTATTGTAATTTGGGTAGACGTGCTGCTGAAGCATGTAGTATCCTGTAAATTTAAATAGTTAATAATGCAATCTTAAGACAGGCATATATCCTTGGTTGCCTATTTGTAACAAGGAAACCTTATTGTTCCCAAAATTTCTATTCATATTATTTCTGTAAAATTCTGTGTATGGTGGAAAAAACATATTTTTTCTTCGATTGCTCACATTTGTAATTTTTGTCAATGATTATTTTAAGTCTTTTTCATTTGAAATTTGATCATACTTTGAAGCCTTTATAGCTAGGTCCAAAGGTGATGGCTTTTCAAATACTTGTTTCTCAACTGATTGAGCTTTGTGGAGCTAATGCATTCAAAGTAAGCCTTACTTAAGAGCTACTTCTAAACTTCAGTAGCATAAAATTTCCCAAATAAAGGCTTACTGGCACAAATGTCTCCCTGACCCTATACCCTTGCTCCATGTAGGAACAGACCAACCAGAATATCTTACCCTGATAGCATAGATTGTCTTACTGGAGCAAAACTAATCTTAGTTACAAGGGATCATAGAGAGACGAACAGTTCAGACAGAAATGTTCAGACTAGAAGGTCTTTTTTCAAAATATAATTGTTTATTACACCCTACTATTTCAAAAGTAGCTAAAGCCTAGAAGGTGAAAAATTATTCATATGCATGATTCCCTAATGCCCTGGCCTGTCTACCATCCAACCAGGCAGAAACTTACACCACTGATTTTCTATCACCAAATATATTCCATAGTGCCAGGAGAAGTCCATATGTTTCTTCTTGTTATTAGGCCTTAATTTGGTAATGTTTTAATCACAGTGTTTCTTCTTGTCTCTAGGCTGTACATCTCCGAATGGTAATGCTTTAGTTCTAATTCTACCAAACACTGAGGTAGAGGTAATGGAATAATACTTTCAAACAGTTGCCTTTGATACCATAACCACAACAGAACAATGCAAAACATTTTCATATATTATATATAATTATATATTTTATATTTATATATGCTGATTTTATATTTCACACAGTGAATTTTACTAGAATTAATTATAATTTGACAAATTAATTGATATTTATTCCAATAAATAGATTGGAATATAAATAATCAGGATTAGAATATATATTAGAATATAAAAAGTATCAATGCAATGTTTTCGGTATAAACTTGTGATACCTTCTAAGTGTTCTTGGTTTCTGAATTCACATGGTAAAAAAAAAAACAAAAACAATGTTGTTTTCCTCTAATCTATAAGGGATTTTACTCTGCTGATGTTTATTGTTTTAACTCGCTTGTCCCAAACTGTTTTTCTCCATATTTCTGAAGCATTCCTACTGATTATACTCAAATTTTATTGATATGATATATAAAAGCTATTATTCTTCTACAGGATCCATGGGTCCTAGGATCCCAGGTCCCAGTTATCCGCATCATCACATAACTAGGGCAAGAGTTCTCACCTAGGCCCATGCAACATGCCAGCAGAAAGTAATTGAAGACCCATCTCAATTTCTCATTTCCTATATTTCAGGGCCCCAATTCCTTGAAATGCAGGAATTAGCAGTAAGCAATTTGGGAAATGCAAGGCAACCTAAAATGCAAGATGAAATCACAAAATGTGAAAGTACAGTAATTCAAACTTTCAATTTTCAGATGACCATCCAATATGAGTGAAAAAGATCACAAATGTCACAATATTATTTGTAATACCCCTCTCCTAATGATTAATAAATGATTTCAGTCCAACATCATCAGGCCAAAAAATAGTTCCTGGAACGATAGATTCATAATTGTCTACCAATGCTAGGAATACTTGACATAGAGGTCAAATATAATTCAGGAAAACATTAATTGAGAAGATCCTTAGTGCTTCAAAACACTGGTACTTCAGTAAAACTTGGTTCTGTAGTATAAAAATGTTGTCATTCTCAAGCAAATGATAACCTACATTGAATCTCCTGAAAGTATATTCCTTTTCAAATAAACTTTTTAAAATCACATTTGCCAAAATAACACTTTACAAGTAGATGATATTTAGTGATGTTACAGGTTTTTCATGTGTAAGGAGCAAGTTACAATAGAGTTGATTTATTTACTCTGCACTAATGCCAAACAGGTTCAACCATTCATTAATGTGTAGAAATAGTACCCTCCTCCATTTGTGCTTTTCAGTAGGTGCCTTCGAAAATTTGTTAACTAGATCAGCCTCCCATATTTCAAACCAAAATATTAGCTAATAAAGTAAATTTAATCACATAATAAGTACATTTTAAAAAGTCATGAATTGTTGCCTTATCATATGGTGTTTTATGTTTTCCCTATCTGTCTAGCATAGTAAGAAATATGATTTTAAGTCTTGAATATGGGTACTCATCAGATTTGACAAACATAAAACTGTCTTCTATTTCTATCATATTCCTCTACAGTAGTAAATTTTTAGTTTTCTTCTTTTGCCAAAACTTATAGTAGTAGAAAATATTATCCCATGTAAAATAAAGTAATCACAAACCACTGTACAAAGCCATTTATAAAACTGGTGGTTAGGAACACATTCTAAGGCATTTTTAAACTTTCTTGTTGACTACAGATTAGTCAAAAAAACAATACTGTTTGGCGTCTAATTTGAATTAATTATCCATTTTTAATCAGAGGACCATCAAATTGAATGCTATCCGACTAGACAATATTTTCACAATATACTTACCAATATTTTGAAAAAAGAATAAATATAGTCCATTCTCATACTAAAAGGGAAAACAGTTTAATTCTATGGAAATTTATAACTTTTAAAAGTAAATAAGTTGTTAAGAAGACAGAATGTATGTGTTCTTCAACATTCCAATGACTAGTAACTACTCATTTTCAAATTCAGAAGATTCCATACCTGAGAGATTCAAAAAAGTACCGGCTTGCATGTTATGTAATTCTGCAATAGATGCATTTTCCAAAGGGATGTTACAGATTGAGGTTCAACAGAAAAAAAACCACATTCTGGTAGAGGATAAAACTATGTAGCATTGGTAATAATTAATTCTTCAAGAGTAAGCAATTGTTTATCTCAATAAGCTAGTTTTTTATGACCATCAATCCCAATATTTATGATATAGAGTCATCCTAGCCCAACAGTTTCCAACTTTTAGGGTGCACCTCAAACTTCCCTTCATTCACATCATGAATAGCTTATCTCTATTGTGAAAAAATAGAACTCTACTAATGTGATGACATACATGTTCTGGAAAGAATACCATAATAAACTGGGTTGCATCATCCCACCCCCCACCCCGCCACTGGGATTCTTGAGATCGGAACACTTGTAAATATTATTTATATTTATACTTTTTAAACTATCTTCTAAATTCTGGATGCTAAGATTGGAAGATTACAGTTGAAAGCACACCCAGGCAGAAAGATTCCCTAGATTCTTATCTCTAATAAACATCTCAGCAAAAGCCAGATGCAAGTGGCACTGAGGTTGAAGTGGTAGGGCACGAGTCTTGAGCATAAACAAGCTCAGAGACAGTGTCCAGGCCCAGAGTTCAAGCCCTAGGACAAACCAATAAAACAAAAACAAATCCAAACCTAACATTTTTCTCAGTGTATACAGTAGCAAATAATTAAGGAAATTGCTTCCTGTGTTACATACAGGTAGAAGAAAGAAGATGTCACACGATCATTCTCTTCATACCATGTTATACCAAAGATTCCAAAAATTGCTCTTATTCTCAATTTATAAATTAATATCATCAATTTTTTGGCAACTCTGTCTACAACATTCACATTAAGTTCTAATTATAACTCTCTTGAAATAATATTCTAGGGAAATAGAATGCAAAATCATTTGTGAATTTGTCATTAACTCTCTACTTAAAAAGAATTTCGTAGAATCCTATAGAATATAAAATTTCAAGCAAAAACAAATTATTTTAAATCTAAATTCTAATTTAGCCAGATCTTCAAAATCCTATTTTAGACGAACTTTGCTATTTTTCCAGGCCTAATCTTTTGTAATCCTGCATCATTTCTTTGGGATACAACAGAATGATGATAACTTATTTATCAAATTTTGGATGGGAATCATAAGTCATTTAACATCTAGGAATGTTCTGTAATGAAGAGAGAATTTAAAACACAAGTGAGGATTAAGTATGAGTTGCATTTCAACAGGAAATTTGACTTCTCAAAACATAATGACAAAATTAGCCCAAACGTCCAACTATGTATTCCTTTCTTGTTTGTTTTGTTTTATTAAGACAAAATTACCTGGTCCAGGGAACATATCACTATGTAATTCCATTATCTAATCTCCTGTCTTAATCTCAGTGCTAGAATTCTAAGCTTGTATCACATTGCCCTGCCATAGTTTCTTGGTTTATTTAATCTAGATACAGACTACCAATTCTGAACTTCTCCAGTGATATTATACACCAGAGTGACTGCTTAGACTGTTTTCTATTTTCAAGGATGTTCTAATATTTGACACAGGATATGAATATTTTCAGATGCACCTGCGGGATCTCTGATTCATTCCACCATGGATCTGATCCCTTTAATAATGATTATTGACTCTCTTACTATCTCTGATCCCTACCAATGAAATATTCTCAAACTTCTTTGAAGGAAGTTCATTTGAGGACTTCTAATATTAAAAATTATCACTTGATTCTAGTCTTGTTCAGGACATACATTTATTGTTTTCTAACTTTTCTACACATTCTGAGAGTTGTTTCATTTGTGTATTTGTGTGTGCATATATAAGTGCTTCTTTGTCTATGTGTATGCTTGCATGTATGCATGCAAAAGCCTCAAGCTCTTATTCAGCTCATGACTGGTATTCCATCACCTGAGCCATTCTTCCAATCCAGCTTTTGACTGCTTAATTTTATATACAGTTGCAAAGAGTGTTCTGCCCTGGCTGGATGCAAACTGAACTTCCAAGACTCCTTTACATTCTTAGGTTTTATTTCTCCAGGACTATCAAATTTTAAACTACAAACATTTTTTGAGGGTAATGTCTAAGCTGTAGCCCAGATTTTTAACTCAAGAATTATTTTTGTTTGTTTTGGTGGGAGGTCCAGTCATGGGGCCTGAACTCTGGGCCTGGGCTCTGTTCCTCAGCTCTTCAGATCACGGCTAGCCCTCTACCACTTGAGTCACATTGCCAATTTCAGCATTTTTCTTTTTTGCTTAAGTGGTGCTGAGGAATTGAACCCAGGGCCTCATGCAGTCAAGGCAAGAGCTCTACCACTGAGCCACCTTCCCAGCCCCTAACTCAAGAATTCTTATAAAGATAGTTGAACCCACACATTACATACCCTGAGTGTACACTGTTAGGAATGTGATCATAAGGTGGGTAATGTTGAGATATGAGGATTGAGGTTCAAAGCCAGCCCAGGTAGGATAGTCCCAGAGCCTCTTTTCTCAAATTAACTGAAAGAAAACTGGAAATGGCACTGTGGATCAAGTTGTAGAGCATTAGCCTTGAACTGAATAGAAGAGAGACAGCTCGCAGACCCACAGTTCAAGTGCCAAGACCACCGCCAACAAATATATGTGTGTGTGCATGTGTGTAAAGAAAAAAAGAAATGTGATCTTAGCCACCAGTTCATTGCTAGCATAATCCCTGCTCTCACAAGATGGACATTTTTTCCAGTTAATTCCATGTTGTTATATTTGACTTGCATTGAAAACATAATCATTCTTCCATTCTACTTTCTACAAAGTTGCATGATTACCAAACATGATTTACAATGGGGTTGGCCTCATACTTCATGTTCCATGTAGGAGTCTTGCTTTCTGTATAACACTCCGATAAATCTACATACTGGACTTGGCTTTATTGTTTCAATGTTGCCTTATTTGTAGTCTTCTATATTGTATTGAACCCTTATACTTAAACACAGAACTTCTCTTTCTCCTATTATTGCTATTGTTTCCTTACTGTTAGCTCATGTACACTTGGGAAACAATGAACAGCACATACACTCACAAAAAGAATGTTCTGAAAACCTTCCCATTTAAAATTCACCTTTATTTACAGAGAACTTACAAAATTTGATCTCAATGTACTCATGTATAATGTATGTATAAGCAATATAAATTTCATATTTTCCTTTTACTAAGTTGTCTCTGAGTCCATAGGTGTTCTAGTGTTATTTCAGTGAAGCCAGAAAACATTCATTATACCTCAAGCACCACCATCGATTGTTACTGGAAGTAACTGTTACTGGATTTGGAAACTGACCCCAGGATAGGAATGGAACATAGAGGAATAACAAAGTTCAAGTTACCTTGTGCTTTCCTTTTTACTGTACAAGAAAAGTATCCCAAGGCTTGAAGGAAACTCTGTCCCTGGCTTTTTTGAGTGTGTTCTTTACTCATATAATATTTTTCTGTAAACTTCTAGTTCATGTGTTACAAAAAGAAATAATGTACCATTTGAAGGCCAGCATAGAACAAAAGAAAAAAAAACATTGTTTTAAAAGTGTTCTCCAGCAAAGGAACAAAGACATGGAGGTTTTAAAGTGCCTTACGGATGGATATTTCAATCCTGAGATGATTCTCTTGATGCAGGAGTCAGTTATCAGTTCCTTTGGTCTGGTCCTGAGTTCTCCAGAGCAATAAGGATTCCAAAAAAGCAGGATCCAGTGAGTTTGATCAGCAAAAGGAGCATCTTCTCTGACCAGTACTCCTTTAAGGAGGGTCCCAAAGAAATATCTGGGATTTTTGTTTGCTTGTTCCTTAGTTTGTGCTGGTTCTGGGTCTTGAATCCAGAGGTTGGATCTTGCCCGTGAACAGTTGTCTTTCCTGCCCACCTGCCCCCAAAGCTAGTACACTACTGCTTGAGCCAAAACCCCACTTCTGGTTTTTTGGTGTTCAATTTGCAATAAGAGTTTGACAAACTCTTCTGCCTGGTTTGGGTTTGAATTAAGATAGTAAGAAAGCTAAGTGACATCAACTGTATAGACTTCTCTTTTGAAACAAGAAATATTAGATGAATTTTATTGTAAAGCTAATATTTGACAATTTTTAAAGGAAGAGAATATGTCTAGCAAAGAAGCCATAATGTAAATAATTCAGCAAATGTAGGTGCACTGAATCATTTTGAAATTACCTTTTTCTGCTTGAGAAGATTATTGATCTTGTTCTTCCTTTTGGGGAAACTTAAGGTAATATTTGCACTTTTTGTTTGTTGTGGGGCTTGAACTCTGATCCTGGGTGCATTCCCTCACCTCTTCAGCTCAAGTTGAGCACTCTACCGCTTAAGCTGCAGCACCACTTCTGGGTTTCTGGTGGTTAATTGAAGATAAGTGTCTCATGGACATTCTTGACCAGGCTATCTTTGAACCGCAATCCTCAGGATTCCTGAATAGCTAGGATTACAGGCATAAACCACCAACGACCAGCTCATATTTGCGTTTATGTGTGCTGAATGACACTATGTAAACAAATAATGGAAATTTGAATCAAATGATGGCATTGCAGCTTTTCAGAAAATTTGAGGTAACAATAAATATGTCCTCCTTGTCCATGTGGTTTCATTAATAACTCATCAGTTATGGGACCCTTAAATGATCATTCTCTTCCGTCTGTGTAGGTATTTAGTATCAGGAAATGTTCATAGAGAAACATAGAAAGACTAAGATTTTTAGAAAGCGAAGAAGATAAAGTAAGAAAAAATAGCACAGAAGGAGATACATTTATTAAGAGGTAGCGTAAGAGATTTAGAATGTTAAAGGTAATGAGGAATAAGGCTAGTTGATAACTATTTGTTCAATATCCAAAAATGGTTCTCTAAAACAGTTTCTGGTATACCTTACTTATTACCACTTATTACTTAACTCTGGAATTATTCCTTCTCTTCTTTCACAACTGATAATTTGCCTCTGCTGTTTTGGTGAAATGAATGACCAAAAATATTTCCAAATCTCACTTAGACTACACTTCTCATTGTGATTAGCAGTGACAATTCAAAAACCTGGAATCTTTGAATTTCCAGAATTAATCTTCACCTGACATCTAAGTATATTCAAGACATTAATTGCTGTGACCTAATGAACAAAACTTTTTTTTCAACACAATATCCTAATATAAGTAAAGTTCATGAATTAGGGACTATTGTCAGGTGTCAGTAGGCATGAGCAATAATATATTCCAAGTATGGGTTCTTTATTTTGCATTTACTAATTAAATGTTTTTTGGTTTGGTTTTGCTTTGGGATTTTTTTTTGTTTTTTTTTGCTCAAGGCTATCACTGTACCACTTGAGGCACAGCACCACTTCCAATGTTTTTCTGTTTATGTGGTACTGAGGAATTGAACTCATGGTTTCATGCATGCTAGGCAATCACCGTATCATGAAGCCACATTCCCAGAGCCCTGAATGACTTTCTTAAGTTGACATCACATTTTCATTCAGTAACTATGTACCATAGTATTGTCCAGGTGATAGAAAATAATGTAGAAAAGAATACAATAAAATAAATCCAGTAAGGCAAGATGGACAATGAATAACCCTCACAGTCTCTCAATGGCACAGAGGGTTTACCTCATGGAGATCAACACGCTGAATGAGACAGCTCCTGACCCACAGCCTACCTCCAGAATGAGTGAGCCATCTTGGGTTCCAGCCACCTGGGGACGTTGTGCCACCTCCTACAGCACCCATTCAACCAGTTCCTGAGAGAAAGAGAGAGAGAGAAATCAGAATTACACTTAAATCGGGTGCCAGTGGCATAAAACTCTAATCCTAACTACACAGGAGGCTGAGATATGAGGATCATGGTTCATAGACAGCCCAGGCAGGAACGTCTGTGAGAATCTTATCTCCAAAGAACCACCAGAAAACTGGAAGTGGCACTGTGATCTCAAGTGATAGAGCGCTAGCGTTGAGCTGAGGAGCTCGGGAACAGTGCCCAAACCTAGATTTCAAACGACTGAAAAGAAGTGGACTTCTCACCACAAGAAGTGGACTGAACAGCACCCATTGTCCTAGGGAGCATGGTAGAGAAGTCAGGCCGAGCTTCCTGTGAATTTGAGGTCATAAGTAGGTCACCTGGCTTCTCTGTGCCTCGGTTTCCCCAGCTGCAAAATTGAACAAAGTGAAATATCCCCTTCCTCATTGGGATAGGGTAATAATGAAAGAGCCATGTTTCGGTTCATAATCCCACACCTGTTGCACTATTAATAACAAGCCCCACCTGAGCCCTTTCTGGTATCTTCCTGTCATATGCTCACAGAATTGCCAAAACCTTATCTAAAGGTCGCTCCCTCTCTGCCTAGCCATTCCACAGAGATCTCTCTGTATAAATCCCTTGTTGCCTCACAACTGTCCTGTGAGGAGACAGGTCCAATGATTGAGGCCCTACAAAGAGCATCACGTGTGGTCAAGAATCTGTTGCTGTGGACTGAGTTTGGGATAATCCATCTACACCTATGACTGAGCATGACACCACATGTCTATCATCCCAATTAGAGAGGACCAGGCCTGGTGGAGCATATCTTTCACAGGAGGACCGTGATCCAGCCCAGCCTGATCATATTTAGTTTCTATCTCAGAAATGCTCAAGACAGAAAGGTGGCTCATCAGAGCCAGGGAGAGGAAACACCCAAAGGGGTCATGGTGCCTCCAGAGGGGTGTTTGACCCAAGGTAGGTTGGTGTTGGGGCAGCCACTCACCTGTGCTGCTGGGAGAAGCTGTTCGCAACTGCTCCAATTGGGGCAGCAGCGATGGTGGCAGCATCGCGGACACATGGGCCCAGAGCAGAAGACTAGGGGCAGGGACCAGGTCTGGGATTTAGGCCGGCTGGCAGCTAGACATTGATTGAGGTTTGAAACCTGGCACTGCGTGAAGGGAGGGGAGGGGTCAGGTGGGGTGGGAGCATCAATTTTCTACTATACTCCAAAGTCACCTCAAGTCTCTTCCTCAGGACTCAGCCAATCAGTCAAGGTGATCATCTGAACCTGTGAGCAACTAAGGAGTATGGCCATTCCCAGAATCTGACATTTATCCCCAGGGTGGTCCACTATAGTCATAAATTCATAATTTAAACATATGTTGACATACATGTTTGGACAGCATCTTGTGTTCAGTGCAATTATTCTCCTTTTTTTGTCTCTAATTCATGGAGGTATTGTGTATTTTAATAAATATGGTGTCAAGTATAACTGTGCTGACATAGATGATAACCTGTTCTGATAGTTACAGGGTTGTCTATCATATTCTCCATCATATTTGTGACGCAGGACTTTCAAAGGAGAGGATAAAAGGCATAACGACTGGCTTCTGACATCAGGATGAATCTTTTGTCACTGCTGGGATTTTAGCTCAAGTCTGGGTAACTCTGTTGCACTGTGGGAGAAGGGGAAGCTCACCATCTTTGAAGAGTAGAATGTCAGGTCTGGTGCAGGGCCTGATTTGAAGCCCCAGCACTGGACAAAATAACAAGCCCACCTTTTTAAAACATAGGCTTTCTCTTTAACTGCAGGTGTGGTATGCATCTTGCATTCAGTGTAGTTATTCTTTCTATTTTGTGTCTTTTTCAAGGATGTATTTTGTATTTTATTGCATATGGGGTGACAGATATAACTGTGCTGACATGGATGACAACCTATTCCCATGGCTAAGAGTTGCCTGTATAGCATTCTCCATCCTCAATGAGACCCAGGACATTCACAGGACAGGAAAACCTGTGCCACATTAGGCTTCTCACATCAGAATGAATCTTTTGGTAGTGCAGGAATTTGAACTCAAAGCCTAGCAGGCCCAATTGGTGAATGTGTCATGGTGAGCTCACCAGGCTTTGAGCCACTAAGGAACTAAGCCATTCCTGGGACCTGAGATGGAGCCCTGGTGGGGGCCAATATAGTCATAAATTCATAATTAAATAGAGGATCTATATTTCCAAACATGGGTGGGTGGCATCTTGCGTTTGGTGTAGTCATTCTCTTTGTTTTGTGTGTTATTCATTGATGTATTTTGTATTTCCTTGAGTATAGGATGACAAATATAACTGCGGTGAACTGGATGACAACCTATTCCCATGAGTATAGAGTTGCATATACATTCTCCTTCCTGGCTGAGCCCCAGAACTTGCACAGTACAGGAAAACAGGTGCAACGAATGGCTTCTCACATCAGGTGAATTTTTGGCAGTGCTGGGATTCGAACTTTGGGCCTAGGAGGCCCAACTGCCCAATGGGTCCATGTGATGACACCAGACTGTGAGCCACTAAGGTACTGGGCCTTTCCCAGGAACTGAGATCGAGCCCCAGGGAAGCCAAAATAGTCCTCAATGATCATTGAAACATGGGATGTATATTCACATCCGTGTGTGGACTGCATCGTGCATTGAGTGTAGTTATTCTCTTTATTTTGTATGTTATTCATGGGTGTATTGTGTATTTTCCTGAGTATATGATGACAGGAATAACTGGGCTGACATGGATAACAACTTATTCCCATGGCCACAGGGTGGCCCATGCTTTCTCCGACCTAACTGAGATCCAGGACTTGCACAGGACAGAAAACAGGTGCAACGATTGACTTCTGACATCAAGATGAATTTTTTGGCAGGGTGGGGAATCTGAATTCTGGACCTAGCAGGACCAAGCGGTGAATGGGGTCATATGAGCACACCAGCCTTTGAGCCACGAAGGAGCTAGGCCATTCCAAGGACCTGCGATTGAGCCTCCGCCCCCGAGGGGACAGCGGGGAGCACAACAGTCATCCATTCATAAGGTGAAGGTAATATGGAAATAAGTACACATTAAAATAGAGTAGGAGAGATGGTAACCTGTGTTGGAATCCAATCTGCGTGACTCCCGATTCTTGGATATTTCCTGATGCCTCCATTTCATACTGTGATGATTATTGTCATGCTTCATCAACTGTTCTTTACAAATAATCGATACCCCATGAGTGGTGCCTATCATTTCCTACTTGCATCATGCACAAACTACTCATTCAAGGATGAGATCAATCACATTCCATGACTCATCCCAGGTCCAGAAATGAGTATCTCAGGATCTGCTGCCATTTCTTCTCCATAGAGGGGCTGAATTCAAGCCTCAGGCCTGGAAAAGATACTCCTTATGTATATATATACATATTTTAGTCCATTCATGGGCCTGAACTCTCGGCCTGGGCACTGACCTTCAGCTCTACACCTCAAGGCTAGCGCTGTATCACTTGAGCCACGGCGCCACTGCTGGCTTTTTTTCTCTGCTTATGTGGTGCTGAAGAATCGAGCCCAGGACCTCATCCATGCAAGGCAAGCGCCTTACCATTGAGCCACCATCCGAGCCCTCTTTATATATATTTTAAAGATAGGATTTATATTTCCATACAGATGTTCAGTCTATATTGTGTTTGGTGTGGTTATTTATTTTATTTCTTGTTTCATTCATTTATTTAGAATTTATTTTATTGACTCTGATGACACCTATACCATTTATTACATTGTTTACATCCTGTCACATACCATCCAGATGTAAGATGTGTTCTCCATCATGCCTGGCAGTGCCAGGATCTGAACTTAGTGCCTAGCAGGCCCAATTCATGATTGGGTGAGTTTGAGCATGGCAGCCTCTAGCCAATGAAGATGTCAGGTGATCCCCAGACACTGAGATCGACCCCCAGGTTTGGCCAAAACAGTGATACATGGATAGGCAGACAGAGGTATACAGAGGTATACAAATATACATATATACATATATACATATATACATATATACATATATATATATATATATATATATATATGTAAAGAGTTCCATAGTCATCTATGATAGAATAACACCTACTATGTTCCTACCAACTCTTAGGTATTTATTATACCCCAATTGAAGAAATATTATTCTTTTCATGCTTAATAAACTATTAATTATGCTCAATCAGCATTCTAGGATTATTGCATCCAATTTTAGTGTAGATCGATGTATAAAATACTCTTTCAATCAGTATTCCTATGAATAGGAATAGGAATGAGTCCCTTGTATTCTCCTGTGATTGATGTCAGGAATGCGATTTGAACCCAGGGCCTATGTTGAAAAATTAGACTATGGCTTCACTGATAGCCCACCAGCCACAAGCAATGGCAGCTCAAGTCCATATTGCAGCTTTGTCATTCAGACACAGGATGGTCACTGTCCAAAGAAAAAAATCGTAAAACCCCAGCTCTCTGCAGGTCACCACTTTTTGTGTTTTCCAATGATTTTTTCTTCCTGAAAGACCTTTGGGCCCAGGATCCCAGGATGGGCTATGGAAACAGAGACTGCACACCAGCAAAGGGAGATCCAACCTGAAGTAGAATTTCCACTAAATAGTTCAAACCCCATGCTTGGTCAAAAAAAACCAATTTATATATAAATTAATTATTTCACTAAATTAAAAAAATAAAGCTCTCTGGTTTGGAATTTCTGCCAGTTTTCTTTTCTAGCCTGCGATTTTAACTCAGGGTCTTGGTAAATCTGTAGCAATGTGAGCGAAGAGTTGCCATTACTTGAGTTCAAACCCCGTGCCAACCAAAAATGAAAAACTAAGTCACTGACCTCGGCAGGGGGAGGTAATTGTGGAGATGTGAGGGAAGGGATGGTAGGGGAAAAACACAGGAGGAATAAACAATGCTCAATAAGAAATGTACTCATTACCTTGCTCCTGGAACTCTAACCCCTCTGTAGAGCATTTTTACAATAAAAAATATACACAAAAAAGAGAAACAATATGGTTTTCAGAGAAGCACTTTGGAGATAAGGGAAGGACGTTTGAATAGCTGTACAAAACTCTACACTGCTTTTTTTAAATGTCCAGTATGGAACTGAATAAACATAACTGCTTCCATCAAAAAAATTAAGTTACTCTCTTGGAACTAGGGTCAGTATTTCTGCCTTTGCTAGTTTTTGAGCTCACCATCCAGGTAACTCTTTTGCAACATGGGTGAATGCGAAGCTCACTGTCCTTGAGGAAAAGAAATTCAGGCTAGTGTTCTCAGGGCCTGAATGAAGGTCCTGCAATGGAAGAAATATTTCTATACATGTGTAATACATGATATATACATATATATGCATGTTAATTTCATATTATGAATTTTATTATTGATTTTATATTGTATTTTCTTTGATTCATTTATTCATTATGGTATTTAGTATTATTATACACATAATATTATATTTTGCACATCTATTATAAAATTATACATAATAATTTAGGGCATTGACCCATTTTAATTAACGTTTTATTAAGTGTTGAAACATGATACATAATTGAATGGAAGCATTTGTCCCAGTCTTCACATATTTAATGTCCATCCCAAGTATGAGCTTTGAGTTCAAGCCCAAGTCTGGCAAAAAAATTGAGCCTGGTGAGATATATTATTCTGGAACTTCTGGAGGCTCACCCCTGTAATCTACTCAGGAGGATGAGATCCGAAGATTCCAACTGCAAGCAGGAAAGTCAATATGAGACACTTTTCTCCAATTAAACACCCCAAAAGCCAGAAGTAGAGCTGTGGTTCAAGTAGAAGAGTGCTAGCATGGAGCACAAAACCTCAAGGATAGGATAGCATCCAGGCCCTGAATTCAAACCCCAGGACTGGCACACACACACACACACACACACACACACACGCAAACACAAACACACACACACACACAAACAAACACACACACACCAATATAGAGCATTTGCCAGTCAGCCTGCACAAGTTCCATCTCTAGCAACTCAATATTAAAAAAAAAAAGATGGAGAAGGGAAGGAAAGATTTGCTCCAGGAAGTGATATAGCTAGTGCCAAAATTCCACAGTAGTTCTAATATGTGGGTACAAGACAGAGAGCCTCAGGCAGAAGGTATAGCATGGGCAAAGATCCTGAGATGTGCTGTAGATCAGGTGGTGTGAGTGGTATGAAGGTTTTATGGCTTCAGAAATGTCTGGCAGGAAATTCAAGGCTGGGTCAACGTTGACTTGAGTCATAGGGCAGAAGATGGGGTCCTAGAATGGTGCCCAGGGGGAAGCTTAGCTTGGCTTTTCGCCAGGGACCCAAAGCCATTTCCTGTGGTTGGAAACCTGTTTTCCCAGCTCCTGACCCTCAGGCCTCCTTTGCATGGAGGAGTCAGGGCAAATGCAGGGAAGAACTCTTGCTTTAGAAAAGCTTCTAGCCCAATGCCACCAGTGGCTCAACCCCTGTAAATCCTAACTACTCAGGAGACTGAGATAAAGATCGAGGGTCATGCCAGCTCTGGAGAGGAAAGTTAATGAGACTCTTCTTGCCGATTAACTACCAAAATCCAGAAATAGAGATGTGGCACAAATGGTAAAGTGGTAACCTTGAAGGAAAAAAGAGACCAGAGCCAAGACCCTGAGTTCAAACCCCAATACTAGCACAGGAAAATTAAAGAAAAGCTTTCAGGAGCTCCTAGTCCACTGTGGTGTAAGGCCAGATCACCAGGCACAGGTGGCTCAGCCTGTCCTCCTAGCTCCTCAGGAGGCTGAGATGTGAGGATCACGTTTCAAAGCCAGCCCAGGCAGGAAAGTCTGGGAGACTCAGATATCCAAGGAACCTACAGAAAACCCGAAGTTGCTCTGTGGCTCAAGTGGTAAGGTGAAGAGCTGGGGGACAGCACCCAGGCCCAAAGTTCAAGCCCCATGAACAACACCTGGCTTGCTTAGACCTTACTCTGTAGCTCTAGGCAGAGTTCTTTCCAGTGGGTTCCTGAGGGTCTCCTAATGTCTAAGTGTCCTACAAGTCTTGATAGCAGCCTGTTTGGAGGACATTGCCTACAGAGCATGACACAGTAGCAGAGAAGTATCCAGCCGTGGGGCATGAAGATCATCAGAATGGCATCTGTCATGGGTGCAATGTGGATGAGAGCAGTAAATCACTATCTCAGACCACAGTTCTGGGCCAGGAGGGGCAGGAGCTGTAAGATGTCACACCAGATAATGCCAATCACATGAGTATCACAAGAGTGCTAATTTATCACTCAGACCTTGGGCAGGTGTTGAGTTGTGATCATGAAAGTTTTGTAGGCTCAGGAATGCACAGCCAACTGGCTGCTGCTTGTAGCAGTCACTATCCTAGGAGTCCGAGGGCTCATTGCCCTGCTTTCCTTATCAGTGCTTGGGGAAGAGGAGCAGATGAAGGTCTGGAATCATGGGCTGACTACCAAAGAGCAACCCTAGTGTCCTTCACTTGATCCTGTAGCCCCATGTTGAGATCGAGGGGCAGGTTCCATAGAACTTACTGCCATGGCCCAAACCCCTCAGCCCAAGAAGGACTTAGGGAGAAACCACTTGATCTGGCTTGAGAGTTTACTGTGACTATGACTCAGGACTGCCCTCCAATTGTAGCTCAGCTCATCCAGGGCAAAACTAATGCCCCAGAACATTGAGGTACTGGCTATACCAGTCTCTCATCCCCCAATTCCCTGGTCCTGGAATCTAAATTATATGCCTCTGTATTCTGGGAATCCAGAATTGTCTAGAAGTACCTGAGAGGCCCAGCTGTTGCCAGAAGATATATTTGCCTACAATAAGGTATGTTGACATTTCCTAGACATCGAACAATACATCCAAGCCACCTTGGCCTCACCTCTCATGTAGCCCCATATTATCCTTGTTTGGGGAGCCTTCAGTCTGCTATCAAGGTCGAGTTGGCCAGAGCCACTGGCAACCACCCTTCCCCCACACCACTGCCAGCCTGCTGGGAGTGGGAAATGCAGCCAGGGTCCCAGCTGAGAAAAAGACAGGACAGAGCATGAGTCACCCTGGCCCCCAGAGGCAGGAGAGAACATATGCCAGCCAGCCGTGAGGACCCAAAATCCCCTGGATGAGGACAAAGATATGGACAGCCAGACTTGTGTCCCAAGGAAAAGATGGAATATGCAGGTCTCTGGCAATTTGGGACTCATTGTAGACCATGATAGGGGACTAAAGACAAGGTTGCTATTGAGGAAGGGCTCCATCCAAGGTTAGGAAGAGGCAGACAAGCACCCAGGAAGTGGGTAGAGAATGATCAGGGAAAAATACACACACATAGAAACACACACACACACACACACACACACACACACACACACACACACACACACACACACACACACACACACAAACACACACATGGGTAGCCCCAGGACTCAGCAGTCCCTGAGAAACTGAACATCCCAAACTCCAAGAAGATGGCACTACCATCATCAGGCCAAATGTTGACAAAATTCAGAGCCTCTCACACATCTGGAATGGCTCATAAAACAGCATGGCATTTCCTACTGTACACCCCACGATGAAGAAAACTCAGCCACAGCATTTTGGTTGTCAGTCATGGGGTTTGAACTGCGTGCCTGCGTGCTATCCCTCAGCTCTTCAGTTGAAGGTGTGCGTTCTACCACTATAGCCATAGCACCAATTCCAGTTTTCTAGTGCTTCCCTTGAGTTAACATCTCACAGACTTTCCTACCCAAGCTGGCTTTGAACTGTGATCCTCAGATCTCAGCCTCCTGAGTAGATAGGATGACAGTTGTGAGACACTGGCAGTGCCCGGTTTCAGCCACCTTCTTACAACCAGGGGAAATCCAAACTGTCAGGCCATAAAGCACATGCAAACCTTCACTTTCAGACTTTGAAACTAGTATCCAAAGCCATTCTTCCTTTGTTGGAGAGAATATAATCGACACTGCCCTCCAACCCTACTCCCATTCTCCCACTCCCTGCCTAAGATAGGCCACAACTTCTGGAGTTCTTGGTAAGACAACGCCCAGCCTGCCGTAACTTTACACTTGGGCAAACGTGGGGAGTTCTTAGAAATGGCTGTACACTGAGGCCAGAACCTGGTGTCCCAACAACAGCAACCCCACTCCTTCACCATCTCTGGCAAACAAGGGGTATCTTTCTTTCTTGTTTTTTTGGATGAGGGGCTTGAACTCAGGGCTTGGGTACTGTCCTAGATGATGAATTTGCTCAAAGCCAGTGCTCTACCACTTGAGTCATGGCACCATTTCAAGTTGGAGATTGGAGATGAGAATCTCATCAGAATTTCCTCCTTGTGCGGGGAAACAAGACCCTCTGGATCTCAGCCAGGATGAAAGGCATGAGCCATCAGTGCTTGGCCTATGATGTCTCATTCTTTACAATTTCCATCTAGTCTTCCTCTAGACACTACCACCTAGACTCTCCTCTACCTCCCTCAGGGACAGCAAAGGGAGGCTCAGAATCTGGGAAGGACCATGGGCATAAAAGGGGCCCTATCACATCACTAACCCTTTCTAAGCTCCCATCCACTTCCTCTGGATGGCCTGGATGTCTGGCGAGATCAGACCTACTAGGACTTCTTAGGCCTGCCCTGTATCACACCCCCCCCCCCGTCACACCCAACCGGTATCTGAGAATTTCTGGGGCCAGCTGCTCCATGTCCCAGTGGAAGACGTTGGAAAGTTGCTGATAACTGGGTCCAGGGGTGCCCAGGGCAGAAAGAGTGTCCAGATCCCCTCTGTCAAAGAAGGAGACACAAAGCATGAATGGATCTACTAAGTGCTACAGTGCACACCATCCACCTGTCACCCAGGTCCCTTGGAGTGAAGTTTTACCTTGACAGAGCTGGGGCTTGAACTCAGGGTCCAGGCGCTGTCCCTGAGCTTCTTTTGCTTGATGTGAGCACTCTTCCACCAGAGCCACAGTACCACTTCTGGCTTTTTCTGTGTATGTGGGACCTAGGAATCGAACCCAGGGTTTCCTGTGTGCTAGGTGAGCCCACTACTGCTAAGACAAAATCCCAATATTGGATGGCTGTTCTTCTGTGACCCCTTAGGCCTGACTCGGGACAGTCTGGCACATCTTTACCCAGTATCTAACCAGCAGCCTTGTCTGGAAAAGAACACGCTCTGCTATGTTGTCCTTTATCTATGGCATCTTTTCTCTCTGTGCTTCCTGTCCCATCCTCCTTCTTAAGCAAGACCTCCTTTCAAGTGCTGCCTCTAAAAAGCCCTCTCTAATCACCTTGGCAGAGGGGGATCTTCTCCATTCTGCAGGCTTTTGGCTTTGTCATGCTCTGCCTCAAGCTGGTGAGGTTGAGAGCGGACAAAGGCGAAGGCCTTGCTTTCACCACCCAATTTCTGAAGGCTCTGATACACTACCCAGGGATCAGTGCGGAATCACACTCTGTGAGAGGGCACTTGAGGCCCAGGCAGACTAGGGGCAACAAATGGGGCCATTTCTTGTGTGGGTTTTTTTTAAATTTAATTTAATTTTATTTGTGAACATACTGTACAGAGGGGTTACAATTGCATGGGCAGGATAATGCGTACATTTCTTACCAAGCATTGCAGCCTCCTCCTTTGTTTACCCTTCACATCACTTCCCAGCCTCCTCCCTCCCCCCCAATCCCAATCCTTCTCCTGCCCCCCTCCCCCCCCTGCACCGACGTTGTAAAGCTCGTTTTGGACATGACAACTTGTACTTCTCATTGTTGCAACAGGTCCGCCTGTATCCTTAAAAAACTGGTTTTTCCCCATCTCCTCCACAAGTTATACTGACATCAAATATAGTGAAAGCAGGGGTTATACTGTGGGGGAGGGACATACAAAGCAACAAAGAGATAATCTTATAAATGCGTTAGAAACACATGCATGAAAGAAATAAAACATTAAATTACATATCTAAGGGTTCATTTTCCTGACATCACATTATCTGACCTTTTCTGCTTGACTCATACATATACTAGATATTGCAAATAAGGGAAATCATGGGACCTATGTTTCTTTGGGCCTGGCTTACTTCACTTAATATAATTTTTTCCATTTCCTAACAAATGGGGCAATGTCATTCTTTCTGATGGAGGCATAGAATTCCATTGTGTATATATACCACATTTTCTTGATCCATTCATCTACTGAGGGGCATCTGGGTTGGTTCCAGATCTTAGTCTTGTGTGGGTTTGAACTGAGGATCTGGGAGCTGTCTCTCTGAGTTTTCATGTTCAAGGCTGCTACTCTACCACTTGAACCACAGCTCCACGTCTGGATTTTTGGTGGTACCATGCATAGAAGTCTTATAACCTTGCCAGCTTATGGCTGGCTTCGATCTTTGATTCTCAGATCTCTGCCTACTGAGGAGCCAGGATGTCAAGTGTGAGCCTGAGCCAGACAGGCTCCAGAACCTTTCCTTTGAGCTTCTGTTTATCTCATGTCAACTAACAAGCCCTAGTTAAAATAGTCATTTATAGAGGATCATGTTCCTCTCCTAGGTCAGTTAACCCAAGGAGATAAAATATCTTTGGAAAAGGCTAGTCAGAGTTGGCCTAGGTGAGTGAGTGAGTGTGTGTGTGTGTGTGTGTGTGTGTGTGTGTGTGTGTGTGTGTGTATGAGTTTCAGGGATACCTACCCCCATCTTTCTGGTGCTTCTTTCACCCAGAGGTGAGTACCTCCAGGATCCCCACCCCAAGAAAGGTGGGTAGGGGAGGGTACTTAAGGTCACATCAAGTGGGATGATCTGAATTCTATCCTGCAACTGAAGCCAGGAGAGATAGTAGAGAGAAGGAGAGATTTAGAGGAACATCAAGGGAAGCCCCTTACCTTTGGCTACAAGTACCAGAGAAAAAATGTATCCTTCCTTTTTGGTAGTAAGAAAACAAATGTCCACTATTCATTTTTTTTTGTGAGTCCCAGGTCTTGGATTCAGGGACTCGGTTTCATCCCTGAGCTTCTTTTACTCAAGGCTGAGGCTCTATAACTTGATCCACAGCACCAAAACTGGCTTTTTTCAGGGTGGGGTGAAGGAGGTCGTTTATGGGAGATAAGAATCTCGCAGACCTTCCTGCCTGGGCTGGCTCTGAGTCACAACCATCAGAACTCAGCCTCCGGAATAGGCCGGATGACAGGCGACAGCCACTGGCACCTTGTTGGGTCTTTGTCCGAACAAAAGACGGACGGACGGGGTCCGAGGAAAGGAAAGGTAAGTGCGGCACTCACCTGTTCCCCAGCCTCCCTCAGCCCAGGAGACAATCAGACACAGCGGGGAGCCAAATCCAGCAGGTAAAAAACTCGTTTATTAACAGAGAGCAGCCCCTTTTAAAGACATAAAGGGCTGGTGGCATGGTAAGGGAGGAAGAGGAACCAATCACTGTCAAGGTCACACCCTATCATTCACCTGATCCTTCACGGGCTGGTTAGGCACTGATCGGCAGGTCAATTGGGCTCTGCCCACTCTACTCTCTCCCAGCGCCATCTTGGCTGCCCATGTGCTGTACAGTAAATTAGGCTCTGCCCACACAACCGCCTCTCAGCGCCATCCTTGCTGCCCATGTGCTCCACAGTACCTGACTGCCACCATCCATTCATAGTCCCCTAGATCCAGTGCTGGGCTACCTGCACTGCATCCTCCTTTTTGTGAGTTGGAAGCAGAACTGTGTGGGTTTGATTCTTCAACCGCCTACCTACCTTTGAGCATTGTTCTGGCTCAGTCTGATGCCGGCTTCCTCCATATCCACAGCAATGACTTCACGCTGTCATAGAACAAATGTCCCCCAGGAGGTGTCAGACCTGGGGTCTTTCCTCTGCACACTGACTCTACTCCCTGAAATGACACACTGCAGCAACATGAAGTAGACAGAGTGAATTCAGTTTCTTATAATCAGGGTCTGGCCAGATAGGTGACAGTGAGGATCAGAGGCTCAGGATAGTGCTGTGCATTTGGACAATGCGATGCCTCCTCATCCACTTTGCTTTAACTGTCTTAGCAGAGGGTAGTGGGGAAAGACTCACCAGACAGACTGACAATGAGTAACCATCACAGTCTACCCCGGGCACAGAGGGGCTTACCTAAGGGAGCTAGTTCCACAGTCCAATTGGGAATGATCCTGACACACAGCCTACCTCCAGAATGAGAGGGTCACCTTGGGTCCCAGCCACATGGGAACACTGAGCCAACTCCTCCAGGACAAATTCAACAAGTTACTGAGAGAGAGACAGAGACAGAGAGAGAGAGAGAGAGAGAGAGAGAGAGAGAGAGAGGGGGGGGGGAGAATTACACTTAATCAGGCTGCCGTTGGCACAGGCCTACAATGGAAACTACACATCGAGATATGAGGATCATGGTTCATAGCCAGCCGAGGCAGGAATGTCTGTAAGATGCTTATCTCCAAAGAACCACCAGAAAACCAGAAGTGGTGTTATGGCTCAAGTGGTAGAGCCCTAAGCTTGATCTGAGCAGCTTGTGGACAGTGCCCAGGCCCAGAGTTCAAGCCCCACGACTGACAATAAGTGGACTTCCCACCACATGAAATGGACTGAATAGCACCCATTGTCCTAGGGAGCATGGGCAAGAAGTCAGGCCAAGCTTCCTGTCTCCTGGGGGTCATGAGTAGGTCACCCAGCTTTTCCGTGCCTCATTTGTCCCAGCTGCAAAGCTGAACAGTGAAGGATCCCCTTCCTCATGAGGATAGGGTAAGGATGAAAGAGAGCCATGTTTTGTTTCATAATCCCATACCTTTAGCCTAATAAATAGCAGGCCCCTTCTGAGTCCTTTCCAGGTATCTTCTTGTTATATGCTCACAGAATTGCCAAGAAACTTATCTGATGACCGTTGTCTCTATGCCTGGCCCTGCCCTAGATTTCCCCTTGTATTGATCCCTTGTTTCCTCACAACTGTCCTGTGAGGAGACTGAGGACCAATGGTTCCAGGCTGAACGCAGAGCTTCAACTGTGGTCAAAAATCGGCTGCTGTGGACTAAGAGTTTGGGACAGTAATCTAAACCGATGAATGAGCATGGAGCTACATATCTACCATCCCAACTACAGAGGACAGGCATGGTGACACCTGCCTGTCACAGGAGTACCATGATCCAGCCAAGCCTGAACATATATGGAGTCTCTATCTCAGAAATGCCCAAGACAGAAAGGCTTGGCTCCCATGGAACAAGACCTGATT
This sequence comes from Dipodomys merriami, assembly GCF_024711535.1. NCBI lineage: Eukaryota > Metazoa > Chordata > Mammalia > Rodentia > Heteromyidae > Dipodomys > Dipodomys merriami. The sequence goes on along the minus strand of NW_027204271.1, from coordinate 1,127,165 downwards.
GGAAAACCTAAGCTCTTGAGTTCAAACCTTAATATACCAAAAAAATCTGAGACCTGGTGCTAGACGCTCATGTCTATACTGCTACCTACTCAGGATGCTGAGATCTGAAGATCACAGGTCAAGATTTAAAGTAGGGTTGGCCTTGCCCATCAGACGTCATGATGAGATGACCCAGAGTCTGACCCATGCCAATAAGGTCCATACTAACAGGGCTCACAGCCTTAATAAGTGCTAACCATGCTCTCTGTCCCCCTGGGGAGCCAACCCGTAAGGGCCCCACCCCCAGGTCCTCCCGTGCTCCCTCTGCCACCAACCAGGCCCAAGAGAGTAGACAGTTCCAGATCACAAAGGTCCCTTGTTTTTATAATTTAAAGGTGCTGAGTCCCCTTCAAACATCTCACCCTTCCAAGCCCCCAGACCTCAGCCACAAAGTCCATGCACCCCCCTAAAGACAGCGGTTAGAAGTTACCAAAGGGTCCAGCACTCCTTGTAACAACCAACTTCTACACACACACACACACACACACACACACACACACACACACACACACACACACACACACACACACACACACACACAGCCATCATGGGTGGCTCCTGTCTGTCATCCTAGTTATTCAGGAGGCTGAGTTCTGAGGACCACTGTTCAAAGCCAGCCACTCAGGAAAGTTTGTGAAGCTCCTATCTACACTGAACCACCAAATAACCACAAGTGGATCTGTGGCTCAAGTGTCAGAGCTCTAGCTTTGAGCAAGATATCTCAGGGACAGCACCTAAGCCTTGAGTTCAAGGCCCAGTTCTTCTACCTCCAAACACACACAATCACAGACACAGTCAGACAGACAGACACACACACACACACACACAAACACACACAAGATAGCCCAAGGATTCTACAGTCCCTGAGAACAGTAACATGAACTCCCTCAATTAGGATCAGATCCCACCCACTAGAAGGTGGCAGTACCAACATCAGGCCCACTGTAGACAAAACATTGAGCCGCACATGTATCTGGAATGTCTCATAGACCAGTATGACATTTCCTATCATGCACACTGCTATGTGGAAAACTTAGTCACCTCTTTTTTGTTGTTGGTCAAGGTGTTTGAACTCTGGGCCAAGGTGCTGTCCCTCAGCAATTCAGCTGAAGGTGAGCACTCTCCCACTTGAGCCAAAGCAACACTTCCTGTTCTCTAGTGGTCTATCATCAAGTCTCACAGACTATTCTGCCCAAGCTGACTTGTAACCACGGTCCTCACATCTCAGCCTTCTGAGTAGCTAGGATGGGAGTTGTGAGCCATGGGTGGCTTCTGGTTTCAGCCACCTTCATATACACAGAGGAAACCCATCTCGTCAGTCCACAAACTTTTTGCAACCCTTCACTTCAGATTTTGATACCCAGCATCCAAATCTATCCTTCAATGGAGAAAATAAAGACAAAACAATCACATCTGCACCCCTTCGCCCACTCCCTGCCTGCCACAGGACACGTCCTCTTGAAGCTGTGGCTTCAAACTGGGGCAAACTTGGGGAGTTCTTACAAATATCTTTACAGTGAGTCCAGCACCTGGTCTCCCAAACACAGCACCCTCCCCACACCCCCACACTTCCACCATCATTTGCAGGCAAAGATGTCTTACTTTCTTTCTTTTTTATATTGTGGGGCTTGAACTCTGGGCCTGGTTGCTGTCCCTGAGCATTTCAGCTTAAGGCAAGCGCAAGCACTCAATTGCTTGAGCCACAGCACAACTTCTGGTTTTCTGCCAATTCCTTTTAGATAAGAGTCTCAGGGTCTTTCCTGATCTGGCTAGCTTTGACCCGTGATCCTCAGATCTCACTTCCTGAGTACCTAGGATAACAGCCATGAGCTACTGGCACCCAGCCAAACAAACTTCCATTCCTGTCATCCTCTTCCCCCAGGAGAATGAAATCTGAGGACTGCAGTTGGATGCCACTTAGCAGCAAGGCCCGTGAGAACTCTTTATCTCCAATTAAACACCCAAAAAAGCTGGAAGTGGAGCTATGATTCAAATGGTAGAGTGCTATCTTGGAGCCAAGAAGATAAGATCCATGCCTTAGTTTCAAGCTTTTTCTAGCATAGACCCACCCAAGAAAGGGAAGCAAGTGGGCACATGGGAGCTCAAAGCTAACACATAATACTCAGGACTCGCAGAACAGACCCCATCCAGCTCTGATTCTCTAGATTCTATGTCCTACACCATGGCAGTCTTAGATGGGACTGACCATGAAACAAGTTGGGACATTCAAGTACAACCTCATACTGAAGATCCCCTGACCTTATCACTCAGGATCTCTCGCTGTCCTGCCTGAAAACTAGGCAGTGAGGTAAGATCTAGTTATCCACCACATGATATGGGAACCAAAGGGATTCCTGGTCAAGGGACGGAGACTGGGGGGATCTAGTTCCCTCTTTGGGAGGTGAAAAGGGCTGCTCTATCCCAGAAATTTTCCTATGTTGTGAGTATTATCAAAGAAACAACCCTGCTCAGACCACAGTGCCTCTGATTTTTCCACCAGCCTCTACCCAGCTCTGCCCCAACTTCAGCCTGCCCTCTCTGAATCCTAGATCTGCCATCTATACTAAAGAGTGAGCCAGCTAAGAGACACACTTCCTGCCCTCATTCCCAGGCTGTCCTGTGTCAGTGGCATGCTTACCTCAGTCTTTGGTGAAGGAATGAACACCGGGAGTGGTATCGTCAGATTGAGCCCTGGAAAGTCCTAGTCCCTAAGGGTGTACTGCACAGGCATCCTGCAGTGAAAGGCAGTCAGGTTGTCAATGATGAAGCCAAGGTGCCAGGACTTTTAATAGCAGTGTGGCTGGATCAAAGGCTGGTAGTCTATGTTGTCAGGCGAGGTCATGGCTCCAAAGGCCTGACACATGTGACCCAGGATCATTCTCCCTCTTCAAATTCCTACTTATACTTTGATCCCCCCCCTTGAAACTCTCTCACTCCAATACCTCCCTAGCCCTTGAAAACTTTCTTTTTATCTGACCAGAAAATAAACTCAATGAGGCTGGGCATAATTGAAACCTGGTGACCCACTCTGAGCCCTAGGTTCTACCTGAGGCTGGTTCCCTATATTGTCAGTGACCACACAGCTCCTGGATGGCATGAAGTTTCTGAGGGGTCAGTGGCTTGGTCCTCCATACTGGCTTTAGGCTCTGAAACTGTCCCCACATAGATTGTGAATAATTGGCTCCCTTGATCCAGAGACACCAAACCATGGCTTGCATGTTCTCCCTTCTTCCTTCCTTTCCTTTTTTCTCCCTCTGTCCTTCCCTCCTTTCTCTCTTTACTTTCTTTGTGTCAGTTCTGGGCCTTGTACTCGGAGCCTAGGTGCTTTCCATAAGCCTTTTTACTCAAGGCTAGCAGTCTATGGCTTGAGCCACACATCCATTTCTGGTGTTTTATTTTTGGTAGTTAATTGAAGACAAGAGTCTTACAGGCTTTCCTGCCCTGGCCAAAAGCCTCAATCCTCTGATCTCAGCCTCCTAAGTAACTAGGATAACAGGCTTGAAGCACTGGCATCCAGATCAATCCAAGGTTTCTTCATGGGCTGTGGAACCAGGCCTGGAACTTTTCATTGTCTATGACCCCCCAGAGCCTCGTGCACACTGTAATTGTTTGTTGGTTAAATGAATGAGCATCTGTCTATGACAATACTACAGAAAATCCCATCTGATTCAGGTAAGAATCTTCTGTGGGGGAGTGGGGAGAAAGCCTGATGTAGCTCTCCCACAGTTCTCCCTCCTCCCTCTTACCCACTCCTGGTGCCACAACACTTAACTGTTTTGGCTCTGAGGGTGGGAGCCACTATGTACTCGCTACATTCCAGGGCCTCTGGGATGCCTGTCTTCTTAACGATCTCTGTCCAGCAGCTGACCAGCTCTGTGGCACTCAATTCACCATAGAGGTGTGAATGAGTTTGCTGTGAGCTGAATGGCTGGCTCAAGGGGACTCCTGTCCTCCCCCTGGGGCCGGCCAGGATTGTCCACCACATGTGGCCCTTAAATTTCATGTTGCAGATGAAGGATGCTTGAGGTAGCCTGGGTTCTCTGAATCTCCCAGAGTCCAGTACAGATGCTGGGAATCATCTCTGCTCATTGTTGGCAGGCTGGGGATGGTGAGGTCACAATGTCTGCTCCCCACAATGTCCTCAATTGGGGTCATCACCCTGGTGAGATGCAACAGCTGCCAGAGAAAGGCAGTCAAGGCACAATGTTCAAAGCAGGAGACAATCTGGCTTGGGAACTCTGCCTGTGCTGCTTTGAACATCATTGTTTGTTGGCTGAAATCATCCATCTAATTTGATCCATAATCCCAGGTATTAGTGGAAATTGCCAGCTTAAAAAAAAAAACCCTGGAGAATGTGGTATTTAATTTGTCCCAATCAAACTTAAAGGGTTCCAAAATCAGTGGTCCCCTTTTCCTTCCAGACTGCCTATAACAGGTTACAGAAACTGGCATTCAGCCAGCCCTAACTAACTGCTACCTCCTGATACCGAGAGGGCTCCAGCAGGGTAAATGGACTTGCCTACCACTGCCCAGCTGGAAACAGCCCAGGTGGGACACAGACTGGATTCTGCAGGACTCCAGGGAGGATTGACACTGATCACTGCCCCAGGAGGGTATCCTCACCAACAGTGGGGGCCCACAACCCTGTGCCAGAAATGCCCACAGAGACCGTTAATGCCCTAGATATGGTTCCCCTCTCATCCATTGTCATGGTGAACCATCTGCCATGTCACACCATACCCCAGTCCCCAAAACCTCATAGCTTCACACCCCCTGCCTTATCATTTCCCTCATCTCGTTCCCTAATTATGTTGGGCAAACACATTCCATACCCTTGAATTACCTCCAACTAAACACACAAGAGCAGAGTGTCTGGCTTGAAGAATGTGGCTGTGATCTCATTCGCCTCATGAAACTTCCGGCTGGGGATAGAAGGACAGGCGACCACTCCAGTCCAGGGTTCACACAGTTCTTCTAGAGGAGGCCCACTCTGGCCCAGCAGCTACTGTGGGCTACAGGAAAGGGGGAAGAGAGAGGTGGAAAGGGGAGGAAAGTAATGCCTACTGAAATCTTCCATAAAGGAGCCATGAAACTGTGAAGGAGAAAACAAAAAGTGTGGCTGGGCTTGTACTTGGTATTGATGAAGAACAACAACAACAAATACACACACAGAGAGAGAAATAAAATGTTTTTGCTGTTTTTAGACATGGTGACTTAAATATATTTTCATTGTTCTCATCTCCCTGCTCTCCCAACACACACACACACACACACACACACCTCCAGAATGGTGACATATGACACTTCCATGCAGCACCTGCAATTTGCCAACTGATCACTCACCTGAGGACAGTCAGGCTGTACAAGGAGAAAGATTCTCTCTCTCTCTCTCTCTCTCTCTCTCTCACACACACACAGACTCAGAGTAGTACTTCTCCTAAGTTTGTTGATTACTCATCGGAGCACGTGGGTTCCCATTCTCCGTTCCCTTGTCAGAACCAAGAGCTCCCATACAAGGGGAGCACCACTCTAATGACACAGCACGACCCCACCTCTCCCCTTCTCCAGGGCCAGACCCTTCTCCTTGGGAACAACCAGCCTTAACTCCCCATTCACCAAAACCCTACACCAGGATGCTGGGTGAAGGAATCCCCAGACAGGTGGGTCCTCAGAGCAGGGCTGTGAAACAAGCAGTGGGTCATGGGGTCCCAAGGGGGGTGTCTGACCCAGGGTGGGGGCAGTGTTGAGGAAATGGATGGGGTCCTAAAGGCTACATACATGTACAGACTCCTACTTCCAGCCTAGATACTTCTGGGCAACTGGGCAGATTCTTGGGGAGGACAAGGAGACCAGATGGACAGGGAACACCAGCAGACTCTGGCAGAGCTGGGAAATGTGATCACCCTGTGAGTACTGTTGACAGCTGGGGTGGGGGGATAGGCCGGTTATATGTATCTGAGGGTGTGTGTTCCTCCCATATATTCACCTAGTATCTGACCCCCGTGCCCTCAACTCCCTAGTGGGCTTTTCTGGGACCCTCCTCAGATGAAAGGGTGACTGAGCACAGAGGACAAGGGCTCACATAGCAAGGGAGGCCTATCTTCTGCATCCAACATCCCCCACTCCCAGCAAAAAAGGAAAAGACCCAATAAGGCAGGTGCAGAGGTGATGTTCCTCACCTCTGACTAAAGCCACCAGGTTCCCACCAGGGAGAGGAAGGGTGCAGATGTGGGACTGTGTGGCTCCCACTGCTCCAGCCAGGGGCTCAGTGGTGACCCCTTCTCACCCATTCCTGCATCTCCCCATTTCCAGGGATACTGGCCACTAGGGATGGGGGTGAGTTCCCAGAGTCAACACCCACTCCCCAACCCCCAACTCCTGGGGCGCATTTGTGGCAGAGTCAGGGCTGGCCTGCCTGGTGCTGGGGAGGCATGGTTGGGACACAAGAGGAAGGCGGGATTTGCGGGGGGGGGGAGTGGGAGTGGTAGGGGGAGGTCGCAAGGTGCTGACCTGTGATCGGCCACTCACTTGTGCTGCTGGGAGAATCTGTAGGCTGTGGTTCTGTGTGCAGCGTGCAGCAATGGTGTGAGGGATGTGCCTGATGTGCTGGCTTTCTGTGCTTTGTATTCCTGGCCCAGCCCAATTCTCCCACAGCATCAGGTTTTGAGGCCGCCACCCCTGGTGCATGTGCCTGCTCTTCTCTCTGCTCTCTCTCTGCCCCCACTTCTCTCCAGGGCTGACCTGCCCCTGTTGCACAAGTGCTGCAGTCCATGTGTGCCCCTGGCTGCAGCAGATATGTGTCCCCTCAGCCACGCCCTGTCCTCCCCTGGGTCACGCCTCCTCCCTCCCTCAGCCATGCCTCCATCCCTGGCTTTGTGCTGTCCTGAATCTGCCCTAAGTCTACCAGGCCATGGCAGAAGCAGCCTCACCTCAGGTCAGGGCTTCCCCCCAACCTCAGCAGCTGCCAGGGGGGAGGGATCGAATCTCCACTCAGCCCAACAGAGGACTCTTCTCCATCCACCCCACACACCAAGCTGGTGCACGGTGTCTCTTTATGTTTGTTTGTGTGTGTGTGTGTGTGTGTGTGTGTGTGTGTGTGTGTGTGTGATTTTTGGGGATATCAACCTTGCAAGGACTCAGAACGATTTTAAAAAATAGCAAAAAGAATCCTGTGTAATGGACTCAGCACAATAGCAACCTTTGGGATCCTCATGGTAATCTAATGACTAGTAAGATAAGACATGCCATTTTAACATCACTAAACTTACATATCATAGTATTATGACATCATATGTCATAGTGACATTATAGACATATTGTGAATGCCTATTCTGTGATTTCATTCTATTTCAAGTGAGCAATATTGGTGGATTTCAGAAATCCATTGTGACCTCAAAGCCATTGTGCTGTGAAAATCCCTTTGTGACATCACAGTGCCATTGAGATAGTAACCTGTTGTGACATCACAAACTGGTCCTGTCCATTGTGACCTCATCACCAAGGTGACATCACAAAGCCATTATGATATCACATTGCTGTTGTGACAGTACAATCACCTTGAGACCTCCCAAACCCATTATGACGTCTTTAGCACCTTTAAAAAAACACATGGCCTTTGTGACATGACAGTCCCTTTGTGTACCCATATCCTCATTGTGAAATTTCAATTGAGATCAGATATGCCAAAGAAATATCACAAAGTATTTACAATATAATCATAGGTGTGACATCACATTGTCATTGTGACGAAATCAGCTCATTGTGACATCACAAATCTGTAATGACATCATACCACTATGACATCACATTGTCATTGTGACATCATATATACATTATGAATGCCTATTACGTGATTTCATTACATTTCCAATGTGGCATGTGGATTCATATCAAAAACACATTTTGACTTCATAACCATTGTGACATCACAAACCCTTTGTGAGGTAACATTGAAATTGTGATATCTCTAAACAACTGTGACAACTCAAACATGTCCTGTCCTCAAAAGTTTTGTGACATATTGCCACTGTGTTACGTTAGGCCCATTGATAGCTCAATCTATTTTCGACCTCAAATTATTTCAGGAATGACATGAAATATTAGAAATATACTTTGACATCATGAGCATAGTGACATCACACTGCTAGATGTAATGACCATTGTGTCATATTGTCACATCACAAATCTGTTTTGACTTCATTACATTTGTGTCAACAAATGCTTTGGAAGCCTCACAAGCCCATTCTAAATTTATATACTCATTGTGAGTTAATTACAATTGAGGTCTGGAATGCCATTGTCACATCATCAATCTACTGCAACATCACAAAACAATTTTGAACTCATCATTATTATAGAATCACCAATTAATTAGAATTTGACATCATATTGCAATTGTGATATTACTGTACCATCATGCTTTCACAAACCTATTATGACTTAATCACATCTTAGAAAATGCATGGCCTTTGGGACATCAAGATCCTTCTGTGAACTTGTATCATGGGGAACTTGTAGCAATGGAAATTTGACATAATATGTGATATTACAAACTAGTTTTGACATCATTAACCCATTTTTATATCATTAACATTTTGACAACCAAAACCTGTTAGGAACTTTAGCACTTTTGACAAAAATCATGGCGTTTGTGTCATCACAGTTCATTTGTATATGTCATGGTGACTTCATTCTCATGTCCTCACTGTAAACTAATGGCAATTAAGATCTGACATACCATTGTGACATCACAAACCATTTGTGCCATCATCACCAGTGTGATATCAGTCATTATGACACCATCAGCACATTGTTACATTAACAAGCTACAATGACCTCATAGCATTATGACACCACATTGCCATTTTGCTGTCTTAGACACATTGTGAATGTATATCCTGTGATTTCATTCTATTTAAAATGTGGCATGTCAGTTGATATCAGTAACACATTGTGACCCACCATTGTAACATTATAAACCCTGTGTGACGTCATAACAGGTGTAACATCATATTGTTGTTATGACATCTTTAGCTTATGGTGACATCACAAAATGGCAATGACATTATAACATTTGCCATTATGTCATTGTGATATCATAGTCACATTATGAATGCCTAATCTGTGATTTCATTTTATTTGAAATGTGGCATGTGAGTTGATATCAGAAACTCATTCTGATTTCACAACGATTGTCACATCAAAATTCCTTTGTGACATTAATTTGGCAACGTGACATCACAATGGCAATGTGATGGAATTAAGACATCATGATATCAAAATGGTCATCAACACACAATTGGTTTCTGATAACCGACATGCCACATTAAAAATAGAATCAATAACATAATAGGCAAGCACAACGTGTCTATGACATCAGAATAACAATGTGATGTGGAAATGCTATGATGTCATTGTAGTTCAAAATGATCTGATGGTGTCATAATGGCAACATGGTGTCACAATTATGATGTCAGAAAGGATTTGTTATGTTTCCTTGGTATGTGTGATGTCAGTTGTCATTAGTTCCCCATGAAGTTATGAATACAAAAAATGTTCTGTGATGTCACAGAGGCCATGTGTGTTTTCAAAGGTGATTATAAGTCATAATAGTTTTGGAATGGCACAATGTGATCCATAATGTCACAATGGAATGAGATGTCCCTTTCGGTTTTGATGTCACCGTGGTGATGAGGTCACAATGGCTTTGTGATGTCACAGTTTGTTTGTAATATCAGAATGATCCAATTTCAATTACTCATAATTCAATATGAGGATACCATTTGATAGAAGAAGCTTCATAGTGTGAGGTCATACTATGTGAAAACCCAACGGGACAGTGATTTCACAATGACAATGTGATGTCTCAACATCATGTTATAATAATGTTCTGATGTCACAATTCGCGATGCCATACTGATGAGGAGGTCATAAATTAGTCATAACTTGTGTGAAATGCTGCCATTAGGATATTTTGGCTTTTAGTAAGCTTATAATCTGTTTTGAAACATAATAATTCAGGTATGACATATGATATCAGAAATTGACTCTGACATCATGAACATTGTGACATCATGAACATTGTGACATCACATTGATAGACATCAAGATCATAGTGGCACATTATGAACTCACAAATCTGTTAGGACTTCATCATATTTGTGAAACACATGACTTTAGAGACAACACAGTCCCTTTGTAAACTCATATCTTCATTGTGAATTAATGACATTTGAGATCTGGCATGCCATTGTGACATTTCCAACCAATTGTGACAGCACAAGCCTATTATACTAGAAACACATTGTGATCTAATAGTCATTGTGACATCACAATCCCTTTGTGACCCCACATTTCCATAGTGATAATACTAACCCACTGTGAAATTCCAATCCTCTCAAGCCCAATCCAGGTATGAAATGTGATACTCGAATCCAGTGTGACATCTAGATCATGGTGACATCACACTGATAGATGTTATGAGCATTTTGTCACATTCTGACAACACACACCTGTTAGGACTTCATCACTTTTGTGAAAATACATGCCTTAGGAGACATCAGAGTCCCTTTGTGAGCTCATGTACTTATTGTGAGTTAATGAAAATTGAAATCACATGTGTCATTTTGATTTCACCAACCCATTTGGACATCAGACACTTCTTGTGAATTCATCTGTGTGGCATCACAAATTATGATATCAAAACATTATTAAGTCATCATATTGCAACATCACATTGCCATCGTGATATCACTATCCCATTGTGTTTTCAAAAACCTAGTATGTCTTCATAGCATTTTAGAAAATTCATGGCCATTTATACGTGTCTTCTTCTGTGAACTCATATCCTCATTGGACATGTGAAATTGGACATGTGATTATGAGATGTGACTTCACAAAACTATTTGATATCATCACCAATGTGTAATCACAAACCCAGTGTGAGCTTTCATTGCCATTTGACATCACTATAACATTGTGACATCACAAACCTATTAAGACCTCATATCACCTTTGAAAAAACACATGTCAGGCTGGGAAGGTGGCTCAGTGGTAGAGCACTTGCCTTGCATGCATGAGGCCCTGTGTTCGATTCATCAGCACCACATAAGCAAAAAGAAAAAAGCCGGAAGTGGCGCTGTGGCTCAAGTGGTAGAGCGCTAGCCTTGAACTGAAGAGCTGAGGGATAGCACCCAGGCCCAGAGTTCAGGCCCCACAACCGGACCCCCCCCCAAAAAAAAAACAGAAAAGAAAAAACACATGCCCTTTGTGACAACACAGTCCCTTTGTGGAACTATACCCTCATTATGAACTGACAATTGATTTCAAACATGCCAATTTAACATCATGAACCCTTTGTGACATCACCAGAGTGACATAACATTTTCATTATAACAGCATCAACTGCTTTTGACATGACAAAACAACAATGACAAGATAGCATTATGAGATCACATTGTCATTGTGATGTTATAAAAAGATTGTGAATGCCTGTTTTAATATTTTTTTGTCGGTCATGGGGCTTGAACTCTGGGCCTGGGTGCTGTCCCTGCTCTTCAGCTCAAGGCGAGTGCTCTATCACTTGAGTCTCAGAGCCACTTTCAGTTTTCTAATGGTTTTTATTGGGAATAAGATTCTCATAGATTTTCCAGCCTAAGCTGGCTTTGAACCGGTAACCTCAGATCTCAGCCTCTGGAGTAGCAAGGATTACAGGCGTGAGGCAACGGCGCCCAGCTTTTTCATTTTATTTCAAACGACATGCGTGTTAATATCAGAAACATAATGTGAACTCATAACCATTGTAACATCATAAATCAGCAATGACATCAAATTGTCATTATGACACCTTCAGCTCACTGTGACATAACCAAATGACAATGGCATCACAGCAATATAAATCACAGTGACATTGTTACATCATAGACTTAACAGTGTGAAGGCCTATTATGTGAATTCATTCTATATCAGAAACCCATTTTGACCATAAAACCATTGTGATATCACAATCCTTTGTAACATCACATTGCCATTGTGATATCATTAACTTGCTGTGCCATCACAAACCAGTCCTGTCCTTATAAGTTTTGTGACATACTGCCATTGCCATATATTTGGCCCTTTCTGAGCTCATAATCTGTTTTCAATCTGATATTTCTGGTATGACAGGTGATATCAGAAATCCCCGGTGACATCTAACTGCCAGATGACATGACCATTTTGTCATATTGTGACCTCACATTTCTAACAAAACATGCCTTTGGAGACATTACAGTCCCTTTTTGAACTCACATATTCATTGCCAATTAATTACAGTTGAGATCCCCCATGCCACTCTGACATCATGAACCCATTGTGACATCACAAACTTATTGTGACCTCATCATGAGAATAGCATCAACAACTAATTGTTGTATCAAATCATTATTTTGACATGATATTGTGGTATTACTGTTGTGATATCACTATCCCATTGTGTTTTTACAAACCTGTTATGGCCTCATCAGATCTTAGAAAATTCATGGACTTTGAGACTTCAAGCTCTTTCTGTGTACTCATGTACATATGACCTCTAAGGCAAGGAGAAAATACATTGAGTCACATTTAATATAATAAACCATTTTTCACTAGAAAGGGGACTGTGATGAACTTATCCAGGACTGGATACCCAGGTTCAAGAGCAGCCTTTGACCACCAAACCTCAGACCTCCAATGGGCAGCTCCACCCTTTCTTAATTGTTCTGCAAACCACCAACCACAAAATTATGATCTCCAAAGCTCCAAAGCTCAATGGACAAGGCTTTTTTGTTTTCCATTCTTCCCTCCTTCTCTACAGACGTGTCATTCCTTCCTCATCTTTCCCTTTTTCCCTTCCACCACTTCCTTCTTCTCTTTAGGCCTCTGCACTCTCCACAGGCCTGCCCTACTCTGCCCCAGTGACCAATTGCCAACCTTCTGCTCTCCCTCAGCTTCCCCCCTTCTCAGGTTTTTCCTTTCCTGCTGTCTGACAACTTTCTTCCATCCAGGTAACTCCCATTTTTATCTCCCCTTACAATGCCCTGAAAATGCAACATATATATAGGTTGTACCCCTCCTCCCTCCAAAGGATCTCAATACTAACAGATTTCAGCCATCACTTCCAAAACTGCCCAATGCTCAATCACTTCTTGACAGCTCACCGTGTGAGGCTTGACACCTCCACCTTTGGCAGCATTCCCCACACTCTTTCGTGGGCCAAGCCAAGAATTTACAATGAATATCAGCTCCTACAGATAATTCTGGCCCCACTGGTTATTTTAGTATCCTCATAGTGAATTAGAAGAAATTGAAATTGTCTATGTCACTGTTATATTACAAACTTGATGAGACATCTTTAACTCTTTGTGACCTCATCACCTTGGAGACATCACAAACTCTGTGTTATCACGTTGCCATTGTACCAACATGATCACATTGTGAAATCCCAAAACTATTATGACTTCAGAAGCTTTGAAAGAAAGCATGGCCTTTGTGACATGACAGGCCTTTTGTATACTCCTATCCTCATGTTGAGCTAATGACAATTGAGATCAGGCATGCCAATTAACATCGCAAAACCTTTGTGACATAATCACCAGTGTAACATCACATTGTCATTATGATAACATCAGCCCATCATGACATCATAAAACAACAATGACATCAAATCACATGTAATTGTGATGTCACAGATACATTGGAATGCCTATTCTGTGATCTCATTCTATTTCAAATATTGCTGGTGGGTTGATATCAGAAATACATTGTGACCACATAAGCATTATAATATCACCATACCTTGATGACACCACGTTGCCATTATTATATCACTAATGCACTGTGACATCACAAAACAGTCTTATCTACATAAATTTTTTGACATGCTGCCAGTGTGATCTCTTTGGCCTCCCTGAGTTCATAAGTTGTTTAACTCATAATACTTCAGGCATGATATGTGATATCAAAAATCCACTGTGATATCATGACCACTGTGACATCACACTGCCAGATTTCTTGACACTCAGTCACATGAGACAACACAAACGTGTTAAGACTCATTACACTTGTGCCAACATATGCCTTTGGATACATGATTATCCATTGTGAACTTATATAGTCATTGACAATTAGAGATCTGGCATGAGATTGTGACATCACCAACCCATTGTGAAATCACAAACCTATGTGACCTCATCACGTGTATGGCATCACCATTTGTAACTTCAAAACCATACTATCTCATATAATGGTAGCATCACATTGCCAATGGGATATCTCTATCTCATTGCATTTTCACCAGCCTATTATGTCCTCATAATATTTTACAAAATTCATGGCCTTTCTGACTTCTAGCTCCTTACCTGAACTCGTATCTTCATTGTGATCTAGTAGAATGAAATTGGACATGTAATGGTGATATTACACATTCATTGTGACATCACTATCCAAGTGTGACCTTATTATCACTTGACATCACAAACCTATTGTGACATCATATTGCCACAGTGATATCATGATCACCGTGTGACATCCCAAAACTGTTGTGACCGCTTAGCACCTTTGAAAAAGCACATGGTGTTTGTGATATCATGGTCCCTTTGGGTAACCATGTCATTATGAACAAAGACAACTGACATCAGACATGCCAAATTACCATTACAAATGCATTGTGACATCACCTCCAGAGTGAGCTCACATTGTTGTTATAATACCATCAGCCCATTGTTATATTCCAAGATGACAATGACATCATGGCATTATGACATCACATTTTCATTGTGAGGTCCTAGAGACAATGCGATTGCCTATTCTGTGATTTCATTATATCACAAATGTGGGATATAGGTTTATTTCAGAAACCCATTGTGACCACACCATCATTGTGACATTGCAATCCCTTTTTGACCTCATATTTACATTGTGATATCATTAATGCAATGTAACATCACAAACCTGTCTTGTCCTCATAAGTTTTGTAACAAGCGACTACCTTGGCCGGGCTAGATGCGGAGAGCTAAATTCAGTCTCAACCATGAACCTTCAGACCTCCAAAGTGCAGTTCAGCCATTTGTTAACTGGTCTGCAAACAACCAACTGCCAAATTAATGATCTCCAATGCTCCACACTTCAAAGGACAAGGCTTTTTTCCTATCTCTTCATTCTCCTTCTCTACAGATCTGTCCTAACTTTCAGCTCTTTTCATTTTTTCCTTCCAGGATTCCATTCTTCGCTTCAGGCTACTCTGCTCTTGACAGGCCTGCCCTGCCTTGTTCAGGTGGCCAGTTGCCATCCTTCACCTCCTTCTCTCTCTCAATTTCCTCTCCTCCCAGGTCTTTGGCCTCCAGCAGTCTCATCACTTCTTTCCATCCAGGCCTTTAACCTTTTTCTCTCCCCTTCTCTTGCTCTGAAAATGCAGCTTATATATAGGCAGTACCCTTCGCCAACTGCAATAATTTCTTGCCTTCCAGTTTTCAATTATCACTTACCAAATGCCCATGCCCATTCACTTCTTGGCAGCTCACCATGTGGGACTTGACATCCTATCTCCTTCAGCAGCATGTCCTGCCCCCTCCAGTGTCATGCACCCCCCCTTTCAATTGGTCCAGATTAGGAGGCCATGATGACTATCTGTTCCCATGGATTATAGGGGCACTGCTGTTTATTATAGTGTCCTCATGGTCAACTAGTAGCAATTGAAATTGGACAAATAATTGTGATATTACAAACTCGTGACATAACTAACCCATTGTGACCTCATCACTACTGTGACATCACAAACCCATTGTGACTTCACATTGTTGTTTTTGATACCAAGATCACATTGTGACATTTCAAATCTATTATAATGTCTTGTAACATTTGAAAAATACATAGCTTTGTGATATCAGAGTCCCTTTGTGTACCCAAAGCCCCACTGTGAAATATTGACAATTGAGAATCAGACATGACATTTTGACATCCAAAACAGTTTGTGAGATCATCATAATTGTGACATCACATTATCATTTTTATACCATCTACTCATTGTGAAATCACAAAACTATAATGATAGAATTATAACTTCACATTGTCATGGTGATTTCATAGACACATTATGAATGCCTTTTCCGTGATTTCATTCTATTTCAATTGTGGCATGTAGGTAGATATCATAAAAAATCAGGAACTCATAATCATTGTGAGATCACAATCCCTTTGTATATCATGTTGCCATTGTGATATTACTAAACCACCGTGATATCACAAACCTATCCTATCATGATAACAAACCTATCATGATAACTTTTGTGACATGCTGCAAGTCTGATACCTTAGGCCTTATTGTCCTCATAATCTGTTGTTGACCTCATTAGTTTTCATATATGACATTTGATATCACAAATTCCCAGTGACATCATGACCATGTTGGCATCCTACTGCCAGATGTCATATCCATTTTGTCAAATTCTGACATCACAAAACTTTTAGGATTTCAAAATATGTGTGACAACACATACTTTTAGAGAAACCACAGTCCCTTTGGGAACTCATATACTCATTGTAAGTTAGGACAATTGAGAATCATAATGTCATTGTGACATGCCCAACACATCACCAATATTTTGTGACCTCACAACCAATGTGGAATCGTCAACTAATAGTGACACCAAAACAATATTTTGACATGATGTAATGAGTTGACATTGTCATGGTGATATCACTCTCCCATTGTTCATTCACAAACCTAAAATGACCTCCTAACATTTTTAAAAATTCATGTCCATTAGTACTTCCAACTCATTCTGTGAACTAGTATGCACATTGTGAAATAGTAACAATTGAAAATGGACTTGTGTTTAGATATTACAAATCATTATGACATCAAAAGCCCATTGTGACCTCATCACAACTGTGTATAATAAAGCTATCATGACCCCTATGTACCTTTGAAAACACACATGGCATATGTGACATCATAGTCCCTTTGTGTACCCATATCCTCATTGTGAATACTTGACAATTGAATTCATATATGCCATTGTAACATCACAAACCTTTGTGACCCCATCACCAGTGGGACAACACATATTCATTATTACACAATTACCTCCTTGCAACATCACCAATTTACAATGACCTCATAGCATTATGACATTTATTGTCATTTTGATGTCATAGTCACATTGTAAATGCCTATTCTCTTATTTCATTCTATTTCAAATGTGGCATGTGGGTTGATGTCAGAAATATATTGTGATCTTATAAATATATGGCATCACAATCACTTTGTGACATCACAGTGCCATGGTGATATCACTAACACACTGTGATATCACAAACCTGCCCTGTCCTCATAAGTCTTGTGATGTAGAGCAATTGTGATGTCTTAGGCCCTTTATGAGCTCGTAATCTGTTTTCAACCTTATAATATTGCAGTTATGATATATGATATCAGAAATCCACTGTGGCATCATGACCATTGTGACATCACACTGACAGACATCATAAACATTGTGTCACACTGTGACATCACAATCCTCCTCTGATTTCATAACGTTTGTGAAAACACATGACTTTGGAGATACCACAGTCTGTTTTGAACTCATATTCTCTGTGATTTCATGACAAATGAGATCCGTTATGCCATTTGGATATCACTAATCAATTGTGACATCATAGACCCCTTACCGTATGGCATCACCAATTAATTGTGACATCAAAACCTTTTGTAATGTCACAATGTGACAAGATGATCATGACATCTCTCAGTGTGATATCACAATGGTCATGATGTCACAGTTGATTTCTGTTATCTCAAGTCATACATGAAATATGAGGTTGATAACAAATTATGAGGGCAAAAAGGTCTAAGATATCACAATGTCAGCATGTCACAAAAGTTATGAGGACAGGAGAGCTTTGTGATGTCACATTGTGTTAGTGATATCACAATGGTACTGTGATGTCACAAAGTGATTATGATGTCAAAATGGTTTGTAGGCACAAAATTGCGTTTCTGATATCAACTCTCATGCCACATTTGAAATACAATGAAATCACAGAATAGGCATTCACAATGTATCTATGATGTCACAATGAGAATTGTTGTCATAATGCGATTCTGTCATTGAATTTGGTGATGTCACAATGAGCTGATGCTCTTATAATGAAAATGTGATGTCACACTGTTGAGGATGTCACTAACAATTTTTGATGTTATAATGGCATGTCTGATCTCAATTGTCATTACTTAACAACAAGGATATGGATACACAAAGGGACTGTGATGTTGAAAAGGGCATGTGATTTTCAAAGGAGCTAAGAGGTCATAATAGATTTGAGATGTAACAATGGAATCATCATGTAACAATGACAATGTTGTCACAATGGCTTTGTGATGTCGTGGCGGTGATCATGTCAAAATGGGTTTGTGATGTCACAACGAGTTTGTAATACCACAATCAAATTTCCAATTTCAATTGCTACTAGTTCACAAGGAGGATACTGTAATAATTAGCAGTGCCCGATAATCTATAGGGTCTGATAATCAGCATGGGCCCATCTCCTGGCCAGCTGGGGAGGACAAAGAATGCCACCAAAGAAGGTGAGGCATCCTGTGGGAGGGACTGATGCATTAATCACCATGTGTTGAGCTGTTAAGAAGTGATTGGGTTGTGGGCAGTTTGGGTTGTGATAGTCGAAAACAGGCAGTTGGAGTGGAGAAGGGGTACAGACTTTACAAAGGCTGCTTGTTCAGAGCAATAGGTGAGAGAAAAAGGAAAAAGTCTTGGAAGGAAAGAACTGGTGTGATAGCATAAGGGGAAAGACCTGGGTGGAGAGGAAGTTGAGAGAGGGTAGAAGGTGAAGGATGGCAACTGACGAGCCCTGCAAAGCAGTTCAGGTCTGTGGAGAGTGGAGAGCTCTAAAGAGAAGAAGGAACTGGTAGAAGGGAAAAAGGAAAAGACCTCGAACGAAGTATAGGTCTGTAGCAAAGGAGAGATAAAGAGAAGAGGAAAAGAGGCTGTCCCTTTAATGTTTGGAACTTTGGATATCATAATTTTGGGGGTTGCTGGTTTGGAGAACATTTATTATATAAAACGTGTCTCGATGGATTTTCTTGAACTACAGAGGTTTTAATTTTGAAGACTCCATGGAGATAATCCATTTGGATTGCATCAGGCCTTGGACCCAGGGAAAAATCCCCATAGGTGTGAGTGTCAGCCTTCAGGGTTGAGAGTCTACCTCGAGTGTTTGTCTCCGGAGGTCCAACATGGACAAAAGTCATTTATGTACCTCTAGAGGTGCATGTTGGCAAGATTGCCAGCTTGTTTAGGACCCCTTTGGAAGCAATTTGTGGCTTCCTTGGGACGCCATCTGGAACTTACTTGAGAGATAATGTAGGGCTTCCATGGGAAGCCATCTGGAACCTCATCAATAGTACATCTGCAACTTTCTTGAGAAGCCATCTGAGACCTATGCTGGAGGTCATCTGGGCCTTCTCCAGGGGCCATCTTGGAATTCTCCAGAAGTCATCTGGAGCTTCCTCAGGAGGCCACCTGAGACCTCTTCAAAAGTAGCATTGGGGCTTTCTTAAGAGGCAATCTAGGACCACCTCCTGAGGTCATCTGGAGCTTCTTTGGGAGGTCATCTCAGGCTACCATGATGAGAAATCTATGACCGTCTTTGGACATCATCTGGGACTTCCTTGAGAAGCTATATGGGACCTTCCCTGGAGGTCATCTGTTGCTTTCTCAAGAGGGTTATTTGGAACTTCCTCTGGAGTTCATATGTGGCCTCCTTGAGTGGCCATCTGGGAGCTACTTGAGAGGTAATGTCAGCCTCATTGAAAAGACATCTGTAAACTCCTTTGGAGATTATCTGACACTTCCTTGGGAATCAATTTGGAACCTCCATGAGAGGTCATCTAGGGCCTACTAGGGAGGACATATGTGAAATCATCCAGAGGTCATCTGTGGCCTCCTCAAGACACAATCTGGGACATTCTCTCTGTCATCTGGGACCTCTTGTAGAGGTCAACATTGAGAGGTATGACACATATTGGTTAAGTGTCTGTGGCTCTTGGTCTTTGTATGTATGCTGATAGTTCTATCTGTGTCCTGCATACACCTGTTTACTTCTTTTCTCAGAATGGGAGAACAAGGCCTTAGGTTGTCATATCCAAAAAAATATTCTCCCCCAGGTTTACAGAATTCCTCAGAGGAAGATGCACTGATGTACTCTCTCTCCTATTCTTTGCCATCAGCACCTCTAATGTTAAGTCTTCCCATACCAAAAGTGGTTACTTGTACTAGTCTGAGGTGGTACAATGTGGTATGTTACCCTTATTACCTTTGAGAAAGGAACATGGAGGAGATGGTGGGCAAGCCCTATTTCTAGTATATGTTCCCTTTACAACTAGTGACCTATATAACTAGAAACAGCAAAATCCATCCCTTTCAGAAAAAAGGGGTTCATTACTTCATTAGAGACTGTAATTTTCACACACAAGCACATCTGGGATGAGTGTCAGCAAATTTTACATGCACTTTTCACCTGGTGGAAAAGGGAGTGAATCCTTCTTGGTGACTTGAAGGTGGTCCTTCGACCAGAGAGTAGCCCCACTATTGATCCAGAAAGTCTTTCTATAGACTTACCCAAGCTGAGACTAACAGCAATTGAGGTATGGAGGTGCTTACCTATTATTACCAGGTTCTGTTAGCAGGGATACTGCAGTGGCTAAAAAGCCAAATCATCAATCTAAGGTGGGTGAAATGGTACAGTTCCCCAGTGAGTACCCTAATGCTTTTCTGAAACTTCTCCCAGAAGCCTATAGGACATATAGGCCTATAGATCTTGAAGCCCTGGAGAATGAAAAAGCCCTAAATATGGCATTAGTTACCCAGACAGCCCCAAATATTAGAATAAAACTTCAAAAGTCAGAAGGTTTTGAGGGAAAAAGTTTATTCTAATTTGGAAGTAGTCGCCCAGAGGGTGTTTGTTAACAGAGATACCCGGGAAAAAGAGTCTAAAAAGAGGGTTTGAGTTTTGGTAGGAGCACCAGAATAGGGATCAAGAAACTCTTGGCAAAGACAGTACAATTCATTTCCAAATGGCAATAGGGAACCTCTAAGAATACATCAGTGTGCTTATTGCAAACAAAATGGACATTGGGAAAAGGAATGTCCAAGGAGGAGAAAGATAGAAAATGACAGGTTAATTAATCACATTAACCACCTGGAAAATGTCTTCATATCTCTGGAGAAACATGCAAAGGAGCTTGGGGCTCTGAATTCCAACTATGTTCAATTTAAAAAGCAGCCCTCGCCAGGCACTGGTGGCTCACGCCTGTAATCCGAGCTACTCAGGAGGCTGAGATCTGAGGATCACGGTTCAAAGCCAGCCCGGGCAGGAGAGACCGTGAGACTCCTATCTCCAATAAACCACCAGAAAACCAGAAGTGGTGCTGTAGCTCAAGTGGTAGAGCGCTCGCCTTGAGCTGAAGAGCTAAGGGACAGCGCCCAGGCCCAGAGTTCAAGCCCCATGACCGACAAAATAAATAAATAAATAAAAAGCAGCCCTCTGAACTTCAGAAATATGGCAAAGAAAAAATTCCACCCTTCTATCTCAAAACATAGTCTTATAAAAGACTGTGTCTCCAATATGTGCCAGTCAAAACCCACCAAGAGATTAAAAGCACATAGAAAAGCACATTGGAGAAAACAGAGAGAATTATTTGACATGAAGAAAAGATTTGAAGATATAAATTAGGAACTTGTGAGAGTCAAAAATGAGAAGAAAATCCTCAAAAGGAACCTAGAAAACACTCAAAATCAAATGAAATTCAAGTACATTAGCCTGGGTGAGCATGAGGCAAATTAGGGGACCACAGGTCAGAGGCAAACAGAAGCACAGGACAGCAATTTTGCCATCCTTGCTAACCACAAGTGAGGCCAAGAAGAGATCCTGATACCGCATTAAGAAATCATTGCCATGCAAAAGGAGCTGAACCTCATATAAGAATGTATTTGGCTGAAGTACATGTCAATTATTAGCTTTGAAGTGTGTCACCAGAAATTCAAAGCAAAAGAGAAAGAAGGAAAGGGTAGTTAGCAGAGAAGATGGGGAAGTGCTGTGTCATAGAAGATGAGGCCAAGAAAAGTGAAAAGGAAAATGTCAGGCCCAAGTTCTCAATTATTAACTAATGCCCTAGGAATAAATTGTAAGTTACATTCCATTTATAAGCCTCAGAGTTCAAGCACTAAAAAGAATGAATATGACCTTAAAGAAAACTTTAACTAAATTAAAGTACAGAAACTGGCAATGTCTAGGTAAGCCTCCTCCACTTCACTCTCCTTTAAGCAAGATGTAGCCCTTATGTTAATGGATTCAATCCCTTGAAATACTTTAGTGTAGAACACCCCCTTGGGTTCCTAAAATTAGGAAGGCTATATTAACAGAAATGTCTAAATACAATCTGCATGTTTTACAACATATTCTTTTATGTACCTATCCTTTAGTAACTAAGGCCCAACGGCTGGATAAGAAAAAGTCCAACTGAAGGGGAGGGACCAAGAAAGTGATGGAACAGCAGGGAAACACCACAGCTCTCTCCAACCAAATACTGAGTTTGGATTTCAATGCTCTGTTTCTCCAAGTGACCCACAAAAAAGGCAATTACTCAGAGAGATAAAGGAAGTACAAAAAAAAAAAGGGAAAAACCTACAGAAACAGTAAAGTGGGAAGACCCTTCCCCCACCCTTTGTTGGTGATGGCGCTCCATGTTGCGCAGCTTAAGTGATGGGGTTTTGTGCCAAGCTGCTTAAGTGCCCCAGGACTGGACCCTATGAGGACCACACACCCACAAGCATCCCAAGTCTCCCAGGAGACTCCCAAGAGCTGGGCCAACCCAGAATATACAAACAGAAATCTCAGAAGGAAGAGCTGGAACAAAGACTCCCCTCACCCTCCCTGGTACAGCGCCTCTGCCTGGCTGGTACAAGTAGCCCATCCCAGTCAGGAGCAGTAGCAGCTGTCAACAGTGGCAAATGACCCTAGTCTCTCAGGGTGGCACCTCTGTCCTGCTGGTGTAAATAGCCTAGCCTAACCTGGAACAGCAGCAGCAGCTGGCAGTGCTGGCAAACCACCCAGAATTGGGGCACAATGCCTCTTGGCACTTGCCCAGACCAGCCTGGGGCGACAGCGGTGGCTGAGGTGGGGACAGCTACAGTGAACAAGTCCAGACCTGTGGTGGTTTGTGCCTCTCCATACTGGCCTGCATAAGTGGCCCAGCCTAACCTGAGACAACAGCAGTGGTTAACACCTGACTTGTAGTGGGGTGCCTGGCTTGCATAAGTGGCCCAACTGATCCTGGGGCAGTGGCAGCAGCTGGGGTAGTGGAAACAGCTGTGGCAACAGCAGTGGGATCAAGAGTGGCAGCAAACAACTCTGGACCCGTAGTGGGTGTGGCACCTCTCCATACTGGTTTGCATAAGCAGCCCATGGTGGCAAAGGTGGTGAACAAACCTAGACCTGAAGCAGGGTGTGGTGCTGAGCAACCCCAGAAGAGAATCCCTGGGCTGGCTTTGAACTTGAATACACAGATCTGAGCCTCCTGAGTAGCTAGAATTAAAGGTATTCACACCAGTAGGGTCTTCCTCTTGCAACCCCCCTAACTTTTTCTAAAATAGATAATTTCTTAGTTCAAACATGGAATTTAAGCAAATACAAGAGGATCAACATAATACTCTGTATTCTATCTGAGCATAGTGGAATCTCCCAGACTTTCCTGCCTGGGCTGGATTTGAAACGTGATCCTCACATCTCAGCTTCCTGAGGAGCTAGGAGGACAGGTGTGAGCCACCTGTGCCTGGATGATCTGGCCTTACACCACAGTGGACTAGGAGCCCCTGAAATCTTTTCTTTAATTTTCCTGTGCTAGTTTTGGGGCTTGAACTCAGGGTCTGGGATCTGGTCTCTAAAATTTTTCCTTCAAGGTTACCACTTTACCATTTGTGCCACAGCTCCATTTCTAGATTTTGGTAGTTAATTGCCAAGAAGTGTCTCATTAACGTCCTCTCCTGAGCTCGCTTGACCCTCTATCTATATCTCAGTCTCCTGATTAGCTAGGATTTACAGGGGTTGAGCGACTGGTGGAATTGGGCTAGAAGCTTTTCTAAAGCAGGAGTTTTTCCCTGCGTTTGCCCTGACTCCTCCATTCAAAGGAGGCCTGAGGGTCAGGAGTTGTGAAAACAGGTTTCCAGCCACAGGAAATGGCTTTGGGTCCTTGGTGAAAAGAAAAGCTAATCGTCCCCCAGTGCGCTATTCTGGGACCCCACCCTCTGCCCTGTGACTCAAGTCAACTTTGACCCAGACTTGAATATCCTGCCAGACTTTTCTGAAGCCATAACAGCTTCATACCATTCACACCACCTGCACTACAGCACACCTCAGGACCTTTGCCCATGCTATACTTTCTGCCTGAGGCTCTCTGTCCTGTACCCACATATTAGAACTACTGTGAAATTTTGGCACTGGGTATATCACATCCTGGAGAAAGTCTTTCCTTCCCTTCTCCATCTTTTTTTTTTAATATTGAGTTGCTAGACATGGAATTTTTGCAGGCTGACTGGCAAATGCTCTATATTGGTGTATGTGTGTGTGTGAGTGTGTGTGTGTGCGTGTGTGTGTGTGTGTGTGTGTGTGTGTGTGTGTGTGTGTGTGTGTGTGTGTGTGCCAATCCTGGGGTTTGAATTCAGGGCCTGGATGCTATCCTATCCCTGAGGTTTTGTGCTCCAGGCTACCACTGTACTACTTGAACAACAGCTCTTCTTCTGGCTTTTTAGGTGTTTAATTGGAGAAAAGTTTCTTAAATTGACTTTTCCGCTTGCGATTAGGATCCTTCCTCCTGAGTAGCTTACAGGGGTGAGCCACCAGCACTGCCCTCTACCCTACCTCTTACCTATAACCTCGGCCCTCCTCTGAGTCCGAGAAGAATATGTCTCACCAGGCTCAATTTTTTTTGCCCACTGTTGGTGCGTGAACTCAAAGCTCATACATGGGAGAGACTCTAAACATGTGAAGACTGTGACAAATGTTTCCATTTAATTATGTATCATGTTTCAACACTTAATATAATGTTAATGAAAAATGAGTCAATGTCCTAAATTTTTGTGTATAATTTTATAATAGATGTGCAAAATATAATGTGTATAATAATACTAAATACAACAATCAATAAATGAATCAAAGAAAAATACAATACAAAATCAATAATAAAATTATAATCTGAAATTAACATACATATATAAGTATATATCATGTATTACACATGTATAGAAATATTTATTCCATTGCAGGGCCATCATTCAGGCCCTGGGAACTCTATCCTGAATTTGTTTTCCTCAAGGAAAATGAGCTTCACATTCACCCATGGTACAAAAGAGTTACCTGGATGGTGAGCTCAAAAACTAGCAATGACAGAAATACTGGCCCTAGTTCCAAGACAGTGACTTAATTTTTTTAATGGAAGCAGTTATGATTATTCAGTTCCATACTGAGCATTAAAAAAATAGTGTAGAGTTTTGTACAGCTATTCAAACATCCTGCCATTACTTCCAAAGTGCTTCTCTGAGAACTACATTGTTTCTCCTTTTTTGTATGTTTTTTATTGTAAAAATGTTCTACAGAGGGGTTACAGTTCCAGGAGCAAGGTAATGAGTACATTTCCTATTGAGCATTGTTTACTCCTCCTGTGTTTTTCCCCTATCATCCCTTCCCTCCCATCTCCACAACTACATCCCCCTGCTGAGTTCAGTGACTTAGTTTTTCATTTTTGGTTGGCACAAGGCTTGAACTCAAGTAATGGCAACTTTTCGCTCACATTGCTACAGATTTACCAAGACCCTGAGTTCAAATCCCACGCTTTAAATTAAAACTTGCAGAAATTCCAAACTAGGGAGCTTTATTTTTTAAATTTAGTTAAATAATTATACATATATATACATATGTATATATATACATATGTATATATATATATATATATATATATATATATATATATATGTTGATTTTGGCCAAGCATGGGGCTTGAACACAGGTCGTGGAAATTCTACTTCAGCTTGGATATGCCTTAGCTGGGGTACAGTCTCTGGACCCATAGCCGATCCTGGGCCAAGAGGGCTTTCAGGAAGAAAAAATCGTTGGAAAGCACAAAAAGTGGTGAGCTGCAGAGAGCTGGGGTTTTACGATTTTTTTTCTTTGAACAGTGACCATCCTGGGTCTGAATGACAAAGCTGCAAAGTGGACCTGACCTGCCATTGCTGGTGGCTGGCAGGCTATCAATGAAGCCATAGGCCAACCTGTCAACATAGTCCCTGGGTGAAATCATAGTTCTGACATCAATCACAGGAGATCACAAGAGACTCATTCTTATGCATAGGAATACTGATTGAAAGAGAAGTTTATTCATCGGTCTACTCTAAAGTTGTATGCAGTAATCCTAGAATGCTGATTGAGCTTAATTAATAGTTTATTAAGCATGAAAAGAGCAATATTCCTTCAATTGCGGTTTAATAAATACCTAAGAGTTGGTAGGAACATAGTGGGTGTCATTCTATCATACATAGACGGCTATGGAACTCTTTACAAATATGTATATTTATTTGTATACCTCCGTCTGCCTATCCATGTATCCCTGTTTTGGCCAAACCTGGGGGTCGATCTCAGATCCTAGGAACCACTTGACATCTTCATTGGCTAGAGGCTGCCATGCTCAAACTCACCCAATCCTGTATTGGGCCTGCTAGGCAGTAAGTTCAGATCCTGGCACTGCCAGGCATAATTGAGAACACATCTAACATCTAGATCTTATGTGACAGGATGTAAACAATGTAATAAATGCTATAGGTGTCATCAGAGTCAATAAAATAAATTCTAAATAAATGAATGACACAAGAAATAAAATAACCACACCGAACACAATATGGACTGAACATCTGTAAGGAAGTATAAATACTATATTTGAAATATATATAAGGAGGGCTGGGAAGGTGGCTCAGTGGTAGAGCTCCTGCCTTGCATGCATGAGGCCCTGGGCTCAATTCCTCAGCACCACATAAGCAGAAAAAAACGCCGGCAGTGGCGCTGTGGCTCAAGTGGTAGAGCACTAACCTTGAGATGATGAACTGAGGGACAGCGCCCAGGCCCAGAGTTTAGGCCCAAAAGTGGCCCCCCAAAAAATTATATACGGAGAATCTTTTCTATGCCTGAGGCTTGAATTCAGTCCCCCTATGCGGAGGGATTGGCGGGAGATCTTGAGGTACTAGTTTCTGGCCTGGGAAGAGTCATGGAATGTGATTGATCTCATCCTTGAATGAGTAGTTTGTGCATGATGCAAGTAGGAAATGATAGGCAAGACTCATGGAGTATCGATTATTTGTAAAGAAGTTGATGAAGCATGACAATAATCATCACAGTCATGAAATGGAGGCATCAGTAAAGATCCAAGAATCTGTATTCCCACAGATTTGATTCCACCACAGGTTACCATCTCTCCTACTCTATACATGCATACTACCTTCAGCTTATGAATGGATGACTGCTATGCTCACCACTCTCCCCTGGGAGGGGGGCTCAATCGCAGGTTCCAAAGGCTGGTGTGCTCATGTGGACAAATTCACCACTTGGTCCTGCTAGGCACCGAGTTCAGATTCCCTGCCCTGCCAAAATATTTATCTTGATGTCAGAAGTCAATCATTGCACCTGTTTTCTTTCTGTGCAAGTCCTGGATCTCAGCTAGGATGGACAATGCTTGAGCCACCCTGTGGCCATGGGAATAAGTTGTTATCCATGTCAGCCCAGTTATTCCTGTCATCATATACTCAAGAAAATACACAATACACCCATGAATAGCATACAAAATAAAGAGAATAACTACACTCAATGAACGATGCAGTCCACATACGGATGTGAATATACATCCCATGTTTCAATGATCATTGAGGACTATTTTGGCCTCCCTGGGGCTTGATCACAGTTACTGGGAATGGCCCAGCTCCTTAGTGGCTCACAGTCTGGTGTGATCACGTGGACCCATTGGGCAGTTTGGCCTCCTAGGCCCAAAGTTTGAGTCCCAGCACTGCCAAAAATTCACCCTGATGTAAGAAACCAGTCGTTGCACTTGTTTTCCTGTACTGTGCAAGTTCTGGGGCTCAGCTAGGAAGGAGAATGTATATGCAACTCTATACTCATGGGAATAGGTTGTCATCAAGGAAATACACAATACATCAATGAATAAGACACAAAACAAAGAGAATGACTACACCAAACGCAAGATGCCGCCCACCCATGTTTGGAAATATAGATCCTCTATTTAATTATGAATTTATGACTATATTGGCCCCCACCAGAGCTCCATCTCAGGTCCCAGGAATGGCCTAGTTCCTTAGTGGCTCAAAGCCTGGTGTGCTCACCATGACCCATTCACCAATTGGGCCTGCTAGGTTTGCGTTCAAATTCCTGCACTACCAAACTATTTATTCTGATGTGAGAAGCCTAAGGTGGCACAGGTTTTCCTGTCCTGTGAATGTCCTGGGTCTCATTGAGGATGGAGAATGCTATATTGGTAACTCTTAGCCATGGGAATAGGTTGTCATCCATGTCAGCACAGTTATATCTGTCACCCCATACGCAATAAAATACACAATACATCCATGAAAAAGACACAAAATAGAAAGAATAACTACACTGAATGCAAGATGCATACCACACCTGTAAGTAAAGAAAAATCTTATGTTTTAAAAAGGTGGGCTTGTTATTTTGTCCAGTGCTGGGGCTTCAAATCAGGCCCTGCACCAGGCCTGACATTCTACTCTTCAAAGATGGTGAGCTTCCCCTTCTTCCACAGTGCAACAGAATTACCCAGACCTGAGCTAAAAATCCCAGCACTGACAAAAGATTCATATTGATGTCAGAAACTAAAAATCCCAGCACTGACAAAAGATTCATACTGATGTCAGAAGCCAGTCATTGTGACTTTTATCCTCTCCTGTGAAAGTCCTGGGTCACAAATATGATGGAGAATGCATGGACAACACTGTAACCTTGGTAATGGGTTCTCATCCATGTCAGCACTGTCATAGCAGTCACCATACTTATTAAAATACACAATACCTCCATGAATTAGAGACAAAATAAGGAGAATAATTGCACTGAACCCAAGATGCTAACCAAACATATATGTCAATATAGATCCTTTGTTTAAATTATGAATTTCTGACTATAGTGGACCACCCTTGGGATCAATGTCATATTTTGGGATTGGCCACACTCCTTAGTTGCTCACAGGTTCATATGATTACCTTGACTGATTGGCCAATTTGTTTTGCTCTGCCCTGAGTTCAGACACCAGCACTATCAACAAGTGGTTCGTGGAGTAAGAAGGAGAGTGTGAACCTTTTTTTCCTTTTCTCTGAGAATCCTGGGGGTAAGGCATGAGAGAGAACATTTCTACAAATCTAGATGTTCTGTGACAGGTTGTCATCAATGTAATAAACACATTGAGTACATAAATGAATAAAACAGAAGATACAAGGAACAACCCCACCAAACATGTATGGACTGAATATATATAGGTAAGTATAAATCCTATTTTTACAATATATAGAAATAGTATGATTTCCAGGTCTGGGTCTTGAATTCAGGACTAGTGAACAGACCTGACTTTTTTATTTTCATGTAAGGTGATCTTCCCCTTTATGCACATTGCTGGAGATTTACCCAGAGCCTGAGTTACAATCCAAAGCCTGTAAGAATAAACTGTGTGAATTGCAAGCCAGGGAGTTAATTTTTTCCTCAGCATGGGTCTTGAACTCAGGTCGTGGCAACACTGCCTCAGCTTTGATCACAGTAGGATGGGTTGCAGCCACTGGACACACAGGTGATTCTGGGATTCTACACCCCCACGTGTTGCAAGGAAAACAATGCACAGAAAAAATGTGGCTTTTTATGTTTTCTTCCTTTGCACAGTGACCCTTCTGGGTCTGAATGACACTGTTGCAAAGGGTACTTCACCTTGCATTTCTGAAGGCTGGCAGACAATCAAGGAAACCATAGGCTCACGTGGCAACATAGGCCCTCATTTCAAATCCCCATACTGACACCAACCAATGGCAGGAAGTATTAAGAAACTGGTTCCCATCCAAAGGCATAACACTGGAATTTTGTCAATGTCACAGTTGAATGAGTTGATCGTGAATGATGATCCTATAAAATTAAACAGCATCATTTCAGAAGGCTGATTGATTTTATTTAATATTTATGAAGCATTAAAAGAATATTATTACTTACAGGAACACAATAATTTCAGGACACTCAGTGCTTTCATTAATATTTTAAGGATGAAAACAATAACATTAATTACATGGATGCATAATAAATACCCAGGAATTGGTAGGAATATAGTCTATATAACTGAATAATGTATAAACATCTCTGGCACTCTATAAACACACACACACACACATGACATCTACATGTCAATCTGTTCTTCTTTGGTTAACCCCAGGGGTTCTCAGATCCTGGGAACAACCTGCACCTCAATTTCCCCCAGGATGGCATGTTTGCACTCACCCATTCATGAATTTGGCCTTGTAGGCCATGAGTTCAGATGTCAGTACTCCCAAACAATGAGTTGTGGAGTAAGAGGATGATGGTGACACATGGATTCCTTTACTGTGCATCTTCTTTGTGTCAGGTATGAAGTGCAATACATCTGTAGACCTATATCCTATGTAGTCAATGTTTTATGTGCTATAATAGTCAATACAATAAATGGTCAATACATGAATAAAACAAAAAATAAAATAACTACTCTGAATGCAATACGGAGTCAACATATGTATAAGAATATAAAACATATATGTAAATTGTACATGAATAGGGTGTTTTCTAGTGCTGGTGATCGTTTTCAAGCCTAAGGAACAAATTTGAATTTTTTGACTTTAAGGAAGCAAGCTTCCTCTTCCCACACAGTGCAACAGAGGTACCCAGACTATGAGTTCCAATCCCAGTCCTTGTAGAAAAAACTCACCTTTATAGTATTTGAGGCCCAATTCTTAGGTATTTCATTATGCCTCCATTTGATGAATGTGATTGCTTAAATGCTTAATAAAATATTAACTAAAATCAATCAGTGTCATGTAATATAATTGTGTATAATTTTATCCTAGAATCATTCAAGAACTGTTCGTTCAATCATGACTTACATCACATTACATTGGTAATCATATGGATAGGAACAAGTTTCTTAGGATCTCCTACCATTTGGAGGTGGCACGACCAGGATTTGAATTGTGGGCTCCAGCTCCCACCACTTCAACCCGAGCATCGGGAACTCACCAGTCTGTCCAAGAACATCAACAAGGCCAATGATTAGGCAGGCACCAGTGGCTCTCAGCAGTCCTTCTTGATACTTACAAGGCTGTGAATAGAGGATCATGGTCAAAGTCACCCTAAGCAGGAAAATCCTTGAGACCCCTGTCCAACTTCAGTGCCAACAAAGCCAGAAACCTTGTGGCTCTAGTGTAGAGGACCAGCCTTGAGCAAAAGCAGCTCATGAACTACTGTGCCCAGATCCTAAGTTCAAAGTCTGGGACTGGCAAAAAACAGAACTATACAGCAATCTGTGTAGCCATCCAGTTAAAGCAGGTCACCCTATTCTCTCCAACTGAATTGGACAGAATTTCCTGGGAAAAAGGCTGGGAGAACCACTGTCATCTTGACTCTGCCCATGCTGCTTGCTTCACAGGATTCTGGCCACACCCCCATTCTTTCATGCTTCTTTCTGACCAATGGGATACAAGAATGGTGGCCATGCCCACATTCCATGCTGCCAGGTAGCACTGGGATTCTCTCTGTTAGTTTACACCACTACCAGCAGTTCAGGAAGGTAGAAGGGGCTGAGTCCTGAGGAAGAGACTTGAGGTGACTTTGGAGTATAGTAGAAAATTGATGCTCCCACCCCACCTGACCCCTCCCCTCCCTTCACGCAGTGCCAGGTTTCAAACCTCAATCAATGTCTAGCTGCCAGCCGGCCTAAATCCCAGACCTGGTCCCTGCCCCTAGTCTTCTGCTCTGGGCCCATGTGTCCACAATGCTGGCGCCATCGCTGCTGCCCCAATTGGAGCAGCTGCCAACAGCTTCTCCCTGCAGCACAGGTGAGTTTCTGTCCCAACAACAACCTACGCTGGGTCAAACACCCCTCTGGGGGCACCATGACCCCCCTGCTTGTTTCCTCTCCATGGCGCTGATGAGCCACCTTTCTGTCTTGAGGATTTCTGAGATAGAAACTACAAATATGCTCAGGCTGGGCTGGATCACGGTCCTCCTGTGAAAGGTATGCTCCACCAGGCCTGGTCCTCTGTAATTGGGATTGTAGACATGTGGTGTCATGCTCAGTCATCGGTTAACATGGAGTATCCTAAACTCAGTCCATAGCAGCGGATTCTTGACCACACGCGAAGCTCTTGGTAGGGCCTCAACCATTGGACCTCAGTCTCCTCACAGGACAGTTGTGAGGAAACAAGGGATTTATACAGAGCGATCTCTGGAAAAGAGAGGGAATGGCCTTCAGATAAGGTTTTGGCAATTCTGTGAGCATATGACAGGAAGATACCAGAAAGGGCTCAGGTGGGGCCTGTTATTAATCATGCAACAGGTGTGGGATTATGAACCGAAACATGGCTCTCTTTCATAACTACCCTATCCCAATGAGGAAGGGGATCCTTCACTTTGTTCAGTTTTGCAGCTGGGGAATCCGAGGCAAAGAGAAGCCAGATGACCTACTTATGACCTCAAGTTCACAGGAAGCTCGGCCTGACTTCTCTACCATGCTCCCTAGGACAATGGGTGCTATTCAGTCCACTTCTTGTGGTGGGAAGTCCACTTCTTTCAATCTTGGTTCTTGAACTCTAGGATTGGGCATTGTTCCCGAGCTCTTCAGCTCAAGGCTAGGGCTATATCACTTGATACCACAGTGCCACTTCCAGTTTTCTGGTGGTTCTTTGGAGATAAGATTCTCAAACACGTTCCTCCAGGGCTGTCTATGAACCATGATCCTCATATCTCAGCCTCCAGTGTAGTTAGGATTAGAGTTTTATGCCACTGGCACCTGATTTAAGTGTAATTCTGATTTTCTCTCCCTCTCTCCCTCTCTCCCTTTCTCCCTCTCTCCCTATCTCCCACTCTCCCTCCCTCCCTCCCTCCCTCCCTCCCTCTCTCTCTCTCTCTCTCTCTCTCTCTCTCTCTCTCTCTCTCTCTCTCTCTCTCTCTCTCTCTCTCTCTCTTTCTCTCTCACTGTAGCTCTCAGGAACGGGTAGAATGGGTGCTGTAGGAGGTGGGCCAATGTCCCCAGGTAGCTGGAACCCAAGATGGCCCACTCATTCTGGAGTTGGGCTGTGGGTAGGGAGCTGTCTCGTTCAGCATGTTGATACTTCTCCATGAGATCAGCCCTCTGAGCCCTTGCAAGACTGTCAGGGTTATTCATTTTCCATCTAGCCTTACTGGATTTATTATATTGTATTCTTTTCTACATTATTTTCTAGCACCTGGCCAATATTATGGTACATAGTTACTGAATGAAAATGTAATGTTAACTTAAGAAAGTCATTTAGGGATCTGGGAATGTGGCTTCATGATATGATGATTGCCTAGCATGCATGAAACCCTGAATTCAATTCCTCAGTACCACATAAACAGAAAAACACTGGAAATGGTGCTGTGCCTCAAGTGGTACAGTGATTGCCTTGAGCAAAAAAGCAAAAAAAAAAAAACCCAAAGCAAAAAACATTTAATTAGTAAATGCAAAATAAAGAACCCATACTTGGAATATGTAATTGCTCCTGCCATACTGACACCTGACAATAGTCCATAATTCATGTACTTTTTCTTATATTAGGATATTCTGTTGAAAAAAAGTTTTGTTCATTAGGTCAGAGCAATTAATGTCTTGAATGTGCTTAGATGTCAGGTGAAGATTAATTCTCGAAATTCAAAGATTCCAGGTTTTTGAATGGTCTCTGCTAATCACAATGAGAAGGGTAGTCTAAGTGAGATTTGGAAATCTTTTTGGTTATTCATGGCACCACAACGGCAGAGGCAAATTAACAGTTGTGACAGAAGAGAAGGAATAACTCCAGAGTTAATGAATAAATGATAGTTACTAACGTATACCAGAAACGTTATAGAGAACCATTTTTGGTTATTGAAAAAATAGTTATCAACTAGTCTTATTCTGCATTACCTTTAGCATTCTAAATCTCTTAGGCTACTTCTTAATCTCTGTGTAATACATGTATCTCCTTCTGTGCTGTTTTTTCTTACCTTAAATTCTTTGCTTTCTAAAAATCTCAGTCTTTCTATATTTCTCTATGAACATTTCCTGATACTAAATACAACTACACAGACTGCAGAGAATGCTAACTAAGGGTCCCATAGCTCATGAGTCATTAATGAAACAACATGGAAAGGAGGACATATTTATTGTTACCTCAAATTTTCTGAAAAGCTGCAATGCGATCATTTGATTCAAATTTCCATTATTTGTCTACATAGTGTCATTCAGTGCACATAAATGCAAATATGAGCTGGGTGCTGGTGGATCACGCCTGGAATCCTAGCTATTCAGGAATCCTGAGGATTGCGGTTCAAAGACAGCCTGGTCAGGAATGTCCATGAGACACTTATCTTCAATTAACCACCTGAAACCCGGAAGTGGTGCTGTAGCTTGAGCGCTAGAGCACTCAATTTGAGCTGAAGAGCTGTGGGAGTGCGCCCAGGATCAGAGTTCAAGCCCCACAACAAACAAAAAGTGCAAATATTACCTTAAGTTTCCCCAAAAGGAAGGACAAGATCAATAATCTTCCCAAGCAGAAAAAATAATTTCAAAATGATTCAGTGCACCTACTTTTGCTGAGTTATTTAAGTTATGGCTTCTTTGCTAGACATATTCTCTTCCTTTAAAAATTGTCAAATACTAGCTTTACAATAAACTTCATCTAATATTTTTTGTTTCAAAAGAGATGTCTATACAGTTGATGTCACTTAGCTTTCTTACTATCTTAATTCAAAGCCAAACCAGGCAGGAGAGTATGTCAAACTCTTATCGCAAATTGAACACCAAAAAACCAGAAGTGGAGTTTTGGCTCAAACAGTAG
The DNA here is from genome assembly GCF_024711535.1 of Dipodomys merriami. Taxonomy (NCBI): domain Eukaryota; kingdom Metazoa; phylum Chordata; class Mammalia; order Rodentia; family Heteromyidae; genus Dipodomys; species Dipodomys merriami. The sequence continues at coordinate 1,091,922 of NW_027204271.1, read as the reverse complement.
ATTACTAGCTTTGGGGGCAGGTGGGCAGGAAAGACAACTGTTCAGGGACAGGATCCAGCCTCTGGGTTCAAGCCCCAGGACTAGCACAAACTAAACAAACAAGCAAATAAAAATCCCAGATTTATCTTTGGGGCCCTCCTTACCGGTGAACTGGTCAGAGTAGAGGCTTCTTTTGCTGATCATATTGACTGGATCCTGCTGTTTTGGAATCCTTGTTGCTCTGGAGAACTCAGAACCAGACCAAAGGAATTGATAACTGACTCCTGCATCGAGAATCATCTCAGGGGTGAAATATCCATCTATAAGACACTTTAAAACCTCTATGTCTTTGTTACTTTGCAGGAGAACACTTTTAAAACAATGTTATTTCCTTTTGTTTTATACTGGCCTTCAAATGGTACATTATTTCTTTTTGTAACACTATGAACTAGAAGTTTACAGAAAAAAATTATATGAGTAAAGAACACACTCAAAAAGCCAGGGACAGAGTTTCCTTCAAGCCTTGGGATACTTTTCTTGTACAGTAAAAAGGAAAGCACAAGGTAACTTGAACTTTGTTTTTCCTCTATGTTCCATTCCTCTCCTGGGGTCAGTTTCCACATCCAGTAACAGTTACTTCCAGTAACAATCGATGGTGCTGCTTGAGGTATAGTTAATGTTTTCTGGCTTCACTGCAAGAAGACTAGAACACCTATGGACCTGAGGTAAAATGTATTTCAGAGAAAATTTAGTAAAGAGAAAATATGAAATTTATATTGCTTATAAATATATTATACATGAGTACATTGAGTTCAAACTTTGTAAGTTCTCTGTAAGTTAAGGCGAATTTTAAATAGGAAGAAGGTTTTCAGAACATTCTTTTTGTGACTGTACGTGCTGTTCATTATTTCCCAAGTATGCATGAGCTAACAGTAAGGAAACAATAGCAATAATAGGAGAAAGAGAAGTTCTGGGTTTAAGTATAAGGGTTCCATACAGTATAGAAGACTACAAATAAGCAACATTGAAACAATAAAGCCAAGTCCAGTATGTAGATTTATGAGAGTGATATACAGAAAGCAAGACTCCTATGTAGAACATGAAGTATGAGGCCACTCCCATTCTAAATCATGCTTGCTAATCATGCAACTTTGTAGAAAGTACAATGGAAGAATAATTCTGTTTTCAATGCAAGTCAGATATAAAAGCATGGATTTAACTGGAAAAATGTCCATCTTGTGAGAGCAGGGATTATGCTAGCAATAAACTGGTGCCTAAGATCTCATTTCTTTTTTTTCTTTACACACACACACAGACACACAGACACACAGACACAAACACACACACATACACACACACATTTATATATATATATATATATATATATATATATATATATATATATATATATATATTTGTTGGCGGTGATCTTGGGACTTGAACTCTGGGCCTGCGAGCTGTCTCTCTGCTATTCAGCTCAAGCTAATGCTCTACCACTTGATCCACAGTGCCAATTCCAGTTTTCTTTTACTTAATTTGAGACAAGAGTCTCTGGGACTTTCCTACCGGGGCTGGCTTTGAACCTCAATCCTCATATCTCACCATGACCCAGCTTACGATCACATTCCTAACAGTGTACACTCAAGATGTGTAATGTGTCTGTTCATCTATCTTTATAAGAATTCTTTAGTTAGGGCTGAAAGGTGTCTCAGAGGTACAGAGCTTGCCTCGCATGCATGAGGCCCTTGGTTCGATTCCTCAGTACCAGTTAAGCAAAAAAGAAAAAAGCCAAAATTGGCGCTGTGATTCAAGTTGTAGAGGGCTAGCCGTGAGCTGAATTGCTGAGGGACAGAGCCCAGGACAAGAGTTCAGGCACCATGACCAGACACCCAACCAAAACAACAACAAAAAAAAGAATTGTAAGTGAAGTAAGCCAGGCCCAAAGAAGCATAGGTCCCATGGTTTCCCTTATTTGCAATATCTAGTATAGGTATGAGTCAAGCGGAAAAGGTCAGATAATGTGATGTTAGGAAAATGAACCCTTAAATATGTATTTTAATGTTTTCGTTTCTTTCATGCATGTGTTTCTAACGCATTTATAAGATTATTTCTTTGTTGTTTTGTATGTCCCTCCCCCACAGTGTAACCCCCGCTTTCACTATATTTGATGTCAGTATAACATGTGGAGGAGATGGGGACAAACAAGTCGTTTAAGGATTCAGGTGGACCTGGTGCAACAATGAGAAGTACAAAATGTCATGTCAAAACCAGCTTTACAATGTCGGTGTGGGGGGGGAGGGGGGTATAATTGGGTGGGGGGAGGGGGGTAAAATTGGGTGGGGGGAGGGGGGAGGCGGGGAAGGGAAGTGAAGGGTAAACAAAGGAGGAGGCTGCAATGCTTGGTAAGAAATGTATGCATTATCCTGCCCATGTAATTGTAGCCCCTCTGTACAGTATGTTCTCAAATAAAATAAAATACAATTTAAAAAAAAAAACACTAGAATTAAGTGATAATTTTTAATATTTGAAAGTCCTCAAATGAACTTCCTTCAAATAAGTTTGAGAATATTACATTGGTAGGGATCAGAGATAGTAAGAATCAATAATCATTATTAAAGGGATCAGATCCATGGAGGAATGAATCAGAGATCTGGCAGGTGCATTTGAAAATGTTCATATCCTGTATCAAATGTTAGAACATCTTTGAAAATAGTAGATAAAGTCTAAGCAGTCACTCTGGTGTATAATATCACTGGAGAAGTTCAGAATTGGTAGTCTATATCTAGATTAAATAAACCAAGAAACTATGGCAGGGCAATGTGATACAAGCTTAGAATTCTAGCACTGAGATTAAGACAGGAGATTAGAGAATGGAATTTCATAGTGATACCTTCCCTGGACCAAGGTGTATAATTTTGTCTTAATAAAACAAAACAAACAAGAAAGGAATACATAGTTGGACATTTGGGCTGATTTTGTCATTATGTTTTGAGAAGTCAAATTTCCTGTTGAAATGCAACTCATACTTAATCCTCACTTGTATTTTAAATTCTCTCTTCATTACAGAACATTCCTAGATGCAAAATGACTCATGATTCCCATCCAATTTTGAAAAAATAAGTTATCATCATTCTGTTGTAACCCAAAGAAATGATGAAGAATTACACAAGCTTAAGCTTGGAAAAATAGCAAAGTTCGTCTAATGAAGGATTTTGAAGATCTTGCTAAATTAGAATTTAGATTTAAAATATTTTGGTTTTGTTTGTAATTTTATATTCTATAGGATTCTACAAAATTGTTTTTAAGTAGAGGGTTTAATTGACATTCACAAATGATTTTGCATTCTATGTGCCTAGAATATTCTTTCAAAAACTTAGTAAATAGATAATTCCAACAGTTCATGTATTAAATGATAATGTGAATGTTGTAGACAGAGTTGCCAACAAATTGATGACATTAATTTATAAATTTAGAATAAGAGAAATTTTTGGAGTCTTTAGTATAACATGGTATGAAGAGCATAATCGTGTGACATCTTCTTTCTTCTACCTGTATGTAACACAGGAAGCAATTTCCTTAATTATTTGCTACTGTATACACTGAGAAAAATGTTACGTTTGGGGTTTGATTTTATTTTTGTTTTTGTTTTATTGGTTTGTCCTAGGGCTTTTACTCTGGGCCTGGACACTGTCTCTGAGCCTGTTTATGCTCAAGGCTCGTGCCCTACCACTTCAACCTCAGTGCCACTTGCATCTGGGTTTTGCTGAGAAGTTTATTGGAGATAAGAATCTAGGGAATCTTTCTGCCTGGGTGGGCTTTCAACTGTAATCTTCCAATCTTAGCATCCAGAATTTATATGATAGCTAAAAATTATAAATATAAGTAATATTTGCAAATGTTCTGATCTCAAAAATACCAGTGGGGGGAAAATGATGCAACCCAGTTTATTGTGGTGTTCTTACCAGAACATGAATCGCATCACATTAGCAGAGTTGTATTTTTTCACAATAGAGATAAGCTATTCATCATATGAATTAAGGGAAGTTTGAGATGCACCCTAAAAGTTGGAGAATTTTGGACTAGGATGACTCTATATCATAAATATTGGTATTGGTGGTCATAAAAATAATAGCTTATTGTGATAAACAATTGCTTACTCTTGAAGAATTAATTATTACCGATGCTACATAGTTTTATCCTCTACCAGAACATGGTTATTTTTCTGTTGTCCCTCAATCTGTAACACCCCATTGGAAAATGCATCTATTGCAAAATTACATAACATGCAAGCCGGTATTGTTTTGAATCTCTCAGGTATGGAATCTTCAGAATTTGAAAATGAGTAATTACTAGTCATTGGATTGTTGACGAACACATATATTCTGTCTTCTTAACAACTTATTTACTTTTACAAGTTATTTGTTTCCATAGAATTAAACTGTTTTCGCTTTTAGTATGAGAAAGTACTATATTTATTCTTTTTTCAAAATATTGGTAAGTATATTGTGAAAATATTGTCTAGTCGGATAGCATTCAAGTTGATGGTCCTCTGATTAAAAAGGGGTAATTAATTCAAATTAGACACCAAAAGTATGGAATTTTAAAAAGTTATTACATAAAGAGTACTATGTACTTTACCAATACAGTGAAATTTTATTTCATGCAGCTTATTTTTTAAATTTAATTTTATTGTCAAAGTGATGTACAGTGTGGTTACAGTAATTTTAAGGTAGTGAATACATAACTTTTCAAACTTGTTACCCCTTCCCTCATTTTCTTCACAGTTTTCCTTCACCACAGTACCCCTCACAAGTTGTAATGTACATTTCCAACATATTGTCTTGTGAGTATTGCTATTGCATTGGTTTGCCTTTGTCCTTTGTCTCACCATTTTGTTGTTCCTCTTCCCTTCCCTAATTAAGGTAAATATATACACAATACACAGGCTACCAAAATCAAATACAGCAGGGAAAAAAGCATAGGGGAAAACCCCAAAAGAAAATGGAAATCACATAGTACATTAAAAACAACAATCGCAAATAATACTCTCTGTTTCCATATCTTGGAGTTCATTTTGCTTATCATCAGATTATAAGGTTATATATATGCATAACAAAGCTACTGGAAAATAGTAGTTTCATGGACACTATATCATGAAAACAACATGTTAACTGTTTTTGATATTAAAGGTGGAGTTAGGATTGATGAACTTGTGGTTCTAATAAAGGAATTTCAAAAGAGTTTTAAAATTATGACAGGTTTGGCTGGGAAGGTGGCTCAGTGGTAAGAGCGCTTCCCTTGCATGCCTGAGGCCCTGGGTTCGATTCCTCAGCACCACATAAGCAAAAAGAAAAAAAAGCCGGAAGTGGTGCTGTGGCTCAGGTGGTAGAGCGCTAGCCTTGAGCTGAAGAGCTGAGCTACAGCGCCCAGGCCCAGAGTTCAGGCCCCACGACTGCACATCCCCCAAAACTGACAGGTAAATTTTAATTTGTTCAAACTTTTTAACAACTTAGCCTATTATGAAAATTTAAAATTTCTTGGGAAAATAGGCTTTCATGCAAAATAATCAATGGAGACTTAACTGAGAGGGAGCAAAGTGGGTGAAGATGGCTCATGTTCATACTAAACAAACAAACCTCAGAACCCTTGTTATAAGTCCTGTAGGTTCCCTTGAGAATTGTCCTTACCCAGGAAATCTACTCACTGTGTGAAACAAGGTTGTAGTGGAATTTAAATTCAACGTTCTTAAAAAAAAATCAAAATTTGTGTATTGCCTTTAATTACCAAACAGTAATTCTCTGAAAAAGATAATTTGGGTCAAAATATTTAGGGAAAAAGTGCACTCAAAAATGTTTGTAATACGTTCTACAATGTCTTTGCATGTGAAGCACTGAACTACAGAAAAAATCCTGATTGGATACTTGAAACCAATGATTTCACATTTCTTAGTAGCTCAAAAATATAATATCCTTATTAACTTGAGATAGTGAAGACTTCTCTTATTACATAAGCCAAAAAGTTTTGGGATCAGAAAAGAATTGAGCAAATTGAAAAATCAAGAAAACGCGTTCTTAGAAGCCCTAGCTAAGCATATTGGCTTCAGCAGTGGAGGGAGGCCAAACTTTTTGATATATTGTCTTAATATTTTTGCTACCTAAAGTGATTTTACAGAGCCTATTTAGCTCACTACAATTTAGAATGGATTGAATGAAGACATGAAAATAAATTCCACATCCAAATAAAAGAGTTTTAAAAGAGAAACCATGAAGATGTAGCAGTGGGGAAGGACTTATAGTCCTTCACCTTCACTAGACTTGAAGCCAAGAATCTGTGATTAATTGGAAATCAAGCAAGAGCTAAGAGAAGGACAGAGACATAGGACATAGGAGCATTGTCATTTTGTAACAAACACTGTCATAAAAGGTATGGATGATTTAACTCTATTCTTTTCCATACATCCTTCTGAGCAAATGCAAGACCAAGAGAAAGATAATCTATTGAAATAATTTTTGAAAGAATAACTTCACTGATCCTGATATGGTATCTAAAGAGAGTCTTAAGAGAGAAGATAAAAGTGAAGTATTCTTCGGTTTCCTCTAAGCATTTTGTTAGCAAAGTATATCTTTGAGGTTAGAAGTGATTGAACCAAAAAGTGGTGGAGTACCCATGTTTTTTTAAAATTTTTATTTTATTTGTGAACATACTGTACAGAGGGGTTACAATTACATGGGCAAGATAATGCATACATTTCTTACCAAGCATTGCAGCCTCCTCCTTTGTTTACGCTTTACCTCCCTTCACAGCCTCCCACTCACCCCCCACCCAATCCTTCCTCCCATCCCCCCCCACCGACATTGTAAAGCTCATTTTTGACATGACAATTTGTACTTCTCATTGTTGCAACAGGTCCAACTGAATCCTTAAACGACATGTTTTTCCCCATCTCCTCCACAAGTTATACTGACATCAAATATATTGAAAGTGGGGGTTATACTGTGGGGGAGGGACATACAAAGCAACAAAGAAATAATCTTATAAATGCATTAGAAACACATGCATGAAACAAAAAAATACATTAAAATACCTATCTAAGGATTCATTTTCCTAACATCACATTATCTGACTTTTTCCGCCTGACTCATACATATACTAGATATTGCAAATAAGAGAAACCATGGGACCTGTGTTACTTTGTGCCTGGCTTACTTCACTTACTATAATTTTTTCCAATTTTTTCCATTTCCTAACAAATGGCGCAATGACATTCTTTCTGATGGACGCATACCATTCCATTGTGTATATATAACATATTTTCTTGATCCATTCATCTACTGAAGGGCATCTGGGTTGGTTCCATATCTTAGCTATGGTAAATAATGTTGCAATATACATAGTTGTGCTGGTAGCTTTAGTGTGGTCTTTGTAAACATTTGGGTAAATGCCCAAAAGTGGGATTGCTGGGTCATAGGGGAGCTCTATGTGAAGTCTTTTGAGGAACCTCCATACTTCTTTCCAAAGTGGTTGAGCAAGTTTACATTCCCACCAACAGTGAAGTAAGGTTCCCTTCTGTCCATATCCCCTCCATCATCTGTTGTTAGAGTTCTTGATTTTTGCCATTCTAACTCGAGTGAGGTGGTATCTCAATGTTGCTTTGATTTGCATTTCTTTTATGGCTAGGGATGTTGAGCATTTCTTCATGTGTCTATGGCCATCCTTCTTTCTTCTTCACAGAAGTTTCTCTTTAAGTCATTAGCCCACTTATTTATTGGGCAGTTGTTTCTTTGAGGATTTGTTGTTGGGGGATTTAATATTTTGAGTTCCAAGTATATTTTAGATATGAGACCCTTGTAAATTGTATGGCTAGTGAAGACCTTCTCCCAATCCGTGGGCTTTCTAGTGATCTGGCTAGCTATGTCCTTGGCCAGGCAGAAGCTCTGCAATTGCATGCAATCCCATTTGTCCAACCTTTTTTATATTTTTATTTTTTGTGTTTTTGGGTCTCTATTAAGAAAATTTCGGCCTGTGTCAAGGACACCTAGGGTTTCTCCTATTCCATCCTGTAATATTTTCAGAGTGTCTACTTTGACTCTGAGGTATTTAATCCATTTGGAGTTGATTCTGTTGCAGGGTGATAAATAAGGATCTAGCTTTAGTTTTCTACAAGTAGTTGATGAATTTTGCCAGCACCATTTACTGAAGAGGCTGTCTTTCTTCCATTCTATTTTTTAGCTCCCTTATCGAAAATTAGATGGCTATGGGACTGTAGGTTCGTTTCTGTGTTTTCAATTCTATTCCGTTGGTCACCTTTTATGTTTTACTTCATCTTTCACTATTTGGATTCCCTTTAAATTTGCATCTTGTCTTATTGTCCCAGCTAGCATTTTAATACTAAGTAGTTGAAGAGGAGTGGAGAAAGCAGACATCCTTATCTCTTTCCTGAATTAATAAGAAATGGCTTTAACTTTTCACCATTAAGTATAATGCTGGCTGTAGGTTCATCAATTCTTAGAAGAAAGAAGAGCACTGGAGCAATATCAGTTCCAAATTTCAAACTATACTAAAAAGCCACAATAATAAGAAGAGCTTGGTACTGGCACAAGAACAGTTCTGAGGACCAATGAATAGGACTGAAGACTCAAAAATAAACACACTGACATATTGCCACCTAATCTTTGACAAGGGAGCTGAAAAAATAGAACTGAAGAAAGACAGCCTTTTCAGTAAATGGTGCTGGTAAAATTGGTTATACACCTGTAGAAAACTAAAGCTAGATCCATATACATATTTATATATCATATATATCATGCAGGGTGATATATATACATATATATATACATACATATATATATATATGTATATATATATATATATATATATGTATCTTAATAGAGAACCACAAACAAAACAAATCAAAGAGAGGTTGGACAAATGGGATTGCATGAAACAGCAGAGCTTCCGCAAGGTAAAGTTCATAGACAGCAAGATCAATAAAAAGCCCACTTACTGGGAGAAGTTCTTCATGAGTCATAAAACAGACAAAGTCTTATATATAAAATATACTTAGGACTCAACATCATAAATACCCCAACAACACATCCTCAAAGGAACAACTGTCCAATATCTAAATTGGCTGAAGATTTAAAGAGAGACTTCTTTGAAGACGAAATAAAAAAGAAGAAGTATATATATATCTGTAATTTGGAGAGAGGAAAGGAAATAGCAGAATGCTTAAATGGGGATTCAGGTTGACCATTGTGACAATGAGATGTACAGGACACTGTGCAGAAAATGAATTGACAATCTCAGGCAGGTGTCGAGGAGGGAGGAGTTGGAGATGTGGGGAAGGAAAGGATGGTAGGAGAAAAACAAAGGAGGAGGTAACAATGCTGTATACGAAATGTACTCAATTACCTAGTCCTGTAACTCTGAGCCCTCTGTACAGTATTTTTACAATAAAAATATATAAAAAAAAACCTCTGCCTGCTGTAGATTTCCAGTGCTGCCCTCGGAATTGCATTTTCTGCCTATTCTGGCTGTGGTTAGGTCCACCTGCCCAATGGATCAGTAGTCTTCAAGGCATCTTGGTCTTCCAGTGGGACTTGGATTATCCAGTGGTGGTTGGAACCAGGCCAAGGACAGGACAAAACCACTTCCAGGACATGCCTTCGTCATTACGCAGGCAACTAGGATTGCAAGCAGAATTTCTCTGAATTTGACTCCAGAAATCTATCAGTGAACCAAAAGGCAAGTCCACCAAACACCTCACTCTTCCCCCCCCGCCATTTCCTCCTTTCTCCTTCCCTGGGAAAGTAGAAAATAATTTTGCAGGTTTTGACACACACACAAAATACCCACCATCTCCCCTGGTAAACTTGGTTTCAAGTCACTGAGTCATGTCAACGGATAATGCTGCATTCATTATTCTGGACAACATCTTCAGGTTGTTTGATGCCTTAATTTGTTGTTGTTGTTGTTGATGTTGTTGGTAGGGGTGCCTGAACTCGGTCTGGGTGCTGTCCCTGAGCTGTTCAGCTCAAGGCTAGCTCACTACCACTTTAGCCACAGTGCCACTTCTAGTTTTTTCTGCTTATATGGTGCTGAATAATTGAACCTAAGACCTCATGCATGCAATACACTGACTCTACCACTGAGTCTTCTTCCAGCCCTAATGATTTAATTCTTTAAAATTTATTTTTGTCAATTATGGGCCTTGAACTCAGGGCTTGGGTATTAACATATCCCAGAGATCTTTAGCTCAAGGGGAGCCCACTCCCAATTGAGCTACAGTGCCACTTCCTGTTTGGAGATAACTGACTCACAGACTTTCACGCCAGGATTTGCTTTGAACAGATGAATTTTTAAATTATATTTCTCCTAGGTGTTTATTGGAACATTACAGTTTTCTGGAATTTAAAGTTTGCTGTAAACCTTTGTCTTCAAGTAATCCAAAAGTATTAAATATTACATTTCGACGCTATCCTTTAGCACATCCATTTTGAAATTATTATCTTAAGATGAAATTCTAATTCTTTGTAGTCACAACGCATTAAAGTCCAAATGGGAAATATGCTAATTTCAGCAGCCTTGGCTCTCTTTCCTCTTTTTTTCTCTCCAGTATCTTTTCTTGTTTTGGAACAAGTGTCATGGACTGTCCAACCAAGCAAAAGGAAGATTATTCGATTAATTTAATAGAAAAGGAGTCCAGCCTACCTGCATCTCAAGGGAACTTTGAGTATAATGTTAATCTAACAGTGGATTTTCAGTCATTTTGATAATTTTTTGTTTAACCACTCATTAAAGAGGTTCCAAAAGGCTAGATTCAAAAATCATGTTCTGCTTTCTAAGAATGTTTAATAAGCTAGTAATTCAACAAAGATTACTTGGTGAAGAATTTCTCTTTTATCATAGTCCTTACCACTGATCCCTTCCCTTCAAACTTGTAGCTTTGTTCAGTTTTCTTGTTCCAGCATTCATTTTGGTATTTGTTTCAGTAATATCCTTGTAGGATTTAACAATGAAATCCCATTAATTGTTAGAGAGCTCAATTCATATTGCCAAAGGCAGACTCATGAGCAGTTCATAAAGCATAAACTATTGAGAATCATTAGCATGGTCATATGCAAATATTCCATAAATTAATATAAGTACCACATAAATGTGCATCTTCATATACTTTTAAAAATGCAAAGTAGTTACATATATATGTCATAAAATAATTCAGATCACTGGTAGAAGAGATTAAGCTAAAATTTTTATTTATATCATCCCCAATATTTTGTGAAATTTTCTTTTCTCATTAACATTCACCTTAGGACCTGCTTTTCCTAGCAACAAGTTATAAGTTGATATCCTTAGATTTTAGTCCCCTCTGAGTAACGTCTTTTCTTTCCACCACTAGTTAGTCCCTCATGTTAAATACCTGAGGAATAACGTCCCATTGTGCCTGCAAGAGAAGTACCCAAGTCGACTGTCTGTGCCTACTCTTGCTTTGCTTTGTTTGTGAATGTGGAAGCAGAGACAGGGGTGTCAGAGATCAGGTGGCTGGAACCATGGTGTTAAGAATTATGGGTAGTAAAATGAGTAGCAGAGAATAGGATACCAGGGAAAAGATAATTGTGACTGTAATTGCTGAGTTGTATTGTCAGTAAATTGGGTAGCAGCAACAGCTTTGCAGGGGTTGGGGCAGCTAATACATGTATCCAGAACAATTTAGCAGTGACAAGGAAGCACAGACAAAATGAAAGATAAAAGTTGTGAGGCATTGTGGGAATTCTTTGTCTACCCATTCTAAAAACATAGAAGAGGGTATTTTAAACTAAAACTACAAAAGAAAATTTAAGTTCTTGGTGCTAACAAATCTGTCCAGGTGTTATTACATTAAATAGAGAATTCAAAATGGTTTTTCTTCATGAATACAGAGATCAAAGATATTATAATTCTTTTTTCAAAATGCAAATTAAAGGGGAAAATTAGTCAGGAGATAAAATTCATATTGAATGTTAATATTTAAGAAGAAAAGAAGATCCTAGATGTCGGACTAAAGACAAAGCAATATTAGAGCATTATATGTTCAATAATAATTAAGAAACTTTAATTGAAAAATTGAGCTAGAATGTTCACATCAGGAAAAGGCAAGCAATCAGAGTCTACCACCAACAAAGAAACATCATAATGTATATCTCAGAAAAAGGAACCAAGTTCCTTATCCTTGATGTCAATGATACACATAACCCCCCTTACAAACACACACACACACACACACACACACACACACACACACACACACACACAAATTATGCAACAGCTCAAGCTACTCACATCCATTCAACATGAATCAAAGATCTTCTTGTAATACTTGAAAGTTTAAACTTTGAAGTCTTACTCTGAAAACATTACAGGAAGGAATAGGAGAAACCCTAGGTCTCCTTGGCACAGGCCGAAATTTTCTTAACAGAAACCCAGAAATACAAAAAATCAAAGACAAATGGGACAAATTGGATTTCATGAAATTGCAGAGCTTCTGCATGGCAAAGGACATAGCTAGCAAGATCACTAGAAAGCTTATGGATTGGGAGAAGATATGCACTAGTCATTCAAAGGATAAGGGTCTCATATCTAAAATATACCTGGAACTCAAAAAATTAAATCCCTCAACAACAAATCTTGAGAGAAACAACTGCCCATTAAATAAGTGGGCTAAAGACTTAACGAGAAACTTCTCTGAAGGGGAAAGAAGGATGGCCAATAAACACATGAAGTAATACTCAACCTCTCTAGCCATAAAAGAATTACAAATAAAAACAACATTGAGGTACCACCTCACCCAATTAGAATGGCTATACTCAAGTACTCTAATAACAACAGATGCTGGAGGGGATGTAGTCAGAAGGGAACCTTACTGCATTGTTGGTGGGAGTGTAAACTTGTTCAAACACTTTGTAAAGCAGTATGTAGGTTCATCAAAAGACTCCACATAGAGCTCCCCTATGACCCAGCAATCTCACTGTTGGGTATTTACCCACATGATCACAAACAACATCATAGTAAACCTATCAGCACACCTATGCTTATTGTAGAATTATTTACCATAGCTATGATATGGAACCAACCAAGATGCCCCTCAGTAGATGAATGGATCAAGAAAATGTGGTATATATACACAATGGAATTCTATGCCTCCATCAGAAATAATGACATTGCCCCATTTGTTAGGAAATGGAAAGACTTGGAAAAATTATATTAAGTGAAGTAAGCCAGACCCAAAGAAACATAGGTCCCATGGCTTCCCTTATTTGCAATAACTAGTATATGTCTGAGGCAAGCAAAAAATTCAGATAAATGGATGCTAGGGAAATGAACCCCAAGATAAGTATTCAATTTTTTTATTTAATGCAGTTGTTTCTAACATATTTTAAGATGATTTCTATATTGCTTTTTATGTCTCTCTCCCTGCTTTCACTGTATTTGATGTTGGTACAATTTGTGTAGGGGAAGGGCATAAACAAATCGTTTAACTACGGGTACAGGTGGACACATTGCAACAATGAGATATACAAGTCATTATGTTGAAAAATGAACTTTACAACTTTGGTGGAGGGAGGAGGGGTTTGGCCATCTACTTTCCAGCTGTTCTATAGGTGTAGAAGCAAAACATAATACAAAGCAATACAAACCAGTTCTTACTATAAATAATTTTTCTCTGAACATCTTAAAAATCAATTCTGACAACATGCAATAAAAAATCCCTAAGTTTAAAGCATTCTTCTAGACAAATTGAAGAAATACTGAGAACATGTATTTTAAGAATAATTTCAGAGAGCTTGAACTCAGGGCCTGGGTTCTGTCTCTGATATTTATTACTAAAGACTAGTGCTGCCACTTTGAGCCACAGTGCCACAGTAAAGTCTCACCAATTTTCCTCTCCATACTGGCTTTGAACTATGATCTAGATGTTTCAGCTCTCTGCATAACTAGGATTATAGGCATGAGCCCTTGCACCTGGCTAGAATAATTGCTTACCTGAGACAGAGGCCTGTTTGTATTAAATGCCATTCATGTTTAACTTTGTAAAATAAAGTTAACTGAAATGCCTTCCACTAGAAATAAGGAAGTAAATGTGTAGGTGGATTACAAAGTTCTTACCAAAAGATACATATTTTCCTTGCTTTGTTTTTCCTCCAAAATTGTTTGCTTTCCAGAATCATATCTTATCTTTCCTTGATGGTTTCTTTAGTTTATTTCATACATGACCACAGCTCCTTCAACTATCAATTCTTATGTGAAGACCTTGCAAATATCTATTTTCAGTCCAAACTCCTTGTGTGCACCTCTCATCCATATATTCAACTGACATAAAAAACTTGTGAAACAGTAATCATCTCTTATCATTACTGGATATTAAAGTGTAAGTAAAATTTAAGAAAATAAAGAATAACATAAATAAATATAACATGATTTTAATAGTAATGCTAAACATAAATGCAACATCGATTATTTTCTGGAGCAATTTAATAAAAACCTCAAGGAAAAGAAATCAACTTTTTTGAGGGCTGATATTATGGTTTAAACTTAGGACCTTACCTTGTCACTTAGGCTTTTTCCCTCAAAGGTGGTGCTCTGTATTTGAATGACAGCTCCCCTTCCAACTTTATTTGGGGGATTATATAGAGATAAGAATCTCATGTAATAAAAACATTTGTGTCCCTATCGTGGGGTTCCTTTTACATAACATCCTCTTATTCAGTACCATGTACAAATTACTCCAAGTAAGATTAACCATGGGACCTTAATCACTTAATATAATTGTTTCTGCATCTTTCCATTTCCTAGCAAATGGGGAGATGTCATTCTCTCTGATTGGACGCATAGAATTCCAGTGTGTGTGTGTGTGTGTGTGTGTGTGTGTGTGTGTGTGTGTGTGTGTGTGTGTGTGTGTGTGTGTGTGTGTGTGTGTGTCACATTTTCTTGATCCATTCATCTACTGAGGGGTATCTGGGTTTGTTCCTTATCTTAGCTATGGTAAATAATGCTGCAATAAACATAGTTGTACCGGTAGCTTAGTATGGTCTTGTTTGTGATCATTTGGGTAAATGCCCAAAAATGGGGACTGCTGGATCATAGGGTGGCTCTAAGTGAGGTCTTAGAAAACTTTATATCAAGTGAAGTAAGCCAAAACCAAAGAAACATTGGTCCTATGGTTTCCCTTATTTGCAATAACTATTATATGTCTGGGACAAGCATAAAAGTTCAAAAGCTCTGTCCATATGACCAGATAAGATGCTGTTAAGCAAAATGAACCCCAAGATAGGATTTATAATCTACCATGTTTTTTTTTAATGTTCCTCCCCCATGGTTTAACCTTTGTTTTCACTGTATTTAGTGTCGGTGCCCTGCATCTTGTATACACCCTTCTCTAGCTTCGGGAGGGGAAGGGACAAAACAAAATAGATAAATAGTGATACAGGCTGACGCATTGTAACAATGAGATGCACAAGACACTATGTTGAAAAAGTATATTTACAATATAGGTGGGGAAGAGGGGAAGGGAGTAGAGGGGAGTGTATTTGTGGAGGTGGGAGGGAAAGGGAGGGGAAAAAAAGGAGGAGGTAAAAATGCTTGATAGAAAATGTACTCATTAACTTGCTCATGTAACTATAACCCCTCTACACAGAATTTTTACAATGAAAACCTCTTTTAAAAGATAGAAGGTGTGTCAGGCATCGTTGGCTCATGCCTGTAATCCTAGCTACTCAGGATGCTGAGATCTGAGGATCACGGTTCAAAGACAGTTCGAGAAAAAGTCCGTGAGACTCTTATCTCCAATAAAACCACTATAAAACCGATGCTGGTGCTGTGGCTCAAGCGGTAGAGCACTCTCATTGAGCTGAAGAGTGCAGGGACAATGCTTGTGCCCAGAGTTCAAGCCCCGCGACCGACACACACACACACACAAAACAGAAGGTGTCATGTACACCAAGTATTGTAGCCCCATCTGTAATCCCAGCTGATTGGGAAGCAGAAATGACAAGGATCTTTTTCTCAGGCCAGGCCAAAGAAATAACTGCCAAGACAGCCATCTCAACAAATGAGCTGGCCATAGTAGTTCACATCTTTAATCCTAGCTAATTGTGTGGGAGACAAAAGAAGCAATCTAAGATCATTCAGTCAATCTGAGATCAAACCCGGGAAAAAAGTTCAAGACCTCAAGTAAATAAAATGGACCAGAAGTATGGCAAAAGTAATTGAACTGCTTGTTGCTATACAACTAAAGTCCTATCTAGCAAGCAGAGAACACCTGAATAGAACCCTAGTAATACTCCTCTCTTCCACCAAAAAGCCTAAATAACTTTGTCCTATTTGAACATCTAATTTCAAGGCCACTGACAGATCAGAGATGGTGATATCTTAAAAATTGGGTATTCAAAAGAGACAAAGTTCTTTAGGTTTTGAAAAAGTTGAAAAGGTAGGAAAATGCATGTGATGTTTGTTAACTCCATAATTCTTGAAAACATAAAATATACTCAAGTATTTAATATATATCCATATGTGTGCATATATTCATGTATGTATATATATGTGTATATATATAATCACATATATATATATATATATACATACATATATATGTATGGTTCATCTCTTTTCTGTGTAGCAAATGGTTCAAATGAATCTGTACAATCACTACTCAAAGGCATGAATAGACAAAGAGAATGAGCAGAGAACTCATACTCAGGAATCAATGGTTAGCCCATAACCTGAAAATCTTTTACATCAGTTTGCATGTGTCAGTTACTGCAGTACAGGAACAATACGATGGCAATGAGATACCAGGCAGATGAAATGAGAAATGAGAGATACAAATGGTACAATATTCTTCTGATGGGTAAGTAGAATTTCCAGTGTTTTTATGAGTGTGTGTGTGTGTGTGTGTGTATGTGTGTGTGTGTGTGTGTGTGTGTGTGTGTGTGTGTATGAGTGTGTGTGGGGGGGTGGGTGTATTACATTTACTTGGTTCATTTCTCTCTTGAGGAGTATTTGGGCTGATTCTGTAAGCATGGTTGTGCTGAAAACGTTACTATATCCTGGTTTGTAATCTTTTGTGTAAATGCCCAGGAGTAGAATTGCTGGATCATATGGAAGTGGGTAGTCAATAGAGGAGTGAAGTGGGAAAAGGTAGAAGATTGAATAGGAGAAAAGGGGTAAAATGCAGAGAGGAATCCAGTAAATATCCTACAAAATTAAGAAGAGTGAAGGAAGAGGTGTATAGGGGAGGGATGGATGAGAATGTTGAAAGGGTTGACATTGATCAAGGTATATTTTACGCATAAACTGTTTTGTTTAATGATAACTGCTTTGCTACTTAATAATTAAAAAATCATGTCCCTACAATGTTATGCAATTAGAAGCAAAGCAGGAGAATCTGCTCAGATAATCTCTAGGGTCAATAAATCTTTTTGATTAGGATAAGTTTTAGAACAACACTAATGATACTTATCATCTGAAGAAAATTTAATGATTTCCAGCTATTTAAAATAATCACTTTTGAAGATATGGCTCAAGTGGCAGAGTGCTACTTAGTAAGCAAAGCTGTCAGATAATGAATTCAAGTCTCAATCTCGAACACAAGTAAAACAATAAGTACAATTTGGGCACTTTCCTGGGCATTAGTAGTACCTTATATCAGAAGGCAGAGATCTGAGGATCTCAGTTCAATGTCAGCTTAGATTGGAACGTCTGTGAGACTCTCATCTCCAATTCACTGTCAAAGAAAGCTGGAAGTGGAATCATGAGTTAAGTGGTAGAATGCTAGCCTACAGCAAAAAGCTCAGGGGCAGAAACCAAGCCTTGAGTTCAAGCCTTAGAATAGTGCATATATATACACAAAGAAAGTAAGTCACTCAATTTCTCAACCTTCCATTTCCCTAATCCTAACTCTAATCTTGGACAGAACACTAAGAGTAACCTTGATGATAATAGTAACCTAATCCTAAAATTAATGGAAAACACTCGATTTGAGACACATTCTAACAGATACTCATTGTCTTTGAAATGTTTTGCAGTTTGTTCCAAATCCTACAAAATCCCTGACTTGGACCCTGAAATAGGTCCCTATTATGAATCATTAACCTCATATCTTCATATCATGAAAACTATCTCAGTTTCCACTGATCTTAACGTTTACTGAACTCCTATATCTCCAAAAAGGAGTTAAAGGTTTATTTAAAATATACTTCAATATGTAACACTAACTATATATAAACCTTACTAGTTTATCTGGGTACAGTATTCTTGGTTAATAGTTGTTTGTTTTTAGGGCATGGCATACATCATTGCAGGCTCTTCGTGCTTTGATTGTCTCTGCTGAGAAATCTGAGGTGATTCTAATTGGTTTCCCTTTATAGGTGATTAAACTTTTCTCCTTGTCAGCTTTAAGTATCTTTGCCTAGGTCTGAGTTGATCCTGTGTGGATTATAATGTGACGGTGGGATGTACTATTCTGGTCTTGTCTATTTGGGATTCTAAAAGATTCTTGTATCTGAATAGGCCTATCTTTTTGTATGTTTGGGAAGTTCTCTGCTAGGATCCTGTTAAACAAATTTCCTAGACCATTAACTTCTGTTTCTAGGTGCTCCTCTACACCTATTATTCTTAGAGTAGGCCTTCTGATGGTGTCTTCCAGGTGTTGGATAGATCTATCATATTTCTTGGACTTGTCTTGGATGGTTGTATGTTCTTTCTCTATAAAATCTAGGCTGTCTTCAATCCCTGAGATTCGATCTTCTGCATGGTCTAACCTGCTGTCAAGACTCTCTACTTTGTTTTTTATCTCTTTTCCTTCTAATTGGTCAGCTTTGATGGCTTCAAGTTCTTTGTTGAAGCTCTGTTAGGTCTTGTATGAATTTCATTACTTCCTTAATTTGGTGTTCAGTGTTTGTTCTCAAATCACTTAGTTGATTGGTTATGGTTTCTTTGGACTCCCATTCCTTCTGTTGGGTTCCATTCAGCATTCCCTTTGTGGTCTCCCTCACTTCCTTCAGCTCTTTGTTAATGGATTCCATGAATGCCTTTAGTGATCTTTGTGTATTCTCTCCTTGGTCTCTCAATTCCTGTATTACTCTTTGATTAGCTTCCTCCCGTTCGTGGGATTCCTGCAGTTCTCTTTCTTCCCATTCGTGGGATTCCTGCAGTTCTCTTTGAGTGTTCTCAGCCTGCTCATGCCATTCCTCCCTTTCTCTTTGAATATTCTCAAGTTGTTCACGCAAATCCTGTATCAGTTTTTGAGTAGCTTCCTCACGCTTATGATATTCCTGTATAAATTTTTGGGATGCGTCCTGTCTCTCCCTATCACGCTCATACAGAGTCCTTTTTAAGTTGTCAAACTTCTCATTTATAATGTTTTCCATCAGTGTTTGTAGAGCTATTTGGGAACTCTCCTCTGGATTATTCATTATCTGTTCTGACCCCTGATTATCGAGATTGGGAATTGAGATACCCAGATTTGCCTTTTTTCTGTGTTTTTCCGGCTTACTCTGCCCATTTGAGATGAAAATAGCACCAGTTTTGTGCTAGAACTCTATTTTAAGGCAATCATCAACCAACGTTTGCATTTATACAGTCAATAGTCTACAGATACAATCTAGTTCAACAGATACATATATTCAACATCAAACAACTATATGTTAATGGGCTTCGAACCACAGAGAAGAATTTGGAAAACCAGAAATTTTTAGGGTTAGGGAGAGATGTGGGTAAAAAATAGGAACAGATTGGTGTGGGGAGGCACAGGGAGAGTTAACTATGTCCTAATCTCAATGCAGGAAATAGGTTGGGTAGGATGCATGTAGAGAGAGAGAGAAAAAGAAGAAAGGGAATGGGAAATGAAAAGAGACCAGAAAAAAATAGAAACGTAAAAATTAATATTATTATGGAGATTAAAAGACCATCTATTTAGAGAGGAATGTGAGTATATTAATAGAAATGTAGGGACATAGAGGAGAAGTGAAAAACTTAAGAAAATGCTTAAAATATTTTATAGGTATAAAGAGGTAGTACTTCTATTAAGGAATTTAAGTCTCAGAGGTTTTGAATTGAGTAATAAATTTGTGGATTAAGTGTGTACACAATTAGGGATAGGGTCTACTAGTTAACTACGGGTTTATCTGAGGATGTGCAGGACAAGAGTTAAGTCACATAAGGAAGAACAAAAGAGAGGAAAAGGTGAAAAAGGATAAGAATGGGAGAAAAAAAGATCAGAAGTTCAGTAGAGCTAGACAAAAGACAAAAAGATAATTAAGAAAGAAAGAAATAGAGAGAGAAGACAAGAAAAGAAAGGAAAACGCACATTCACGTATTCCTAAAATAAAAATTATAAGAGGAAAAAAAGTTACTGGAAAACAATTTTTTTCAAAAAAGGCAAAAATTAAAGATTAATAAAAGTTTTAGAAAAGGAAAAAAAAATTTACATATATAAGGTACCAAAAAAAAAAAAAAGAAAAGAAAAAAGAAAAGGAGAAGAAGAAAAAAGAAAAAAAAAGTTCTTTGATTTTTTTTTTTTGATTTTTTTGGGAGGGGTGGGAAGAATCCTGTATCTCCCTTTTGTCTATAAACTGCCTCTTATTGGAGTTTCTGGTCAGCTTGAGGTCCTGTGGCTTGATTGGTTTCTTATGTTGGTTTGTTCGAACAGGCAGAAAAATGGTCTTCTTTACCCAAGATTTTGAGATTCCTGCTCCCAGGTTAGTTTAATGGGAGGGTGATCTGCTTTGAGAATTACAAAAGAGCGGATGCAGTGATGAGGCTATGTTCTGGGTAGAGTTGAGGCCTTTCAACAAACAGTAGCTTTTCCCTGGGGCTATTTTGTGAAAAACTCACAGAGCCCAGCCTGGAGCCATTCTCAGGGTTTCTGTTTTTCAATTGATTGTGGAGGCTGCTAGAGGGAGGGGCAGCCTCTGGCTTTGGTTACCCAGTGAGGAAAGCCACTCCAATGGCTGGCGCCTGAGCTGGGTGACTTTTGCCTGGATGGAGCTGAGTCTGGCAGGTCACTTTACTTCACCGTTAAATTCTTGTGACCTGCTAAATGACTCGTTTTATTCCTAGGCCTGAGTTGGTGCTGGCATCTCCTCTGATCTTTGTCGATATCCAAGATGGAGATCACCGGTGCTGGGGGGGGGGGAGGGGTGGCCTTCCCTCCTCTGCTCCCTGAGAAGGAGTGAGGACATCGGGCTTCTACTCACGCCGAGTCTTGTATCCTGGGTTGTCTCTGGTCTGCAAACTGTAGGATGAAGATTTACGCTCCTTGTCGGTTCTTGCTGGTGTTGAGTAGAATCCGCTCGCTCACTGCGTCTGGCTCCTTAGTCCTGGACTCTGTGGCTTAGGTATGGCTGAGGTCAGCGCCGCGACCCTGCCGCCACCGCGGCAGCTGCTGACAAGTGTGTCAGATGTGTCTCCTTGCCTTGGCTTCCCCTCTCTTGTCTAACTCTCTGTCCTGTGATGGCACACTTGGTGTGATTCTCTGGCTTAGTACTGTTCACTGGAACTCTAAAACTGCTTTCTATGTGAGAGCTTGTTCAGATTCCAGCTTCTCCTCTGCCATCTTCCCGGAACTCCTCTTCCTATTTTTTTAACCCGAACCCTAACTGGAATATTGAGGATAACCCTCGCATTAATCATACCCTAATCTTAATATTATTATCAGTTTTTTATTTCACATTCATCCTAATTCTAACTAGATTTGTTATTCGAAGATTTACTTTCAGTTTGACCCTAAACTTTCCATTTCCCTAAGGCTAACTCTAACTCCAGCTGGAACTGAAACCTAACTTTCACTCTAATGATAGTCCAATTCTAATGTTTAAGAAAAAAACTCTAGTTTTTAATCATTCTAATGGATACTCCAGTTAGCACTCTGGAAATGCGTTTCAATTTGCCCTAATTCCCACAAATTTTCTGACTCTACCTCTCAAGTTATCTTGTTCCCTAACATGAAGTATTATATTATTTGTCCTCAAATTCTCTTATCAGGAAAAATACTGTAGTTTCCAATGATCCTACATTTTTCTGAACCCCTGTACCCTAAAACAATTTCAGATTTACTTACCATCTAATCCATTACCTCACTAACTCTCAAGGTTAACCTGGCTGGAAAACACTCATTAATCATTACAAGAACGATCACTGAGAAATAAATATAATGATAATGCTCTAGTTACTTTTCAATCTCTCATATTTGTTCCTACTTGTTAGTGAAAACTGAATACTTTTTTGGTCAGGCATGGGGCTTGAACTCTGGGCTTGGGCACTATCCCTCAGCTCTTCAGCTCAAGGCGAGCCCTCTACTGCTTGAGCCACAGCACCACTTCCAGGTTTTTTGGGTGTTTAATTGGAGATAAAGAGTTCTCATGCACTATGCTTCCAAGGGTGGCATCCAACTGCAGTCCTCAGATCTCAGTCTCCTGAGAGGATAGTATGACAGGCATTGAAAAGTATGTTTTGCTGGGTGCCAGTTGCTCATGGCTGTCATCCTAAGTACTCAGGAGTTGAGATCTGAGGATCACGGCTCAAAGCCAGACTGGGCAAGAAGGACCCTGAGACTCTTATCTCCAACAAACAACCAGAAACCTGAAAGGGGTGCTGTGGCTCAAGTAGTAGAGTGCTTGCCTTGAGCTGTAGAGCTCAGGGGCAGAACCCAGGCCCAGCGTTCAAGCCCACAATCGAAAAAAAGAAAGAAAGTAAAGGATCTTCGCTGCAAAAATGTAGAGGTGTGTGTGGGAGGGTATTGTGATTGAGAGACCAGGTGCTGGCCTCACTTTACAGACATTTCTAAGAACTCCCCAAGTTTGCACCACTTTGAAGCCACAGTAGAATCGATGGGGCCTTGCCAAGAACTCAAGTGGTCGAAGCCTATGGCAGGCAGGGAGTGGGCAAATGGGTGCAGGGGTGGGATTGTTGTTTCTGTATTCTCCCTAATGAAGGATGGATTTGGATGCTGGGTGTCAAAGCCTGAAGTAAAGAGTTGCAAGAAGTTTGTGGCCTGATGAATTTGGTTTCCTCTGGGTATATGAAGATGGATGAATCTGGCTCCTGCTCTGGCTCACAATTGTCATCCTAGCTATTCATAAATCTAAGATGTAAAGACCAAGGTTCAAAGCCAGCTTGGGCAGGAAAGTCTGTGGTTCTTGATATACAATGAGCCACCAGAAAACAGGAAACGGCACTATGGCTCAAATTGTAGAGTGCTCATCTTCATCTGAAGAGCTGAAGGACAGCTCCCTGACCCAGAGTTCAAACCCCATGACCAACAATAAACAAAGAGGTTGGCTGAGTTTTCCACATTGCAATGTGTATGGTAGGAAATTCCATGCTGGGTTATGAGCATTCCAGCTATGAGAGGCTCAATGCTGTGTCTACAGTTAGTCTGAGTATGATAGTACCATCTTCTCAGGGGTTGGATGTGATCCTAATAGAGGGAATTCATGGTATTGTTGTCAGGAACTGCTAAGGGCTTGGAATATCCGTGTGTGTGTGTGTGTGTGTGTGTGTGTGTGTGTGTGTGTGTGTGTGTGTGTGTGTGTGTGTATGTGTGTGTGTGTCTGTGTGTGTGTGTGTGTGTGTGTGTGTGTGTGTGTGTAATTTTCCCTCGTCTTTTTCTGTCCCCTTCCTGGTTGCTGGTCTGCCTCTTTCTGACCTCAGATGGTGCCCTTCCTTCACACCGACCTTCCTTTTAGCCCCCTATCAGGTCTACAATGAGTCCTAAATTGCCACAGGCCTGTGTTCCAACTTTTCTCTAGGGCACAAGTCTTGCTGTCGCAATATTTGGCCGCCTACAGGGGATTCTGGGTTAGTGATGCCAGCTGGCATAGGGTCTCCTCTGCCTGAGAGGGATAGCCTCAGTCATGCGATGTCCTATCCTTTTCCTCAGCTAGGCCTCTGACTGCACATCCCTCTCATCAGGCTGGCAGTGGAGTGGGGAATCAGGGATTGCTGGTGGCTCTGGCCAACTCGAAATTGACAGCTGACTGAAGGCTGCCCAAGCAAGGCGGATCTAAGGCTACATGGGAGGTGAGGCCAAGGAGGCTTGGAAGTATAGCTCAGTGTCTAGGAAATGTAAATGTACTTTATCACAGGACAGTCTATCTTCCGGTCCCAACTGGGCCTCACAGGTCCTTCTAAAAAATTGCAGATGCTCAGAATACAGAGGCACAAACTTTAGATTCCAGGACCAGGGAACTGGGGGATGAGAGACTGGTATGGCCAATACCTCATTGTTTTGGGGTATTAGCGTTGACCTGGCTATACACCCCCTTGTGTACTTTCACTTCTTAACCCAGTGTTGTCCACACACCGGCCAATTGTGGCAGTACTGTGGAAGTGGCAGGAGTGGATGTGAGGTCTAGGATGACCAAAATCAAGATTTATGACCTTTGGGGGTGGCAAAGGATGACTTTCCAAAAAAATCTTAGAGCTGAGGCTCAGGGCCTAGGCAGTGTCCCCGAGCTTCTTTTGCTCAAAGCTAACATTCTACCACTTAAACCAGAACTCACCTATCATCTTTTTTTTAGTAGTTTAGTGGAGATAAGAATCTCATGGACTTTCCTGCCTGTTCTGACTTCAAGCTGCCATCCTAAGATCTCAGCCTATTGAGTAGGTAGGATTGCTGGGATAAGCCACTGGCACCTATTAAGGATATTAGTGTGTGTGTGTGTGTGTGTGTGTGTGTGTGTGTGTGTGTGTGTGTGTGTGTGTGTGTGTGTGTGTGTTTACCGGGACTTGAACTCAGAGCCTAGGTGCTATCCTTTATCTTGTTTTCACAAGGTTGGTGCTGTACCACTTGAACTACAGTAGCGCTTCTTCCCAGCTTTTTGGTGATTCATTGGACATAAGAGTGTCCAAGCTAGCTTTTAATTTTGATTGATCATCAGGTCTCAGGCTTGAATACCTAGGATGACAGGCATGAGCCACAGGCGCCCAGCTGATAATGGCCTTTCACCACAGTGGACTGGGATCTCCTGTAAACTTCCTTTATTTTTTCTGTGCCAGTACCGGGGCTTGAACTCAGGGTCTGGGCTCTGGTCTCTTAACTTTTTCCCTCAAGTCTCTTACTCTACCACTTTAGCCACAGCTTGATTTCTGGATTTTGGTAGTTCATTGGATAGAAGAGTGTCACTAATTTTCCTCCACTGAGCTGGCTTTGACCAACGATCTCTGATATCAGACTTCTGAATAGCTAGGATTTACAGGGGTTGAGCCACTGGAGGCATTGGGTAGAAGCTTCTCTTGAGCAAGAGTTCTTCCCTTCATTTGCCTTGACTCCTCCATGCAAAGGTGGCCTTAAGGTCAGGGGCTGTGTAAAATAGGCTTCCAGCCACAGAAATTGGCTGGGGTCTTTGGTAAATAGTCAAGTTAATCTTCCCCTGAACCCCATTCTGGGACGCCCCCCTCTGCCCTACCTGTGACTCAAGTACAATCCTTGACCCAGCCTTCAGTGTTCTGCCAGACTTGTCTGAGGCCATAGAACCTTCATTCCACCCACACCACCTGCTTTACACCACCCCTCAGGTCCTTTGCACATGCTCTGCACCTTCTTCCCTAGGCCCTCTGTCCTGTTCCACATCTTAGAACTCCTGTGGAATTTTGGCACTGGTCATATCACCTCCTGGAGCAAGTCTTTCCTTCCTTTCTCTCACTTTTTTTTAATACTGAGTTGCTAGAGATCGAACAAGTGCAGGCTGACTGTCAAATTCTCTATGTTGGTGTGTGCGTGTGGGGGGGTGCCAGTCCTGGGGTTAGAATTCATGGCCTTGATGTTATCCCTGAGTTTTTATGCTCAAGGATAGCATTCTGTTACTTGTAACACAGCTCTGGTTTTTTTGGTGCTTAATTGGAGAAAAGAGTCTCATATAGACTTTCCTGCCTGCACAGGCTTGCAGTTATAATCTTCAGATCTCAACTTCCTGAGTGCTATTATTACAGGGCTGAGCCACCACCACCTGCCCTCTACCTCTTACCTACCTCGGCTCTCCTCTGAGTTCCAGAAGTGTATGTCTCACCAAGCTCACATTTTTTTTGCCAGTGTTGTGGCTTGATCTCAGGGTCTAGGCATGTTCCTGAGCTGCTTTTGCTCAAGGCTATATTCTATCACTGAAGCCAAAGTGACACTTTTGGCTGTTTCTGTTTATGTGATACTGAGGAATCCAACCCAGGGCTTCATGCTTGCTTGGTAAGCACTCTACCACTTAGCCACATTCACAGCTCAAGGATTATTTCTAACAGGAACTATGAGGGTGGGATTAATTGGCATACTCTTTTCAGCACAGAAATCGATGGGCATTTCAAATCTTTGCCAGGATTTGGGACCAGAGTGGACTCGGCAATGAGGAATGATGAATGAGTGATAGTCACCAGGCCCCAGAGATCTAGGCTCACATCCTACAGAGGGATAGGGAATATGGAGCCAGAAACTTCCACAATACCTATAGCCTAGGAACAGTGGTCTCCCTGGAGGCAGTGGCTGGCTGCTAGATGTCCCAATGGGACACCTCAGCCAGAACATAATGAACCCGTTGAATACACCAGCCAAGGCAAGCCTTCTGGGCTTCAGTTATTAAATGGCAGAGAAGGATGCTTTGTTCAAACTACTGGCTTAGTACTCTCTGAGGGCTTGTCCCAGCATTCACATGTTGGGGGTCTGTTCATGGGCAACCTGCTGAATGCATATCATCCATACATCATCCATACATACACAGAGACATGAAGTTACTGCCTTCTTTTTTTCTTTGGCAGGTCTCAGGTTGAAATATGAACCTAAGCCTTATCCTTAATCTACTCTTTCTCAAAAGTAACACTCTGCCCTTGAGCCACAGCCCCAACACATGGGGATATTTTCCTGTGATCTCTTAGAAATAAGTTTTGCAGACTTTCCTGCCCTGCCTGAATTCAAATTGGCATTCTCTACATCTAAGGCTCCTGAGGAGCTAGGATTACAAACAGGCGCCACTGACACCTGGCTTTCTTTGCTTCTTCTTGTTCTTTTTTTAATCATGACAATCTGAAATCTTCAGTGTCATTCCAATGGTTTGCATTCGAAGTAAACTTCCCAGGCCTGGAGTTTGAACCCCAGGACTGCCACACAGAAATGGAGGGAGATCCTGACAAACTAATTCCTATTTATGTGAAGGATAATGGAATGTTATAAAAGTAATTAAATTTGCAGTTAATTCATGATTCTATTTTAGAAAGCAACTCATAAATAATTGGATTTATATCTTCCATTCTAGTTCCATGTTATGATTTCCCTAATGGAAGGATATTGATTAATTTTTAATTAATGCTTTCATAAGTATTCAACCATGATACTTCATTAAACGGAGACATAATTTAATAACTAATTATTGGTAACTATATATCATTAAATGGAGACATAACTTAATAACTAATTATTGGTAACTATATATATAACATTTAATAATATCCTCACATTCTCTCTCTCTACATATATATATATATATATGTATACAGCAATCCACACACATATATATATATGTATATTTATATATATATATTGGGAACTACTGTGGCTTGATAACAGTTAAAAGGTCCTTAGAACTTCCTGGCATCTCAGTTTTCCAGAGGTTGGTGTGTTAAGACTTTGATCCCATTTATGTATTGGACATTGTAGGCCGTGAGTTGAAATCCCAGCATTGCCAAAAATTTATTCATGTAGTAAGAAGGTACTTTTGACACATTTTTTTCCTAAAAAAAAGTCCTGGGTCTCAGTATGATGTATAATTCGTATGCAAATATATCATGTATGATAAGATGTAATAAATGAAATGTTATATGTGTAATAATAATAAATGAATAAGGGTAATAAACATCATATTCGCTAAACTCATGTGTGTATTTTTTTCCAGTGCTGGAGCTTCAATTCAGGCCCTGGGAACTGGTTTGAATTTCTTGTCTTCAAGGAGGGTGAGCTTCCCCTTCACCCACAGTGACACAGAGATACCCAGATGCTGAGTTCAAATCCCAGGCCTGCCAGAAAAATGGTGCAAATTCCAAGTCATGGCCTTATTTTATTTTATTATTTTTTTGCCAAGCACGGGACTTGAACTCAGGTCTTGGCTTCTCTGCCACAGCTGGCCCTAGGATTCTAGGACCCAAGTTCAAATATTGGGGTTGGCAAGCAATAAAATAAATAGGAAAAGGATAAAATGGAGAAATTCAAGAAGGTGGTTTTACTTTTTTTCCCTTTGCATTGTGACCATCCTGCGTGTAAATGACAAAGCACTGAAAGTGTACATGACATTGCATGCTGATGTTTGGCTGGCTATTAGGGACGCCATAACCAAAACTATAACTTAGGCCTGGAGGTTGAATCCCAGGGCTGCCACTAAATATTGGCGGGAGATTCCAAGAAACCCATTTCCATATACATCCTTTCGAATGGAATTTTATAAAAGTAACAAATTAGTAGTTAGTGTATGAGTATACTATAAAATTATACATGACAATTTTATTACATTGATTAATTTTAAATTAATACTTTACTATGTATTCAACCATGATACTTAAAAGTGGAAGGAATAATTTGAATGTCAATAATGGATAGTAATATAATATATGTAATTTCATAATATACAGACACATTTCTCTTGCCTTATACATACATATATGTGTATATATATATATATATGTATATACATATACATATATGCCAATCTACACATTTATCTGTTCATACACTTGTCACTCCTGGGGCTCAGTGATATAATGATAGCTAGTACATACAAAGCCCTGGATTCGATTCCTCACTACCACAAGCTCATAAAAATCCAGAAGTTGTGCTCTTGCTCAAGCAGTCGAGCATTAGCTTTGAGCATAAAGCCTAGGGACTGTGTCTAGACTCTTACTCAAGGTCCAGAATGGGCATGAAAAAAGATTGAATGTTGTGACTGCAACTCTATAAGGATAGGACTTCAAATACCTCATCACAGAGCAAGCCGGGAGTCTGGTGCTGACAGCTGCCATCTAACCTGACTTAGTCAGAGGTATACGACTGCAACTCAGCCCCATAGAACCAGATGCTGCTGGCTTGCTCACCCCTGTCATCCAAGCTACTCGGGAGCTGAGATCTGACACTGGTGTATTTAAAACCCAGTCCTGGCAGGATGTCTGTGAAACTCTGAGCTGTGGATCAAAGTGATAGATCTCTAGCCTTGAGCAAAAGATCTTAGGACAGTACCCCCAACATTTCAGTGCAATCCCTGTGGCTGACTCCCCCCCAAAAATGCTCCTCTGACTCATTAGATGGGAACTTTGTGCAGTTTGTGATGTGTTTCTGAAAGAATGATGATACTGATAAAAGCACCCTAATACTAATGACAGCTTGTGGGATGCATCTATGTGATGAGTCCTTCCTGGAATGCTTGGGCCCTCACGGGGTGCTGTGTGCTGAGTCCTGCACAGGATGCTATGTGCTGAGTCCTTCACAGGGTGTAGTGTGCTGAGTCTTGCATTGGGTGCTGGGTGATGAGTCTTTCACAGGATGCTGTGTGCTGAGTCCTGTAAAGAGGGTTATTTGGAGCCGGGCACCAGTGGCTCACGCCTCTACTCCTAACTACTCTGGAGGCTGATATTTGAGGATAGTGGTTCAAAGCCAGCCCTGGCAGGAAAGTCGCTAAAAGTCTGATCTCCAATAAACCACCAGACAACTGGAAGTGTCGCTGTAGCTCAAGTGGTAGAGCACTAGCCTTGAGCTGAAGAGCTGAAGGACTGTGTTCAGGCCCAGATTTCAAGGCCCATGATTGACAAAAAAAAGTGTTATGTATTTTGTTCTTCAAAGGGTGCATACTTTCATCTTGTCCTTGTAAGAACTCCAACTGACATGACTATGCAGAAAAGAATATTGAGACTCAGATCTGTCCCCAGGGCAGGGACAAAATTATGTATTACTGAAGACTAGTGAGTTGTCTACAGGAGACAATTGTTTTGTCTTGTTTTTTCTAAGTCATGAACCTTGAACTCAGGGATAACGCACTGACCCATACCTCTTGGGCTCATGGCTAGCACTCACCACACAGAGCCAAGGACCCCCTTGCAGCAGAGTGTCACAGCTTAGGGTTCTATAACCGAGGTCTGTCATCCTGCCTTCTCAAGAAGCTGAGGTCTGGGTTCCAAACTATCCCTGACACAAAAGGTACCATGAGACTATTATACCTTATTCACCACTAAGAAACCTGAAGTGGAAGCTAGGTGCTTGTGGCTCATGCCGATCATCCTAGCTACTCAGGAGGATGAGATCTGAGGATCATGGTTCAAAGTTAGCTTAGCCAGGAACGTCCTTGAGACACTTAGCTCCAATGAACCACCCAAAAACTGGAAGTGGCTCTGTGGCTCAAGTGGTAGAGCACAAGATTTGAGCTGAAGAGCTCAGGGACAGCTTCCAGGCTCAGATTTCAACTTATACAATGACAACAACAACAAAAAAGACAGAAACAAACTAACACACTTGAAGTAGAGGTCTGGGAATGTGCCTTAGAGGTAGAGTGCTTAGCATATACGAAACCCTGGGCTTGATTTCTCAGAACCACATCACTAGGAAAAAGCTTGAAGGGGCTCTGTGGTTCAAGTGGGAGAGAGCAACCATTGTACAAGAGAAACTAAGTACAGTGCTCATGTCTTGAGTTCAAGCTCCAGGACTAGTGTATGCACACACACATGCACATACACACACTCACACACAGAGAGAAAGCAGAAGTGAAGCTGTGACAAAGTGGTAAAGCACTAGAGTTCAGCTCTGATCTCATGGTCAGCACCCAGGCCCTATGTTTAACCTCAAAACCTAGCCACCCAAGGCCCAACTAGGAGAGGGCAAAGGTTTCAAAACCTGATGAGCTTCATCAGTCCTAGATGACAGGAAGCTTTGTGATATCCAACATGTGCTTGGATTTCCCAAGGTTCTGGAAACCTAGGAGAAGCATTATAGGCCCATCATTGCCGACGATGAAACGTTTCATTAAGTTCAGTGCCCTAGTTGTCTGCCTGAAGGATTCCTGAATTATATTGAGCACTGTATCTGTACACTGGAATATAGTCTCATAAAGCCAGGGTAAGAACACAGAACTTGGCCTGCAATGGGAGGTGGCAAAAATGAAGGTCTCCTGTTAAAACAGAGCACTGGGAAGAGAGATAGCTAAGGGTAAAAACGGCTTTTTCTCCTGACCTTCAGAGCCCGCCCACACAGCTTCACTAATTGGGCCCAGATGGAGTTATTTGGTAAACAGCTGTACAGGAGTGAGGGCTTTTGTGTGCCTGTCCAGACAATGAGGGAGACTTCTTCCAGCAGGCCTGGGATGAAGAGAACTCCTCAGGTTACATTGGGAGCAGTGAGGGGAGCCCTGGAACATGCAATATCATAAAAGCAGTCTCTGTGTTATGAACTCATTGCATTGAATACAATTTTCCCTGCTTGGTGCCACTCATCATACCTACTCAGGAGTTTCACCTAGAGTAATACATCCATACATACACAAAGAAATTGAGGTACAATTTTTTTTGAGGGGGCAGTCCTGGGATTGAACTATGAGCCTAGGCCTGGTCCAAGAGCTCCTTTTGCTCAAGGGTACTGCATTAATCTTGAGTCACAACCCCACTTCTGGGTTTTTCTGTGATCTCTTAGAAATAACATTGTCAAGGACTTTCTTCCACTGGCTGGTTTTCAAACTCAAATTCTCTACATCTCAGCCTCCTGAGGAGCTGGGATTATAGTCAGCAGGCACTTTCACCTTCTTTTTTTTCTTCTTTGTTTTATAATCTGGACTTACTTCTTAATAAGGTCATTCCTATGGTTGAGACTTATAAGTAAACTACCCAACGTTCTTTATACCTGCTTTCTCTGAGAGTATTTTCTCTCTTCATCTTACCCTCTGGTCACAGGGTTGAAGCCAAAA